>NW_010972437.1:17756775-17951067 GCF_000737465.1 Haliaeetus leucocephalus | reverse complement strand
GAATGGAATGTACAAATGATGTGCAGGGCAATTGCTCACCACCCGCCGACCGACACTCAGCCAGTCCCCGAGCGGCCAATCCCTGCCCCCCACTTCCCAGTTCCTAAACTAGATGGGACGTCCCATGGTATGGAATACACTGTTGGCCAGTTTGGGTCAGGTGCCCTGGCTGGGCATGAGAAGCTGAAAAATCCTTGACTGTAGTCTAAACACTACTGAGCAACAACTGAAAACATCAGTGTTATCAACATTCTTCACATACTGAACTCAAAACATAGCACTGTACCAGCTACTGGGAAGACAGTTAGCTCTATCCCAGCTGAAACCAGGACAGGTGTCTAAAGCAGTGAGGTTCCTGCTTGTTGGTCTTTGGGGCTTGCTTGTCTACCTTCTCACGAAGACACCTCCTCAAGAACCATTCTCCTAAATGGCACTGACAGACACCTATATACACCTACATGTTTGGAAACCTTCAGCTCGTAACCCCCTCTGCCAGCGGGTGGCCTTCTGGCTTCTGTGGGGAGTCCAGTGGTTTTGCCCTGGGTGTTGAACTCCATAAACTGCTTCAGTTTTAGAGGAGCTGAAAATGCCTGGCACATTCAGCCCTTGTGCACGAGGTCTGGCAAATGCCGCAGATGATGAGGTTTCTCACTCTAAGGAAAACACTGCAATTAACACTACATTAATTAACAGAAGAAAAAGCAAGTTATTTTTGGAAGTAGGCGCCTGCTCACTCAGAAGCATCCAGGAGACCCATTGTACCCTTCTGCTAACAAAGTCACGTTAGCTTCCCAGACTAACCAGTCCAGAGATGGGGAAAGATGGTTTAAACTGGGGCTACGCACTGTGCAGATCCAGATTTTGAGAATCCATTTTCTGGCACTCTGACCCAAAATTCTGCTGGCACGGAAAAGGAAACCCTGGGATGCCAGTGGAAGCAGAAGCTAAAAAGTAGCAAGGACTGCCCTGCTTTTTATAATTCTGCTGTCATGGGATAGAATAACCAAGGCTTCAGCACGTGCTTGGCTGAGAGATCTAAGTCTGCTTTTAGAAATCCATATTTGGCTCTTTTTGGACAGATAAAGTCCCTCTGAAGCAGAAAAAAAGTGTTTACAGAACCTGGCTTGTCTAATTTACCACTGTAAGAAGAGGTAGGGCTCTGCCTGATGTCACTTTTCACATCCAGATAAGAGCAGCATACCAGGGCAGCTTTCTAGCTGTCTGCGGTCAGTGGCATGGTGGTCTCATAAGGAGGTTTCCTTGGAGAAAGAGATACATGATATATAAAGGTAAACCACAGGATAATCAGTTATAATGGAGGGAGAATGAAGCTATATGCAAAAAAAACACCAGAAATGCTAACTGCTTGAGTTTAGTTAGACCTCTTTATGAAGCTGGTTCAGGTGGTGTTTTAATGGTTTAATGACCTCTGGGTAAGCTCATTGAAGGTGCAAGTCAGGAGTAACAGCAGTGTCACCCTCACGTACTGGTAGCACAAAGCCAATTGCTGCCATTCACGAGTCTCAGAGTGGCTGTCATCTTACCAGCCACGTTCTGGGTATTGCTGACTCTGTGAGCAGCTCTGGGGACTCAGAGAAGGAATAAATTAATGCTCATCATTCAGAACTGGGGAGGAATTTTCCGATGGAAGTGTTTGTTGTCGGAAAATGTGGGCTCATCAACAGCTGCACGCGTGGCAAGGGTGGACTGACTTCAGTGACACTTTTTTCTTTTTTTTTTTTTTTGACAAGAACAGTTTTCAGGTCCAGCATGGAATTTTTATTCAAAAACAGAGCAGAAACCAGCAGCTCCAGAGTGCTCATTTCTCCAGTGATTAGCGTGTGAACTCGGAGATGGAAAGCATGGCTTTACATCCCTGTTGCATCTGATTTGACTTTCATGTTCCTGCATCTCTAGCAGGTCCCCTCACTCTGGAGGTGGTTATCTGGGGAGAAGAACATGATCCCTCTTGCTGGGGAGGGCTGTCTCTGTCTTTGTTTTCTTTGTTTGTTTGTTAAGAATACAGCATTATTTCATGCAGTAAGAGAAAAAGAAAAACAAAGTTCTTGAAATCTCAAGTGATGCCAGGACATATTTTCTACCCAGCTACTTGCCATAAATAAAACTGACATTTTATATCTTGGCCATCACAGCTAAATGACTGCCATGATTTTTTTCTTCTTCTTCTTCTTCTTAATAAAATAGAAGCCATGTTAACACATACTCGCTACCAGAAAATTTGGGCCTGTTTCAGTTGGTGCAAAACAGAGATATTGAAATATCAATTTAGAAAGACACACAAGGGGCTTTTTTTTTTTTCCTGCCAAGCTTAATTTTCATTTGGGTGAGTTGTCTGCAATCCAGATGGTATCTATGAGGGAGGATGAAGACAGGCACCATTTGTTTTTCTCTCTTTTTCTTCCAGGAACCACATTGCAAATAAATTTGAAAAGTGGGCCATTTAGAGAAGACCTGTTTCAGGAGATCCCAGTTTTAATTCTGCAAAGGTGACTAGCACAGATCTTTTTCCATACAGTTCTTTTAATTTTTCTAAGTCCTCAACTGGACAGTAAGTGACTCATCGCTTTTAGAACATTTTATTTCAGCTGAAACATTTCTCACTGTGCCCTTTGGCAATGGATTTTTATGCTGCAATTTTGTCAAAAAGTTTGCATGAGGAACTGCAAGATTAAAGAAAAAAAGAAAGCTTATGTCTCCATCTATAACTGCCTCTGCACATCTGGAGAGAACCTGGGGATGGGATCTTTCCCTTTCCTGGCACAGATCTGAGTTTGATCCTATGCTTCCATTGCATTACACATTCTAATGCATTTCTCTGCATTCTCAGACAGTGATTTTTATGAGTAAATAACATCAACGATGAATAGCTCAGATTGTCAACCTCTTGAACTCAGAATTGGGTTGCACAGTGAACAGTAGAGTTCATTGTCTCAGGATGAAAATAATGGGCTTGTATCTGACAGAACCAACTTAAATTCCTGCCATGGACTTTTTCAGTCTTTGTGATTCTTCTGGAGCTAAGATTGGGCTTTGCACATATATGCAAACACACTCAATGGTATATTGCTTTTAGTAAGACCCCTTTATTTCCTCAGAGTCCTGGACTCTGTTCATGCAATGACTCATGAGCAAACAGCTTTGCAGAACATATCCTTTGATTTGTAATGCTCCCTGCTGTGCCTCTGCAAAGACTTTTATTTCTTTGCAAAGTTTGCACAGAACACTTTCATAACTATAATCTCCCAAAAGCTGAAATCAATGGGAGCTGTATCCATTACACTAGGGATGCATTTGTCTTGCTGTTTTGGACTTTGAAAATTAGAAGCTTTAAAGCATTCACCATTGAAGACAAGAACACACACTATCACTTAGGAGCCCAAATCCCATTAGCTTGCAGTGGAGATCAGGTACTAAATGGCAGATTCTTAAAAAATGTTTTTCAGGTATCTAGCAGCAGTCTAAGGTGCTTAAGCCTCCTTTTTAAATCCAAGTTCTCCAGCTATGTTTGTGCTGCCTCCAGTAGAATTACTTGAGTTCAGAGCAAGCCAAATGCCTTGAGATGGTGGCACCTGCACTTAAGGTGGGACCCCAAGTCCCAGCCAGTTTTCACCACCTCTGAAATGCATTTACCCTACTGAAAAGTCTGAATTCAGCTCAGAAGCCAGACCTGGCCTAGCTTTTAGCTCGAACTTCTGGCAAGGGAAGGGAGGCTGACAAACCCCATTTTCGCCTCTTCAGATGTAGGCATGGTAAAGGGGAATGGCTTAACTAACATGTCAGGTAAGAGGTAGCCTTAGGTGCTTTCTATAATGTTCATCCATCTTTTCTCCCCAGCTCCCATTTCAGTGCCATTTGCACATCTAACTTCCCCAGCTGCCCTAGGCAAACCTGGTAGCTGCAAACAGCACTGGCAGCAATGTATTTTCTCCCATCCTAGTCAATGGCATCTGAACACTTCATAAATGCTGAGGGATCTGGGCTTTGCAATACCTCTGTGGAGAGCAGGCTTGTATTACCTGCTCTTATTGACAGATGGAGAGCTGAATGATGGGATTATTTAGCAGAGGTTGTCACAAAAATCTCCAGCTAAGTGGGGATTGATATAAATTGTATTATATTTCCTTGGAAGCCTCCTTCTCATTCTTGCCTCAGAGTTGAGGGGCAACTAAAACGTTGACTGGACAGTGAGAGCTAGATGGGAAATTTTGTCCCAGTCATCTTTTGTTCTCTCTTCTTACAGGACACTTTATCCTGTTGGGGACTTCAAAGGACTGCACCAGATAAGCAGAGGAGAAACACAGATTAGCTGAGACATCAACAAGCATTGGATAGGTCAATTAAAAGCCAAATTAAACAAATGGAGCTTTCAACTGCGATCCAGACAGGAAGAAGCAGTCGAGTTGCAAGGGTTGGAGATGAAAAGAATTCCAAAGGGCTGATGCAGAACAGGAGCATGGGGGTGGGAAGGGCAGGGGGAGCTGAAGGGGGCGGGGTGGGGGGAGAAGTACCTTCCACCTATTATCTTCAGACAGGACCAACACTCATCTGGATCAGTCCTACCCGGAGGAGCTGGAAGGGAAAAGCCCTGACCAAGCTAAGAATTGCTTTGGTGCCTACAGAAATGAAGGTGAAACAGGGTCCTGGAGTAAGGGTTGGGGTGAGTGAGAGCAAGGACGAGCTGTGCTGCAGCAAGCAGAGCAGTGGCCCAGCAGCGAGAAGAGGCAGGTTTTGTGCCAAGTGGATTCTGGGTCACGTAACCGGAGCTGAGCTGCTGAGTCACTCTGCAGAGCCTTCCAAAAACCACTTTGTCCACCTCCTGCTGCCACAGTCAAACCCGTCTTGAAACAGGGGTCAGGACAGCCAGGAACCGTGCTGTGAAAACAAGGTGCTGGCTGAATATGCCAGAGGTGACCATGTAAAGGGCTTAGTGCTGAGCCCACAGCAAGGCCCTCTGAGTCAACAGATGAATACCCCTGAAATGCTGGGACAAAAAGACTGGTTTTGTGTCACAGTGGAGTTTTTTCAAAAAGTCTTGGCATTTTGCTTTGCCCATCCAATCCACTAACTTGTATGAGAGATCAGACTGTGTAGAAATATTGACGTGATAGGACCTCTGAGGAGGTAATATGCAGTGTGTGGACCAATAAATATTCTCCTTTTGAGGGGTTGTTGGCAACTCTGCCTCTAGGTCATACAGGTAGGATATGGCAAAGTCTGTCCTATCAGAAGCAAATTCAGCTGGGTTGAAGGACAGGCAACTCTTTCCCCTGTATGCTGGTTCTACTATATCAGAGAACTATTTGCTCTCTGGAATATAGTCCTCATACAGGTATTTGAAAGTCATGTTTGCTGTTTTATGGTTCACCTAATCAGACAGCATCCATCTGGTCTCTCACTTAGAGCAGGCTTCTCAGGTTTTTAGTTAAACAGTGGCTGTTTTCTGAATTCTCCTTTCTGTTCTTCAAGGCCCTTTTTGAAGTCTGGACAACTGAAGCAAAAGCTCTTCTTGTAGCAGTGGTAGATGAGAGTGATTTGCAAGCAGGTCATATCCTTCCCCGAGGCTGCCTTGATATTTTTTGCTAACATCTCCTGGGCTTAGTCCCCTGAGCATAAAAAAAAAAAAAAAGGTACTTTTATTCAAATGACTGTTCCAAATCACTTTCCAGAGTCATTGCTTTCCTTGCTTTGATCTTCCAGCTCTCCGGTTTGCCATATACTTGTATCCTTGCTTTCTAAACAGAAATAATATTAATGATCTCAAAATTACTGTCTTCCAGCCTATGTTTCCATGTGGGCCATCTGACTCCATCAAGAAACTTCAGCCAGTGGAGTATAATCTCAAAGACATTATGTTCCCCAATAAACAATGGCAGATTAGAGGAGCTAGAGGCTACTAATGCTTTCTTGCCAAGTGAAAAGCTACAGTGGGATCCCAGTGATTATCTATTGTGCTTGGCCAGAAGGTCCAGAGTTTGGAACCAGCTATGGGTATGTGACCACTTACCAAGATCTAGGAACAGGAGAGGAGATGATGAAGGGGCTATGGGATGTAGGAACATGGCAAGTGGTCATACAGGAGAGAGAAGGTTGTTGCATGGTAGGAAATGACAGGGGAGATACTGGGTGCAAATCCATAGAGAAACAGTTTCCATTACTTTCTGTGTCCAGGGGACATTTCACTTGCCTGGATCAGAACACAGTTTACTTGGACAAACTTTTCCTTGCAAAGCAATCTATTTCCAGTGAGATGTACAGCATTCTTTTTTCTGCCTACTTACTGCCATTGCAAAGACCAGAACTTGGAGGCCCCTCCAACGATTTCCCTTCAGTATCTAGATTATCTTCCTTTTCTTCTTAAAAATCACAGGACAAGCCTGAAGTCAAACTCTTCCCTTCAGGCTGATTTCCATTACTCCCAGAATTATGTTCAAACACACATATAGCCCAGTAATTAACACAAACTATCATGAGCTGACATGCACCTCTGTCTGTGTATCACTATCCTCCACACCTCCAGAAGAGGGATGGATTTAAATAGCATCTTTGAAGACAGCTGAAGCAAGTTAATTAGGGATTGACTAACACAGTAAAGCTATTTTTAGCAGTCAATTTATATCTGGTTACCTTGTTACGGGAAGCTTATGCAATGCTAGTAAATTCTTAACTAAGGAGATAGAGTGGACACCAAAATTATTTCACTGTTAACTCTTTGAGTCTCTCCTCAGAATAACTATGGGACTTCAAAAAGTAATACATTTGACAGAGAGAGATTTATTTTCCTCCTGGTGCTGGAGTTGCAAGGGGTTTATTTTTTCCTTCAAGGTTTCCTCTGAAGCTATGCAGGCTACCAATAAAAAAATGGAAATTTGTGATGAGACACCTGCCTCCATGAGAAATTTATTGAAATAAACTTCCAAGTCTCACAGTCCTCACCAGTGTTTTATGTGACCTAGTAATACCAGCATTTTGGGGAGTGCATTTTTAAAAGACCAGTGTTTTAGCATACACACACAAAATAAACTTTTCTGGGCAGCAGGGAAGCATTGGTATGGCCACACTGATACAAACAATCCTGGGCGGACAGTCCCAGAAAGCGAATAGCTTTTCACAGACAGAAAACACTGGGCAAAGCAAGCTCCCATTAATCTGCCTCTCCCAGGAGGAAATGAGGGTGGAAAAGGATGCCCAATTCTAACTTTGCTTTTACCTTTGTAACTCTGCTAAGATTGTCCCTGGGTCCGAGTAAGGACAGAGTTTGGCCCACTGATTACTGAGCAGAAGTAGGGGCTGATGCAATTGAACTCATATGCAGAGGCAGCTGGCCAGTAAGACAAACTGTCTTGGGAGCCAGCGCACGATGCTGTGAAATGCTTGATTCAGTACAGCAAGATGTTTTCCTTCTTTGCAAGCCCTAATATGAGAACAAGGCACACCGAGTATATATAGCTCTGGGGATCTGGATGGAGAGCTTTTGTGTCCTCAAAAAAAAAGTTTAAAAAAAATTTGCTGGACAAAGGGGGACAGTGTCGCCCAGCTTGGAAGGAAACTCTTTTTCTGGAAGGCTCAAGGGAGGGCAAATGGCACCAAGCCATTTCTAAAAATTGATTCGAAGGGCAAAGCATGTGCAGGTTTCCAAGAAATGAGTAAGCACCATGACATCAAGGAAAGGTTTTGTCAGTAGGATGAAGAATTCCCACCGGTGATGTGTCTTGGGGATGCAGAGCCAGGTAAAAAAGAAGCTCCCTGGGGAGGGACTCTTGAAACATGATATCACATAACCCTAGAAGATGCAGTTCAGACTTCTCTAGAGAGATAGGGCAGATATTTCACAGGATCACAGATAAGGGCAGAAACAAGGTCTATCTAATGCCATGTCCTCATTCAAACAGCAGCACCAGCAGAGCCCCAGGAGTAAAATATTAGAAGCGCCCTCGTGGGACGAAACAATCCCAGATCCTAAGTTAGGTCTTTGTCTAATCTTTAATAATAAAAATTGGCCTGCACTAGGTAACAATGGGTCTAACACCCCTTTCAAAATCACAATGATTCATTCCAGTCACTGTGAAAAAGTTTGTATTCAACAGAAAAAGCAGAAACTTTTTGTTTTCCCTTTAACCTTGCTAAATTTTTTTGTAGATACATCCCATGGCAGAGAGTTCTGCAGTTCGCCTATATGCTGTATTAAAAAATAAACACACACACATATTTACTCTGTCCCAGTTCTGAGTTTGTGTTGCTACTTAATGTCACTGAAAGAAGGAATCCACTGCTGTTCCCAGACTTTTAGCTCCTTTGATCTGTGCGGGCGTGGAGGCAGAATCAGTGCCTTACCCCTCAATGACAGCAACTACCCTGCTGGAATAGACTTACCTCCCAGATTCTGGCCTCCAGCTGCAGTGATCAGCTCTGCTTTCCAAAGAAAGCAGCCCTGCCTGCAGCACCTCGCTAACTGTGCACCAGTGTGGGTGTATGGAAGTAACTTGACTCATGCTGCCAGTCAACGCCACTAGCGCAGGAGGCACAAGGCTTGACGCCCTTGTAACTATTATCTTATCTGCTGGAGCTGATGGATGCTGTTCTTATGAGTGAAATACCTAATCCTCCTTTATCTCTCCTAAGCACTGGGCCTCCATGTTAGCCTCAGGCAAGCCCAATCCCTACTAATTATTGGTTACATTTTCTTAAAGCTCCTCTTCTTCTTTTCTTTTCTTTTTTCAGATTCAGTCACTCCTAAGTGAAATTCTGTCACACACCCTTCCCTCATAACGGGCTCACATCTGTTCTGTAGTCACAGCAAGCTCTGATTTTGCAACAGTAGGCAGATTTGGGGGTCTGAGGGCATTTTTGGAGGGGGGGGGAGGTGGCAGATTAAAGTTGCAGGATTTGTGATTAACAAACTGAACAAACCTTCATGATGGCATCAGACTACAAGCCAAACTCTCAGGGAACAAACTTCAGTTCCACACCTCCAATCTTGCTTCTTACCTGCTTATACTGGTTCCACTCCACAGTGCTACTGTATTTACATGTGAGTCCTGGGGCTTTACACAGCAAAACAAACAAGAAGGAAAAACCAGGTATGGATCTGGCCCAGAACACATCTCCCCAACTCCCCTTTGCTGTTCTACTCCCAGCAGCTTCAAAAATGAGAGATGGTGAGGGTTCACAAGCCTGTTAAAGGAGTACTACACTACTTCCTATGTAGTATAGCACAGGTGCAAGTAAGAAAACCTCAGGCATGTGCATTTCTTATTTTCCAAATGTAAATCATATCTTTGTAATAACCCCAGGCCCAAGCCTATAGCAGCTCCCGAGAATAAATGTCTTTTGCTGTGCTTGCCTCTCTGTCTGCACCGTCAGCATACAGGATCCCTCAGCTTTACACCTCCTCCTGCATGCTTTCTATCACTTTCCAACCACCCTTGGTGTAACCTCAGAGAGGTCACATCACAGTGCTCACTACAGTAGGGCCATTTGTTCCAGATTTGGGATGGATTCTTGCCCAATTTCCCCCACCTGCAGAGCAGGCACCCGGGGCCACCTTGGCTGTTCCCAGCTGGAGCTGGATTTCCAAGGGTAACCTTCACATGAAGGCTTTGATCAAAGCACCTGGGTCACCCCCTTTCCTCTGCTTCCAAGGTGAAGAAGTTGGAAAGCTTTGAGGCTCATTTTCATGCCCTCAACTTCTGGAGAAGCACCCCCACCTCTCCTCACCTCCCATGTGCCTGACATGGACCAGAGCAGAGGAAGTGCCTCCAGGTGGCAGCTCTGATTTCCTCCCATCATTTACCCCTGCAAAGAGACTCAATGGGTTTGGCCTATCTGCTGCTTCTACTGTTGAAACAGCTTCAACTTCACCTCCCTCCACTGGCCACCCTCATGCTGAATCATGGCTGTGCACATCCCGGCCCCTTACATATCCGCAGGCATATCTTACATGAGGCAAAGGAGATGTATTACATGAGGCAAAGGAGGTGTGTAATATGAGTCTGTCTATTCTCCATTTCCAGAGAACTTCTTAGTGCCATGGTGGAGAGGAACAAGGATTGGAAGTGTCCAAATCTTTATGACTTTTTACAGAACAACATCAAGAATATGTTCTTAGTCATCCCCCAAGACAGCCTGTAAAGGAGCACAACCCTTATTAGACGTCAGAAAATCTACGTGAGACAGAACTTCGGGGAAGTCCCAAACACAGATCAGACCAACACAGCTTCACTTCCTTAAACAAAACAGAATTCAAGTAGTCTCCCTTACCAAGGCTTCATGTCCTTGAGTTTGCTAATTCCACTGCTCAGAACCTCATTTATTTAGTTTCCTCCAAAGCTTTGTTTCATGGTTCAGTTCCACTGGGATTGTGCTGGTTCTTGAGATGTCAGACCTCAGTATCATCTCATGTGTGCATGTGCCTCAGGTTTTGGAAAGCAGTGCTGACAAATGTTCTCAGAATACCCTGGCATTGTACTGAAACAATGCCAAAAAAAAAAAAATCATCCTCCTCTCATTTTTGCAGCAGAGATGCTGGGTACCATGCTGTCTATTCTTAATCTGCAGCACCATCTTTTGAGGGGATGCTGTACTCCCAAGTAAATACACTGAGCTCTCCCCAGAGGATCCCCATGGGGCCTTGCTGGCCACAGTCAAAGCTGGCTGAAAAAAATTGTGACAGAAGCTGTTTTCCATTGGAAAGGGATGTTTCAAGGCAAAATGCTTCTTGGGAATGTATGACGCTGAGTAAATTTGTGACTGAAAAACGTCAGGCTGCTACAACAGCAAGAAAGTCTCACTTTGTTCCAAGTTTCTCAAGTCATTCAGTCTCAACTTGTTTTTGTCAAGCTCACGTTTATATTTGGGCAGAGGGTGCCATGCTTATTGATACTTTCTATGCAATATTTACATTGCTATATTCAATGTTTTAGTATAATATTTTGGCATTGCTAAACTGTATCATTTTGGTGTTTTCAAATGGAATTTTTTATTGGGGGGGGGGAATAGAGAAATGTTGACCTTCCTCATCCATTCTCCCTCCACATTTTGTTAATGGCATCACCATCCATACAAAGACAGCTTCACTGTCCCAAACCTGTTTCGGTTAATAACAAACAATTGCTTTAGTTCACGCTTAAGCTCTGAAGGATTTTACAGGGAAGTGAGTGAATGTCTGTGCACAGCGTGTGCCTCCCTTCACTTCATCCTGGATTTCAACCAAGGCTGGGGGAAAGACACAGCAATATTTACGATGATGTGTTAGTAACCTGCAATGACAAGAGTGCTGTGCACTTAGTGACTCTTCTACCCAACAGTGCGCTGAGGTGAAATATGCACACCCAAGAGATAATGGGGAAACAAGCATGGGAAGAGAGGTGATTCTTCGATAGTTACTCTCCAATATCTTCACTTTTTCCTTTCAAAACTTCATGAAAGGCCATGGAATAAAAAAGACCTGTTTCAGGGGAGTCGTTTCTCATTCCCATTTAGGTAGGCACTGGGTATCAGCTCAGGGGTGCTGCTCTGAACCACTTGCAAAGTGCTACACAGGCATGTGGAACGGGTGGTCACCTGCTGAGCTGTAGGAGACAGGCAAAGTCACTGAAGCCACAAGCCAGAGCTTGACATGGTAGAAGCTCATGGATCTCGTGGTGTAGATAGTAATGGAAGCATCTTCCAAATGCTAGCCATGTCTAGAGAGGAATATGAGCGAGGAAAAGGTTTCCACTTTCCCTTTATTTTTATTTCAACCCCTTTTATCTGTCTTGTTTTATAGCTTTACATTGGAAGGAAGCCTGTTTCCTGGTACGTACAGCAGCTTGACTGAGCATAGCTTGGCAACAGTGCCTGTTGCTTTAGGGTAGAACAGACTATATTCTTATTGTGCATGTTTTCCCTTGGAAACATTTCATCCTGTCTATATAATTCTATAAATGGCTCCCAGCCATGCCACTACAAGCTGCAAAAACACCAGCTCTTATATACTAACAATGTCAGGCCTATTTAATGACAGGATCCAAGACCATCAAGAAATTACCTATGATTCTGTAGATGGTCTTCCTCAGGTAGATTTGGGGGGTTTGGGCCCAGCATAGAGAAGGAAGCTATTTCGCCTTTTTGAAGTAGACCCTCAAAATCCTCAGTTCTTCCATGCTCAGTGCGTATCTCCTTGGCTGCTTTTCACAATGGTAAAAAAAATTAATTTTGGTGTGCCAGCTAAAGTCCAGTATTAGTAATTCTTGTGGTTCTCCCTGCTCTGAAGAGCTTCTTACATCCATCTCAAACAGGTCATGCAGAATGCCTGGGTCTCTGTCCCACAATGCAAGCTACATGCTTCTTTTGGGTTGAACTGGGTATGCCTGAACTGAAGGACCTAATTCAGTCTTGTTCTTCTGCTAACAAGCTAAATGGAAATAAAAGGGAAAAAGTATCCCTCAGGAGCTGGCCAAGAGAAGAGATTCTTTGGAGTCCTGTCTCAGTAAAATTAAAAAATAAAATGTTACACATTCAGTTCCAGCCTTGTTTCATGTCTGGCCTAAATTCATGTCAATTTTGCTGTTGATAACCATGTTCATGTTAAAACAGGAGTTAGAAAGTTTGCAAACTTTCTTAGTGTTGAAGTCATAGCAATGCTCTCATCCATGTGAGCATGGATGTCATCTCTTGTTCAAAACAGCTGCACCACTCCGAGAAGTGCAATTTCTCTGAATACTTTTTGGCCCACATCGTCTGATGTCACTTACAGGGCTCAGGCCTTTTATTTGGGTTCTTTACTGCATCCCACTGAGTGCCCTCAGCTCCTAAGGTTAGTAATGGGAACTCCACGCTACTCTAGAGCTGATCTCCATAGGAGCTGTCAGCATAGGGAATCATGGCTGTGAACACAAGGGGGATGTTTCCTCCACAAATGGGCAGCTTCAGCTCCACCTCTGCCCTTGACACTGCAACCCTTGCTTGACTCATGCTGTCCTCAGGCATAGCCTCAAGCTTCTAAGACCTCCTCTCTCTGGCTTCTTCTCTGCTGAGTGAAAGAGTGTTTCAATTCTGAGGTCAGTCTAATTTTTGGATGTTTTTCAGCTCCTCAACTGATCTGTCTCCCTAAACAGTGTGTGCAACAGAAGCAAGAGGAAGGGATCCCTTGAACTTTTCCTTGATGTGCTCACTGCTGTCTCTTTGGCAGCTCTGCAGATGCCATGCTGTTCTCTAGGACATGGTGTTTGGCTAGAGAACACCCTGGCAAGAAGGGATGTTGAAAAATAGCAGTAGCAGCAACAGTAGCAACAGATGGGGCTAGCAACCTTTCCCTGGGTGAGTATCAGATCTGTTACTCTTCTCAGCTGTTTGGCGGGTCATTGCTGGGTTATGTATCCAGTGATGTTTGCACTGTGCTCTGGCCCAGCAACCTATATGCCAGATTCCTCTGGTTCTCCTCATTGCTTTGCTTTAGGGCAACAGCAGTGTGCTTAAATGCTCAGCAGAGGTTTTGCAGACTCTGAGCTGGAGCAGCCAAAAAATTTAACATCCTAAAGTTTGAAACAACTTGTTCATCTCACAGACATGTATGCATGTATACTGCATAATTTCTCATCATTCAGCTTTGTCTTCTGCTGTCTGTAGCCATCAGAAGCCTCTACTTGAAATACTGTTTTCTCCTGGGCATCATTGGTTGTTATCTCGGAGGTGACTCATTATCTGCCTGAATTGGTTACCAGAGGGCTTTTTTTGGTGTGCAGTCTTTCTGTAGTGGAGTCATGGACTACAAAGCCAAGAAGGACCATTTTGGATCACCTAAAATAACCTCTGAGCTGTTCATGTACTGAGCTGCGAGTGTTGGCTGGTGACTGTAAGGTTTTTGCATACAGAAATGGATGCTTGCATTTTCAGTGCAAGTTTGCACTTATCTGCCTTCCCTCAGTAACACTTTCCATGTTTTCATAATAAGATGGATCCTAACAGTCCTTCTGTGGCCCAACAATTATGGAGTGGAAGTCCTTTTCCCAAATGGTCATCAAAGACAGTGGACAATAAACATTAAAACTGTCATGGACTTTGAATGGCTTTGGTTCTCGAGAAGGACAGCTTAAGATGATGTTTACAAACAAGTGAAGGACAGGGATACTTTGACTAGGGGCCCCAGATGTGACATCGACACAGCACAAAGCACCACAGAAATTTTGCCTTTTCATAAACTGCCTTATTAGCACAGAGCCACTCCCAAGGTTGTAAGTCCAGTTTTTCAGGAAAGGTCCATCCAAGATTCTGCATCTATTTCTGAATCCAGGTTCCTTTATTTTTGATATTTATCACCAGGTGCCATTGATCAATGTAGAAATGCCCCAAAGGACCTTGCTTGTCCTTGCAGTCTTCTCTACAACAAAGAAGTTCCTTCCCTAACATTATGTGAAAGCTTGATACCCATGTGATTAATCTTCCTAAGAGAGGCCTTTGAGAATGAGACCATATAATAAGAGTTCCAGATGGCAACTCAAAGCTTAGGCTGAGGACTGTGTAGTGGGACAGGAGAGGAGATCTGTGCATAAGAATATCACATTGGACATATTATGTCAGAGTAATGGTCTGTTTGGGTATGTTGTCTCTGATAATATTCAAAAGCAGGTGGCTAGGGAAGGATATTAGGACAAGAGAAACATCATCCTTTCCCTTCTGCCCTTCTAGCCTCCAGCCACTGGAGATCACATGGGATCCCATGGGAGCTAAGGATGCTGTGGCCCAAAAGTGAACTGAACACTGATCAGTATGGGTAAATCAAATTCAAAGAGGACTCCTGACTGGTCTTAGGTCACCCAGTGATCCTTACTCACCTGCAAACAGAGCAGCAAAATCAGTAGACCTAACCCAAAGGTGAATGAAAGTGGTAGCATGCAGTGGCAGGACAGGGAAATTTTTCATCCAATATTTCAGTAGAGATCAAGTCAAGCATGGTATGACATTGGAAGGAACAGAAGACACAACCCACTCTCCCAGCCATGCTGCCACCTCCCCCATCCATGGGACAAGCTCTTTTCAGTGTTTCCAATGTGAGATTTTTCCTGTGGATAATGTCCTCAGCTGTCCAATTATCTTGTCCCATTGGTGACTTAGCCCTTAGAGATAAAATGGTCTGTATTACAAAGAGGAGAAACAGCTCTGGAGTAGGTCTGCTGCCAGGTGGGACAGACCTAATTTTTTTCCTTAGCAATTGCAATTTCTACTCTTCACACTAGGGAAATAAAATTGCCTTATTCTGAAGAGCTTATTGGCAAGCAGGACAAAATGGGCACAGTATAGAAGACCTCCTTCAGTTTTACAAGAAGGAAATAGAGGCAGCAATGCCAAGAGAACACATCCAGATTCATCCAGGGACATCTGAGGCATGAAGCCGTGTTGCAACTCTTGCTGTCCTTGGTGTGTGTCCTGTCTCAGGGGCAAGATGTTTTTCCTCTGCCCAAGATGACTTGCCTGAACACCTGAGCTCACCACGCCAAGCCTGCTTCCATGAACAGCACAGTCTTTCCGTGGCTTGTGGCTCCCTATCAAACCTAGCCCTTACAGAGCATAAATGCCTGTGCGAAGACTGACTGTGCCCTGAAGTAAAAGCATAGTCAATCCCCACGCATCTGGATGCCATACTGCATGGCTGAAAATGTTTCTTTTGACCATGATTCATCCCTCTTCATTTTTTCACTCTGGAAGCTTCTGTGACTGACTCAAATCTGACACCCATGAAAGGCCTTTATTTCTTTATAATTCCTGTCAGACCACTAATTAATTGCTATGTTTGTTCTTTAATGCCTGACCAATTAGCATAAGTAAATAACATGGGTAGAACAAGATGGCATGCAGGGCTAATAAAACTGCTGCAGTGGTTTTAATTGCCAGCTTAAAGCCCTGTGAAGTCTTTAGCACAAAAGGAGGAGAATAAGAAGTAAATAGGCTGAGTGGCTAAATGATGGGCTACCTCTGTGGGCTACACTTCCAACTTGTGGACTACTTATAAGACGTCTACAAATAATAATACAAAAAAAGTAGTAGTATTTTCAGCAGTTATGAAGTCAGGAGGGCTAATGAGTCCGCCAAAGTTGAAGACCAGTCTCTAAGCAAGACCCATAGCTGGGTCTAGATCCTCAGTACTGGGATCACTGTACTTCCAGGGAGACTGCTATGTCTGCTGTTTGTTTATTTTACTTGCTTACTATATAAAATTACAGGGTGGAAAGAGCAGGAATGTCTAGGGAAACCTTAGATGTCACTGTAACAGCCCTGCTACCTTTCTAAAGCTGTATATATGCATTAATACAGTATTGCTTTCAAACTAAAACATACCCTGCCTCCTAGCTTGGCTTCTTACCCCAAACTCTGGTTCAGCAATGCAGGTACATGGTTTTTGGAATAGAACTGCCACGTGCCCAAACTGATTGGACTAGGAGTAAAGCTGTTCAGATGTCTCTGGGTAGAAATGCCCTAAGTAATGGGAAAAGGTAATAAAAATCCAGAAGCTACTTGGAGACATTAGAAAAGAGAGGGTGGGATTTTTGATGTATTCCGTGAGAGCCAGGAAAATGGAAGGGCACAGGTTTGGGTTAATCATAAAATAAAAGGCAGGCCAAACATGAGGATGATGTTTCTCACAGCAAGAGCTATGAAGACACAGAGCCAGCTTGAGGGAAGCACCATCACTGACTCATTTCAAACTAGCCCGAACAAATTAATAGAGAGAGCAGAGAAGCAGGCAAGCCTGGCAACAAGATTGGAGCTGATGATACTGCTTGATCCAAGAAACTGTTGGCCCTTCTCAACTTGACTTTTCTTTGATTCTGCAGAAGCTTTTAATAATTTTATGGATTTTTGCATAAAACAGCTACAGTGTTGCATAAGTTCTCTATTAGCAGCTCCAGCTCTGAAGAAGTGTCAGCAGTTCTAGTGTTGCTGCACCTAAAGGGGTTGGGGCTACAAGCATTGCATACGCCATGGAGATATCCCCCATCACTGCCTGGTTTTAAGGATGGGCTGAAAAATTAGATTTATGAATTTGCTCTTCTTTAAAGTGGGTCACCTTTCTCTATCAAAAATCAAGCATAGGTGTTAAGGATGCTGATTCTTTCATGGTTCTCTTCAACTCAGACATTGCAGCTGCTACAATGCCTAGCTTAGGTGTTGAGATATAGTTCTTCTGGCCACAATTTTAAAGGCCTAGAGAGTTAAGCATCTCAAAGTCTTCAATGGCTTGGCAGCTTGCTTTGTGAGCTAAATCCACCATTTAGCATGGAAGTTCCCAGGTGTGAATCTGTAGTGCTTTCTCTAAGCTGGGGATTTCTGGAACTTGCGGAGTGCCTTTGGGATGTGTCACTGTGCGTTTGCCATGGTCTTGTACTCTTCCCTCAGCACATTCTAGTTACCTGTCTACATGGATACTTGCCTGAATCTGCATGGCTGTTCTTGTTCCCAAGAAGACCTGGCACATGCAGGAACTGGCTACTAAAGCAATTCACAGCAGGCTTCATATGCTTGCAGGGAGCATCTTACAGGCACACAGTCTCCATGCTTATGTGTATAGACCTCATGTGAAAGTTTAACATCAGGTTTGACCCCTCAGTTATAGGACACAAGAAAGGCTGTTGGAAGCAGCAGGGCAGTTACAAGGAACATTTGGTATGAATTTTCCCCTGTTTTGCAGTTAATGAATCATTCCTGAGCCTGCCCTTCCACTGTTCTCATTATTCCAGTTCAGACTGTTGGGAAAAGAGCTCTTTAGGAGATGGACCTGAGTACGTGTTTATGTATTTAATTTGGTTGGCCAGAGACAGAGGGAAGATGGACTGTGTGTCATTTATTAACTGACTACCTTCTTGTCCAGTACAAGTTTAAGCTTGCTTTCAAGGCAGTCCACTGTTTATCTCCAAATTCATAGGCTACTGTGAAGCTATAATGCTGCAGGGGTCCCAGAAGGTCTGTTCTTTTGCTGTGACCTAGGCACCCCACCTTTGAGTGCACCCTGCAAGGACTTGCAGGTATGGCTATTCCAACAGGATACAGTGCACAAGAGCCTTCTCTTTACCTTGTCCTGGGAATTGTTTGCTTCAGCTCTGGCCCACAAACGCAATGAAACTGGTTCAAATAAAGCCACCTGGTTTCTTTCTTCTTACTAGTCAGTTTAAAAAAAAAAAAAAAAAAAGGACAAGCCAAGGCAGCTGAAAAATAAATTAGGCACTTTGGTGTTGAGGCAAGGTACCTGGGTTTTCCCTAGATCTTCTGGGAGCGTGCTACACATGAGACCTTCTGTGCTGCTGTCTCCATCTTGGGTTACTGTGATGGGGATCCAGAGAAGGAAGACAACTCTGTGGTCATTGTAGTAAATTTTGTGTTCCGTGGGGTTAACTCATCCTGGTTTTAAACATCCGAAGTGCAGAACATCAACAGGGCAGGTAAAAGGGCCTTTCTGTTAATTGCATTTTTTTCCAAAGGAAAAATAAAACTACTGTCTTTTTGTTCAAAAACATCTGCAGAACTTAGCTGGCATATATACGTGTGTGTTTGAAAGCCGAGGACACAATTCCATAATTCAGGAAAGGGTTAACTTTAGAGAACTATGGAGCTAGGCAGGACCATTTATGCTGGCCTTCTTCTAGGAAATTCCCTGCAAGAGAAAATTAGAGGCAGAGGACAGTGTGTAGCCATAATCAAACCTTGTTTAGTTTGGCACTTTCTCTATCTATCCCATCTTTACCAATCTGACTTGCTCTGCTGTTTTTCTTGGCTGGATCACTAGAGTAGTTATTCCATAGATATATGTAATATTTTAACATATACAGCTAGTGCAGTTGCTGCTTTGTTCATTCTTTGTGAAGCAAACTTCAGGGAATGACTTTGAGTGTGATGAATTTCCAGGTCTTGCTGGAATTCTGCTCCAGGGCTGGGTGGATACCCAGAGCAGAGGTTCTTCTAGACTTAACATGAGAGAGGAGGGGAGAGCTTTTCCCTTCATGTGTCTCAGGCATTTGAGGTCTCAGACACTTCATGGGCACCCCTGAGATATGTCTGAGATTTCAATAGAGGAGAATCTGAAAATACTTTCATGCTGCATAGTTGGCCCATCACAGGAAGCTTACCCTAAACCAAAATTTTGCCTTATCTATGCACGCATCATCATCCCAATAAGACTGAATTGCACCCGGCTGAGGTCGCGAAGAACCTCTTTAATGTGTGAAAAGATGACCCATAGGCAGGAATCTCACCAAAACCAGCTGAGAAGAGAATCTAGGGCATGACAGTGTTTTTCTCCTGTTAGTGGGCAATCTTTATATTTTAATAGCCTTTTTTTATTTTCCAGAAGTGATTGCCAAACCCCGTAAATAAACATAGTATTCTATACACTAAGGAACTGGATTGACGTTCAATGGTATTTCATAGCATGTACACTTTAATTAAGACATGATGACCTGGATTCAGTGGGCTGACACAAGGGAGCATTAACTCTCCATTCTAACAGTTCTGCTGCCAAGGACAAATTCTCTGTTGCATCGGTGTGACTCAGTTCAAACAACAAACAGTCTTGCAATTTAAAATCCCTACAGGCCCTGGTCAAGTTTCCCCAGTTCTTGGATAACTTCCTCTTTTCTCCTTGATGTTTTTCTTAAAGTGAGATATTCTGTTGCTTTGTCCTGATTTTCCAAGTAACGGGTGGGTCTTTATACTCCTGACGATAAAGTTGCCTTCCAAATATTTATCACATCAAATAACATACTTTTCCGTGTTATTAATCCTGGAGAATCTCCATCTTTCCATTTAGTGAACTATGTTGTCTAACATGGACATTTATTTCCAGAATTAATTTTTCTGGGATTTTTAACATACATTGAGAAGTGTATGAGGAAAAGAAATAGGGTTAAATTCTGCTTTGTTTACTTTTTATTATTAACATTCATGTGGTTCTGCTTGAGTCAGTGGCTGTAACTCAGAGCAGAACTAGGACGTACTTGTATCAAATTGAGTGGTTTAAACTGGAGATGGATGAACCACTAGAAGAGCCATACACATAGTTTCCTGAGAAATAGAAGTGAAGTTCTTCTGGATTCTGGCTTGGTAGAAGGACTATCCATTGACTTCCATCATACAGACTCCCATTAGGCTTGTACCGTCATTGTGCTTCAGGTGCCTTCAGCACAATATGGAATTCATTCAGTTAAAACAAACCAAAAATAAACTTAGTCAGAGCTGAGCAAGTTTCTCTACTGCAACTCCGTGCTACTGAGGCCTGAGCTCAGCTCCACAAATCTCCCAGCTTATCCTAAATCTGCCCTTGCCTTCCTCTGAGAGGACCCATAAAGGACTCTGCAGTCCTTTACTGAAAATAAAGTAAAGTAAAGCAGGATGAAGTTCAGTGAAGGACTTTGAGAGCAGTGATGGACTTTTGCAGTTGTCCCAGGTCCTGATGTTGCTGCGATAGAGGAAACCAGAATTTTTTCCCCAGCTCTTCAGGCTTCATCATACAAGCCTCCCTGTGGTCCAAAAAGCATAAACACATGGAGAGAAGGTGAAAACTGAATCAGAAGGACAGCAGAGTCCTTCTAATGTGTCCAACTCCCAGCATTAGGCAGAAGGTCCCAAGGAAACATGAGCAATTTGGTGACTTGGCATACAATGCATGCCTACCCACTTTGGTGAGAGCAAGCATTACATGAAGTGATTTGCTACAGAAGTTACTGGGGACAAGCTGCTGCCTGTAATGGGACCCTGGCTTCACTGACCTGGAGAGTTTACAGGTTTTGATGCTCTTCTTTGAATCCACCTGTGTGGCAATGCCACCACTAATAGTATAAGGATGGCATCCACCCATTGCAGCTGGCTCCATGTTTCCTAACTGCTCTTAGTAGTAGGGTTTGGATAATTCTCCATGCAGAGCTTTGAAACCAGGCCCATTTGTAGCTTCTGGAGTGGGCCAAGAGGTGGGGCTGCCGTCTGCGCTGGGATGAGTGAGGGCAGTACTCCTCCACAGCATTACTGCAGGTGAATTCCTTGCTCCCAGCTTTTCCTCATCTGCACAGATCAGAAGCTTCGAAGATACTTTTATTTTGTTCTTGTGTTTTAAAGACGTGAACTTTGCAGAGCCCTTTTTTTCTTGGCAGGTTCCTTAAAAAAGGCGTACTCCTTGAAGCTCGTGTAACCATTACCGTACCTCTACAGGCACAGAGATACAGAGCTGGTGCACACACGCAGCTTTCCCTTCTGCTGGAGATTTTTTTATAGGGCTCTGAATACCACAGGAGCTGGCTGCTTCCAAAGGCAAAGGCTGGCTTGCAGTCCTTCCCGACGGATAGAACTTGTGTGCAATACGATGGCTCCTGCGAGGAGTAGCAGTAGCACTGCACAGCCAGTCTTCTGTTATCCTGCCTCGGCCAGGTCCGTGGGGTTCATGACAGCTGATACCAGGGAGTCTGTGGAGCTCCGGAAGTTGTGGAGAGAATAAATTGCGTGGAATGCACTTGTCTCACTTCTCCATCGATAGCTTCAGACCACACACCAGTCGTCCGTGTGGGACAGCTGTAAACACCGCCTGCGATAGAGCTCTGGCAAAGAGGCCAGTGGTCCTCCAGTGAATCCAGATGGGTCTCAGAGGAGAACAGCTGTGTGTGAACAGGAAGGGAGAGCTTCCTCCTGCCTCTTCCAAAACCTACCACTCAACCGCTAAATAAATCAACATCAGCAGTGACTCTTCACAAGGCAGAGTGAGCCAAGCCCAGGCTGGGAGTTTACCTCAGTACATAGCAAAGGGAGAGGAGCTGTCTGCAGCAAAGTGGGGCTTTCCCAACGCAAAGCTTTAGGGCATCATCAACCCATTTTTGCTGTGTTTTCATATAACTTCTTTCCTAATGCTGTTTGTGCTGCCTGAAGTTACAGCAACGACATGGTGTGTATCACCGGATGGAGACAAGGCATCCATAGTGTAGAACAGGTGAAGCAAAAATTACTTTCAACTATACAACAGTAAAAATATCAAGCAGAAGCTCAGAAACGTTTGGTTTGGGTAACACAGGAGGTCTGACCACTGCTGTCACTGTCGAGAGCTGTAGAAGAAAACCTTTTCTGCCTTTGGACAGAACATGAGACATGTTTATAGGTTGCAAACAGGTTTTATTTCTGCCAGGACATGTTCTTGAAAGAAAAATAAAAGCAAGACTCAAGAAGCTAGACTGTTTGGATCTGCTGTTCCCACAGCAGCCAAACAGAAGTGTCCAGTTTGGCATTAGACAACATCTGAAGTGACAATAGAAACTGCAGTTCCTCTGGTATCCTCACAGAGCAATGTACTGATCATTCTTCATTTTAAAACAGCACTCAAGTTCCTTTTAACATGAGTATCTTGTAATCAGCGCCTCAAGCCTCATATCTGATAATTTCATCTTCATCTTAGGGTGTATAATTACAGATGCTCAGTTCTCATCACCATGAATATAGTTAAATTACAGTAGGATAAAAGGTGTTTGACGGGTTTACTATGTGTTGGGTATGGTATGCCGTGCTTAGAATGACAGATTCACTTAGACCAGGCGCATCTTCTGGTCCAGCTCCTATAGCTTAGGACAGTCATACAATGTACCAAGGAAGAATTGTGCAATGTACAAAGCAAGGATTAAACTGTGTAACACCATATTCGCTAACCTGTCTGGAGGCATCCATATGAATGGCTGGATAGGACAGCCTGGCCTTCCCAGTGCCATATGAAATGGTCACTCTTGTTTGTCTGAAGAAGAGATTGGGACACATTTTTCTGAGGAAGATATTTTCCTGTTGAAAAACTTCATTTGAAGGAAATACATTTTCCTAGAAATGCGTTGGTTTGGATAGATGCTTGTTTAGAAAGAAGAGTGTGAAATGCAGTGCTTTAAAGCTACGTATCCTCAAAATAAGTCATTTCACTGTGTTTGGTTTGGGGGGTGGGTTATATCTTGAAACAACATTTCACCCCTCTCTTTCTAGGCTGATTATTAGACATGACTGAGAGCTGGAAATCAAACAAACAAACAAAAATAACCCAAAGAAGTTTTTGACTTCATAAATGGGAACTATTTTACTTTGTTCAGAAGAAAACATTTATGCAGAAGCTTTCAAATTTGCTTGTGTTTGCCCCCGCTCAGAATGCATCTTGGTGTGGATTCACAAGGCTTCATCCTTGCTGGGAAGATGAGCCGCAGCAGCTCAAGAGCCAAGATTCCCTAGCTGGGTACCTCTCTGTCTTTGTATTGGGTTCAAATAGGGAGATTGCAACTTCCAGCCAGGAAAGGGGTTTATGCTGATGCTTCTTAATCCTGCCTAAGATCTATCCCAAGCCAAGGTGGTCCATCAGGGCCACAGGGAAATGCTACAGCTGGTATCACACCTGGTTTTGGTTTCCCAGTCAGAAAGTCAGGTTCCCACTCATAGTTGGGTGAACTTGGGCAAGATCAAAGCAAGCCTTAAGCACAGGCATCTGGCTTCAAAGGAGCAGATGCCATACAGCTCTCTGGTACCCTTCCTCTAGCAGCTGAATTTCACCCCTGCAAAACATATTCAGGATTTCAGGTACCTACAAATTTAAAATATTTCTAGGGTGTTTTTGATTTTGAAACCTCACCAGATCTCACCATCCCTGACTCCCCGTAGGACAACTCAGCAAATTAAATTAGCCCTTTCTCATTTGTTTAGATAAAGGGGCAAGGAAGAGGCTTGGGCTTTTTCATTTAAGGGAAAACATATTTTTCCAGCCAGGCTGAAGCTGTTCTTCCGCATGAATCCAAATAAAATTCACATTCAGGCATGGACTATGTTTGGAAAACTTCAGCCGAAAATGTAAATGCTCTGAAACAGAAAAAAAAAAAAAATTTATGAGAATGAATAAAAGAGAGGTTTAGCATGGAAACTGCTCTGCAGCCTTCACTATAAAGCACTGCCAGATGCCTCCTCTAAAAGAATTCATACAAGGTATTGCTCACATGGCAGTTCCATTGGCCCCTTTGAGTCTACGAACATAAATTAGGGTTACTCATGTGAGTAAAGCATTGTGGGATCAGACTCGTCTTTTGCCCAACTGTGAGCATCTGTAAAAAACCCTTTTGGGATAAAAGACACAGAAGAACTATAAGACCCTTATGGCTGTCAAATACAATTTCCTTTACTTGCACTTTTTTCTTCCATTTGGGCTCCGACCTCCATCTGTTTATGGAAATATTTAGATCCCTCTGGTGTATTTTTAGCAGATCGTTTTGCTTTTGCTGCCGCAATACAATTGCATCATCATTCTCCTGTTGCTCAGCTCCAATTCCTTTGCATTTTTTGGTTGTTTTTTTGGTTGTTTTTTTTTTTTAGTCTTAAGCTTCAATCATTCCAGCAGACACACACACAAAAAGTAAATGCTACACTGTGTTTACACTCTTGAGTGCTCACACAAACATGCTGGCAAAGTGCACACAGGCTCACACACACACAGCATGGCTTGTCGTGAGTGTTAGTGTTGGGCTTTTTTCGATGATATTTCCATTTGTGAATCATCCTGCCTGAGACATTACGGAATGGTTGCCCTGGGAGCTGAGATCTCATGCTCTTAGAGGTACCTCCCATAAACAGCTAAAGTCGGAAGGTGGGCAAGCCTGTCACTGTCCTTTGAAATGTTTGGTGTCATATTGTTCAGTCAGCCGTAAATACACCTGGTCTTGCCACATTTCCTTTACCAGTGTTCAGACCTGCATGCACATGTGTATATGAATCACCTTATCCGGTGTCTGCATGCTTTTCCTCACATAGATATGGACCTTCCTTTGACAGTGCACGGTACTCCTTCCCCACCATCCCTGTCTATTCTGTCTGCGGACATGTCACAGCTTCAAGTGTTTTCAAAATCAGGAATCATTTGGGCCTACTTACTTACAAAGGCAGGGAGAGCACCAACCTGCTGGCGGACATTAAGTAGAACACCTGCAGTCTGGAAACTCAGCTGAGACCAAACAATTCATTAAATAATCCCCTTTGTCCCTCTCCATCAGATAACACTCACTGGGTTATACAATGTCATTACCTGCAGTCTGAGATGACCAGGCACAACCTAAACCCTGGAAGAAGTTTTTAGGTGGACCCTGATGAAGGTCTAGGTGAGATCCATGGGGATACAATTAGAGCTGATTTCTGCATGTATGTTTGGGAGACATCAAGAATTATGTCTTCTGGGTGAAAAGCTACCTTTTTTTTTTTTATATAACCTTAGGGAAGCAAATATATGACTTGTCCCATGGATTCGATTTCATAACCCTGTATTAGGTAACAAGGTAGAAAAGAGGAATATTACATCACTGGGAGGCTATGTCATTCTTTGGCCTAGCTGTGTTAGTTTTAGGAGAGACAGTGATTTATGACTCATACATTAATAGACCTGCACTCAGGAGAGGTCAGGCTCCTTTTGTACACCTGAAGAGCCTCTGACTAGGCACTAATGAGCAAACCCATGAAAAGCCAAGCCACGTTCAGCATCTGCTCTTCCTAAATGCCTCAAAATTGTGTAGCCATTTGCAAAATTTCAAACCACAATAGTCTATTTATCCCTCTTAGCCCGGATAGAGAGTGTGTGATGCTTGCTCTGGACAAATCAAACCACTGCGTGTCTCAAAATGCTTTCTTTCATCATCATACTTATTTATTATTATTAATCATCCCTGCCATGTGTTATGTTTTTTCCACACACAAAGAACAGGCAGATGTTTTCCATCTGCATGATTTCTTAATTTTAGATCTCAGGGAAAAAAAGAAAGAAAAAAGAAACTGTCAAGAATTAAGACACGCACAACGCGCCTGGGAGTGGCACTGACCCTCACATACACGTATGTGCGTGCATGAGGTCTCTGGAACCAGAGCCAATGGCTTCACCTTTCCTCAGGCTCTCAGCTGCATTGGAGAAAAGGCTCCTGGGACTGCAATGGGTGACTTCACCAGAGCACGGGTCCTAGGGGAGCTGTACACCATAGGAGCAAAAGACCTGTTCAGGAAGTTACTCTGACCCAAAATGTCGGGATGAACTTGTGCAGACCTGGGTCACTGTGCAGGTCTGCTTTCCTCCACGCAGACCCTTTTTCATCCCTTTGGCCTCTTACCTCCCTCCAATTTCTCCTCTGCCCATAAGCTCTATTGTGTCCCCAATTCCTTCTCAGCTTCTTTTCCTATACACAGGCTATGCTCTTTCTTATTACCTGATGGCCCAGATTAGTAAAGCTTTTGACTTTCTTCTCCCCACCATGTGAGAGACCCATGGATCAGGTTAAGTGGCCCAGGATAATCCCCTGGCAGGAGGAGGTGGTATTGCCCAGCAGTCTCAGCTTTGGCACAGCTGTAGTCAACACTGGCTTTGCTGGGAAACCGGAGTTTTGATTAAATGTACATTTTCTTGAAAAGTGTCTTCTTTCCACAGGAATTTTGACTTTTTGATGGTGACCAAAAAAGTTTTGGCCTAAACATTTGGGGGTTTTGAGTCTTTTTTTGGAGGATATGGAAGGCAAGACATTCAAAAATTGCCACAACCAAATTCCAGGGGGAATGACTTTATTTTGGTTTCCTTCAGAGTTTTCCCAGAATCTCTCTCTCTTTCTGAGAAACTTTAGTGCTTGATGTGAACAAATAGCTATGCCATACAATCTACCAGCAAGGAAGCCGGCAGGATACCAAACTGGGCTGATAGAAAGGTGAAAGGACTTGTATGATATATCAGTCCCCAGAGCAATCTAGTTGCCCAAGAGGAGACAATGCATAAATAATAACAAAACAATGGGAACAGGAGCTATATTAATAATAATGCACCATAAATGCACATGGCTTTTACAACCATATTACTAACAGACCATATCAAAGACCTTGCAAGAACAGCTCAGTGCCTCTAGGGCATTTGGAACACAGACCAAGATTTTGCCCATAGAAACTGATGCGATACGTGAGGTGACAGTTTAAATTCAGACATCTGGTGGGTTGTGGGGAATGGGGTGCTGTGACTCTGGTATTAATAGCATGTTCCCTCCATTCACTAGTTCAAACAAGTTGCCGTGTTGTTGTTAACTTCAGAAAGCAACCAGGCTTGTGAAAAATTAAGCTGTTTTCTTTCTGCTTGACATATTGTCGAAGAACTGAACAGACACAGTAACAAGTTCAGGCACTCTGAAGTGTTTTGGTTAGTGATTATTGCTATAAAGTCCTCTGTTTCTTCACCCCCACCACCCTTCTTGCCAAAATGAGAATTTGATGACAAGGTAACTTGACTCTGCCTCACCCTCAAAGAGATAGAAAGATTCAAAAATAGCTGTATGCTTCAGGCTACACAGAAAGCTTGCAAAAAAAAATTTACTTGAATGAGTAAAATGAAAATTTGCTGCATGGAAGCTCCCAAATACATGGTTGACCTGAAAACCACAAGAAACATTTGACTGGGTGAGGAGTGGGGAGAAGGGAAGGGGTTGGGGAAGGTTAGATGCTTCCTGCTGTTGGTTGTCTTTTTGGTGGATTAGAATTCCACCACCTTGGGGACTTCTTTTTATTCATTTTCTCCCCAGTGAAAATTTAATGAGTATATTTCCAGCCTCAAGAAGTGAGGAAAGAAGAAAATCAGATGAAACAATTTTATTAAAGTGTAGAAAAAGGGGGATAGGGAGAACATCTCAGTCAAGATGCAAGTGACAGCAGGAAAAGCCAAAAAAGTGAGGGGAAAAAATCAAAAGCTCTGAACAATTTGTTTCATGGGAATTGAAATGAGCCATCAACCATTTTGATTTGCAGGTATTTGGCTTATTTTTCTCGCAAGGAACTTCTGGAGGGAGAGACTTCTCTGAGATGCTAATAAGCCTGACCAGAAGTGTTGTCTCTGACTTTAGGTCTGTTTTGCCAGGTTTCTGTGACAAGATGAGCCCACAGTCCTCTCTAATGTTTGTCTAATCTCTTACCCTGCCTCCCAGCCAGAGCCTCCCGGTACCATCATGCCCAATGCACCAGGAATAGCACCGAGCACTCAGGCAGCATTGCCTGTATGCAGAGCCCAAGTACAACTAAATCACAGCATCTCATCTCCAGCACCTCTTCACTGAACCAAGTTTGGGGCTCAATTCTCTTTTCTTTCTGCCCCACCTTCCCAGATGAGTAGAGACACATCTGCCAGGTGATCTGATGGAGAAAACTTTTTTGTCACCTGCTGCATGAACACCACAAACACATAAGAGAGCCTCTGATGGGTACTTTGAAGACCTTGCTCTCTGGATGTTCCCATTCCTTTGTCCAGCTGCCTGAAGGCAAGGGTTCTAGGAAACAGAGAGAAGGAGAAGAGTTTATACACTGAACTTGGTTTGGATTCTTGGGCTTGATTAGTTTTCTCTGAGATGCAGTGAGACCATCATTTTACAACAGAAGACAACAGAAATTAAAACAGTATTTGGAAATAAATATACAAATTCACAGTGTCTACCACTCTGCTTTTCTGTGTGGAACAGCCTCCCCATTCATCCATTTCATTGTTTTCCCATGAGGCTCCCTTTTAAGCTTCCTCCTGCGCAGCGCTGAGAAGGAACTTCTTGGTAAGATGAGGCAGCTGGTGAACTGTGACCCCTGTGGATCTAGCAGGTCTGAAACAAACTCCTCTGCCCTACCATGTTGCAAACTTTCAAGCCTGCCCTGAGAAGATGCCTCAGCCCAAGAGCCAGAGATTTCTAAAGGGTCCAAGTGAGGTTAGGCATGGTGGTGGGGAGGCCAGTGACAGAGGAAGAGGGCAAGACCCTGGTCATGAGCTGAGCATGTTGACATCCAGATCTCCACCCTGTAGCATTGGCCTTGGCAGATGCACAGGGTGACTCGGCACAGCAAGTCTGGGATAGAGTGGGGAACTGATTCTGGGAAGTGCCAAGTTAGTTTCAACAGGTGGGTGATCCTGTCCCACTAGAAAGAAACTCTTTGCATTCCATATCTGTGAAGCTGTATTCAGAAGAAGATTACAAATATCATCTGTCTGCACTCATTTCTCTGATTATCCCAACCAATATATAAAAAAATTTTCTTCTCTTTCACTCCTATCCTTGACCCAACCCTGTCTCGTTCTTGTTTTTTATTTCCTTTGGGGCTGCTGTTTCTGATTCCTTGCAAATAGGCTGTGTGGAGATGGTCAAAGGAACTTCTTTATGGCCACAGAAAAAGAAAAGAATCACCTTGTTTGATATATGTTGTCTATTTTTCTCTCCTCCCTTCAAATTGGGAGTATCAGTCCCCACTCCCAGGCTTTTTGACATGATGGCTTAACACTGTCCATGAGGTAGAAATTTGTTTATTAGCCCTGTGGAATTTCCCACTTCAGTTTACCTTAGAAAATGCGGGAGGCTAAGAAGGTACAATTCCATCTATTAAGTCTTTCCAAGTGGTGCCATGATGCTGTTTAACCTTTCCCCACAAATGTATAACACCGCAGCTGTCAACCTGGATACAGCAAGTCTCTGCATGTACTTAATGCATAGACAGAGACCAGATCTTTACAAGAAAACGTCTGCATAAGCAACTTCGCATTCACCTACTGGTGGTTTGTTTAACTCTTTCGCTCCTGAGATGCACTGATGCATTTTTCCCTCTTTCTACAGCAGTATATATACTTACGTGTGTGTGTGTGTGTGTATATATATAACATTTATATAACATCATGTTCCCATTTATATAACTTCATGGTTGGGTCACCTAAGGATATCAAGTATTGCAGGTCATTCCTTAATTCTAATGATGGAGTCCAGGCCTTGATGTTAAAGGTCACAGGTTCATCCCTTTGATAAGATGTTGGTAACATGCAGTGGCATGTGAAATCTTGTCATCTCCTAATGTAGCAGTGAAGCTATAGAGCTTAAATTACTTTGGGGGGTGGGGTTTTTTGATTAAGCAAAGACTCATTTTTGAGAACACTGACCAATTTTTCAATTTGATAAATATAACTCACATAAACATGATTGATTTGGGGGAGAGGGGTGAGCTGGATTTGTCCTCCTGCATGTCCCCTGACAACAAACCAACATATCCCCTAATGGCACAGTTCTGGGTTGAGTTTCAGAAGTCCTGAAATCCAATCCTGTTCTTGCTACTATTTCTGGTGTGAACATGGGTATGCCATTTCATTTCTCTGTGCATCTTCTTTTCCTGCTGACCTCTGTTTCATGTGGTCTTAGCTTGTCTCCTGTTTTGTCCAGCAGCTATCAAGAGCAGAGTCCTGATATCATCACCACTCAGCAGCAGATAATGATATAGAGCTTCCCAATAGATATTGGAGTCTCAGCTGGGATGAATGACAGTGGAGGCTGGAGACCAGTTTGAGGGAATCTATTTGCTTTGCTTGAACCATTTGTGCCTTTAAAGGAAAATTCAAGGCGTGTAAAAACTCTAAATCTAGAGCTGCTCAGATACATATATCTAAGGCAACCGTACATTCTTGAGTCATTATCAGACCAGAAGTCTTTGTTAGGCCAGTGGATTACTTGGGAATAAACTAAAAGCAACCAGATCTCCAAAGAAGAGGCATTTTATTCCCAGGGAAATTGCAGAATCTCTTTTCCTTTGCAAAATAGAATGAAAAATTTTTAAAAATTACATTACTGAATTTCTCTAGAATGAGGATTCCTGAAGGCATTTGATTGAGAAACATAGGAATAGGAGATTTGGTTCTGAAAACATAGAATATTTCGTATGGAATGTTTCACAACTGATTTAAACAGAAAATTTCTGTGCATAAAAAAATGCCACTTGGTGCTTATGAAACTTCATGTGTGCTAAGAGCACCTACCTGAATAACTGTTTTGTTGTTATCCACTGCTACGCAGTCAAAGAAGAGAAACCCTTCTCTTCCAGTATATCATTTTCCTTCCCTTCCTATACAGAGATAGTATGGAAGCCCAGTTACTTACAGGCTCAATGAAGGAGCTGGGTAGGTAGGAGCTGGGAGGTGGCAGAGTAGAAAGAAAAAACCATCTCTGTAGAGGAAATCCCAAAGAAATACCATGCTTCTGGACCACAGGCATGGTATGCATTACTTTCCATATCTCAAACAGTTATGATTTTTTTTTTTTTTTTACCAAAACGGGGAGATAGAATAAGGCAAGGAGCAAAACTAGGATTTTTCAGAAAGGGATAAAAAATGGAAGTTCTTGACACAAGGAGAAGTTAGTTGGGCACATTGGCCTGAAGGCAGGCAACCCAGGCCAAGGAATGAGAAAGAAAGAAAGAAGAAAAGCCATGTGAAAGCCAGCACACCACCAGGATGCAGCTGGGGATTGGCTGGCAGTGATGTCACTGCCCTCCCTCCGACGACTGACTGTGGGTGATGTCATCTCTTTTCCCATAACACTTTCTAACAAACAACATGGTGCAGAGGGAGGTTGTCCCTTTTTCTTCCTATTATTATTATTATTTTAATTTCAAAATTAATTTTGTAATAACAGCAATTAGACCCTCCTGCCAGCCTGTCCCTGGGGGGTGATTCTAGTTCTTGTGCAGCAAAAGTTTGTTCCTAAAGAACGTCATAGCAGGCATGCAATAATCACCCAAAAATGCACAGCCTGTCGTGTCTTATTGCTTAATTATCCATCTTACCTTCTTTCAACCCTCTTCTTACTGTACCTCGTGTGATGCCTGTTTATTTTGTTTAATTTTCCCCAACTGCCCTCCCTCCCTGCCTTAAGATTATGAGAGCTGAAAACATTTTTCCCTTTCATTCTGCTGCCCTGAGGTTCCTCCTGCTTGGTCACCACTGATCGTTCCCATGAGGGATTACGAGCTCAACAACCTCTGAGAGCTTTTCCCACTTTTAAGTACTTGGGGACCAATTCTACCAGCTGTAACATCGCTACATTGGCATTTCACCAGATGTGAATGTGATCTTTTGGTTTTATGCCCTCAGAATACAATTGGCTATGGCTCAGTTCCTGAGAGGAACCTCTCCTGAAAGAAAGGGAGATGAACCCTAAGAAACCTAACATGCAGGAGCCAAAAATACTGTATGAAACAGTGGCTAGGAGTTCCTCACCCAGATGTCCTGGGGTTGGCTTGGTAGGGCATGTGCAAAACTACAAAACAACTACTTAATGGTTTTTTGGGTGTGCCTTGAGATCCCTTGCACTAGAAGCTGCTCCGGCTCAAGATAGTTGCTGACCTTTGCCAGATGTTGAAATCACAGCCAAGCATCTGAGTGGTATCAGAGTGGAGCAGCCCCTGCCCTTTCCACCAGACCACATTGAGCCAAAAATATCAGTTTATCAGTATATATTCAGTTTGCATCATTTTGCTCTCCCAGTCCTGAGTGATGCTCTCTGCGGAGCAAAATCTGTGCCTCCATATCATATCTAAGCAAGATTCTCAAGACAGTCTGTGACTAGTTTAGAAACCTAAGTCTGAAGTTGAAGAGAGGAAAAGATCTGAATATCTCACTGGAAAGCAGTAGCATTTACATCTCTCAAAAATAGGAATTAGTCTGTGAAGTTGCTGGGGTAAAACTAACAAAACTGATCAATTTTGTATCCGTGTTCCAAAGTCTCTTTGGTTCCTTGATACCCTCATTCCTTGTCCTTAGTTTTTTGAACTGAACAAGGATGACGAATGGCTGCGTGCAGCTCTTGAGCAGTTCAGCTGGGACACCTGTGCCCAGGCTACAGGAGGGGGCTGGTCCCAGGCTGAGAGCAAACCTGTCAAAGGGAGCTGGGGCAAGCCACTGCATTCAGAGATCCCACTGGAAGCCTCATAGACAGGTTTCACAATAGAGGAGGAGATTTAGATTGTATTTGATTTTCTCCTTTCTGTTTTCCTCGGCGTTTTTTTAGATTGATAAAACAAAACAAAACAAGGAGGGGGGGAGAGTTCCATTTCTGTTTAAATGAATTTTTAAGAAGATTTTTACTGAATGAGAATGAAAATAAACTGGCATTTTTATACCAACATTTTAAATTCAGTGTTAGCCATCTTTAAACACATGTAAAAATACAGAAAGGTAAATTAACTAATTTATTTTTAAATGAAGACCTATTTCCAAGGCAAATAATGGAAAACATTTATTTTCCAACCTATTGGAATGAAACGATTGGACGGGAAGGGGCTTTGGTATTATTATTGGGTGCTTTTTCCCTGCCTAAATGAACTGCTCAGGGGAAAAGGCATGAATTCATAAAACGTTTTGGTACTACTAAATCAGGTGGGGATTTTTTTTTATTTTTTCTCCTGGTATAAAAAGCATTAGATGAAAAATGTCACCTAGCTCAGTTTTGGCACTGCGGCTGTCTACTATTTGCTGGGGTTTGTTCCTTGAGCTTTACCCACCATGTTTAACCACGTTGAGAGCCAGGAGGGGAACTCCATAACTCTCCTTGGCAAGTCCCTGCCTGGCCCCCCTGAAGACCAGGTTTGCTGTCGCCGGTGCAGACCACGGGGCTGCACAAATGACTGCCCGCACGTGGCCTCCCGCCTGCTGGGGCGCCAGCAGTGGTGCAGCAGAACCGGCGCATGGCCAGGCACACGGCAGCTGGGTGGTCAGCCCTGGGTGGGACAGGGAGTTCCCAGTGCTCACATCTGCGCCCAAGGCAGCACTTTATGAGCAGTGTGGACACAAGCCCAGCCAAGGAACATCGCTGGTAATTTCTCCCTCCAGCCTACCAACTTTTTTTTTCCTTAAGATATGCAAGATACGTCAAGGCTCAGCTTAGGAAGGGCTTTTAAGAGATCTTTACTGTTCAAGGCAGGCTGTGGTTTCATTATTTTTATTATTTTGGTAGAATGAGTAACAGGAATAATAGTAGCTGAGGGTTGTTTCTCTTCATTGACTCTGTGTTAGGTTTGGAAGCCATTCGACCAGGACAGTCAAAACACAGACAGGAAATAATCTGTGATAATGTCCAACTGGGGTATCAATTACGGCTTTAGAGTTTCATGTTAAAGGGATATTGTCAGATCAAATTTAAACCAAAAGTTGTGGGTTGCGTTTTTCAAATACATATATATATACATATAGATATGTATACATATGTGAGAGAGAGAGAGAAATGGAAACTACTAGAAACATTTCCAAGTCTCTTCTTTTTAAGTAAAAAAAAAAAATTTCCTAAAGCAAACAGTCTCCTCCCTGCCATGTGTGAGACTTGACTGCTGTCCTCGGCCTAGCCTGACCTTATGAGCTTGCTGGCATTTTTTTAACATCCTTTCTTAAAAGACTCTGGTGGGCGAAGTGATTCTTTCCCCAGCGACTAGAGGAGACACAGGGTTAATCTATCACAGTAGCCCCGTGGCAATCTCTGGAGCAGGAGCGGGCACTTGCCCACGTAGAGGTTTGGCAAGTGCATCTCTGACCAGGGTATGGTGCATCCAAGCACAGACATGAATGGAGCCTTTCCCCAATTCACTGGGGCTGAAAGAGGTGTCCCACAATGAAAGCCATGGCAGGGGAACTGGGAGGGTGTCACTTCAACCCCACTTTGCTCAGCATGGTCAAGTCATGTGAATATGGGAGGGAAAGGGATGCTGTAGCAACCTTTGTTTTGACCAGGGTGGGAGAAATAGGTGGGAATGGTGCTGATTCTGTTCAAAAACAGTTTCTTTCTGGACATCTGCTGTCAAGTCCCATAAAGATAAGACAGTAACTGCCACTTGCTGTTACACCAAGAGTCACTGGGTGGTCCCCAGAAAACTATGAAAGACTCCTCCACGTTAGGATCACACAGTTAAAAGAAACAACATCATATGCTATCACTTTCCTTCTCCCTCTCCCTTTTGTCACCCAGAAGTCACAGAAATAAATAGAAGGGAAATGTATTTACAAACAAGTTTGTGAAACCAAACTCTGGCAAACACTTGAGAATGAAATCCTGTGTCCAGTCCTGGAACTGGCGCTTTAAAAAGAAAACTTGGAGAAAGCTCAAAGAAGAGCTGCCGGAAAGATTTATAGCCTGTTGAACATGCTTACCAGTGAGAGAGGAAAGGAGAGATGGCGTATGGGCTAACAGGTTAATAAGTGATTTAGGGGACTTACGGAGTGAAAAACTGATATAAAATGGATCTTTGATCTAGCAGCTAGAGGCATGAGCGACTCCACAGGCTCCAATTTGGAAATCAGCAAAGTCCACAGAGGAAATATGCAGCATGTTTCTGCACAGAAGAGTAATGCAGTGCAGGGAGAGCTGCACCCAAAGGGACTTGGTGGATTTACCATCATTTGGAGCCACAGGATAACATCCCTGGTGCCGGCCCAAATGAATATGAAATATTACATGCCATGTTAAGCAGAGGGCCAGATAAACTGGTGGGAGATTTGTTTTCCAGATCATCAACCTGAAAGGTCTTCTGGGAAGTAACCGTCACTGCCCTGGTGTCCTGGTTATGTGACCTCTCCAATGCTGGACCAAAGTTGTTTTCTATGTGTATGGACAGAAAGGGATTTTTGAATGTGTGAACAGAGGGAAGGGACCAAAAGTGCCTGGGTAATGCCTCTGTGCCTAACAGGTTACAGCTAGATTTCGCCTGCACACCACCATGGCTAACCAGGCCTGAAGAAGCTTCACAAACATTTGTCGGGCACAGAGGCCAAATGGGAGGCTGTAAAGAGAGAAACATGTAAAGCCTTCCTGGTAGCTGCTAAATATGGCTAAGCGTGAGTTCCTTGGCTCACAAAGAAGGGACCTAAGGCATTGTTCAAGTGAGGTCCTGTGCTGGCATGGTAGAAGTCTTTGGCCTCACATAGTGATCTGCATGGGTTTGGGACCCTGCTAAAGGAAGTGAGAGTTATCTTTCAGCTCCAGGGGACTGATGTAGAGAAAGAAGTTACCAGGCTCAAGGTGAATGTTAGAACAAGGGAGGTTTTAAGCATATAGTCACATGTAGAAGATAGTGATTTTCAAGTAGGAAAAAGCATCAAAATGAGCTTTTTCTGCTTTTTCTGTTCTCTGAGTGAGTTTTCACTAAGTGGACATGATAATGTATTCTTTAGATCTCATTCTTTATAAAGGTCGTACTACAAAGGACCAGTAGCTACCCCAGACTCATCTCTCACATATGTCCATCAAGTTCTGGAGAGGGCCTTCCATCCTTAGGAAGCCTTTAATTCCAGTATGGTTGCAAAGCTTGCTCAGCCTTTAAGAGGAATGTGTGAAATTCCAGGGGCATTCCAGAAAAGCTGACTTGTGTGGAGCCAGGCTTTGACCCCAGGATTTGATTATGCATGAGGATAAGGGAAAGAATTCTTTATATTGCGGAAATATGGAGGAAAGCAAATTTCCAGACTCCAACAAAGTCTGGAGTTTGTTCTGAGATCTGTATGTTCTTCCCTGTCCCCTCTTCTCACAGGTAATGTTAAAATCTGTGTTGGTCACTGCAGACAAATGACCCAACAGTGGCAAACTGGGGGGTTTTACATAGATGATGACTGAAACCCAGAACTGCACTCCAGGATCTCAGTGTAGGTGATTGGACCAAGATGGTAGAGAATGGACCCAGCTGGAGTATAAGGGTAGGTGTCATCCATCCCATATTCTTCTCATTCTAAGGGACCAACCTCCCAAAGCCACTAACTGATGGATGCATTTGAAACTCCGACCTCGAGGTGAAAGTTCCCTGTTCATTGCCTTGCTGCGGAGCTCTCCTGTCCCCAGTGAGGAAGCTTTTTGTCTCAGCTCCCCTCCTTTCTCTCATGCTCCCTCTCTCCTCAAGCTGTCTTAGACAGTTCATGTTCCATGTGACTAGAAACTGGAGTGATTAAAGAGGGAGCCTCTGATTATAATAAAACAAAAAAGCCAGAGTTGGTTTTGTTTTCCCTGAAAGAAGATCCGGTGGTTGGCCATTCTTTAGAGAGTCACAATTTGGACGATTTGTCAGTGTGTTCAGGGCAGAGGAAAGCATGTGACAATGGATTCAGGGACCATGACCATAGCTTGGGACAGTGAGAGGATACACAGTTGACTGATCCTGACAGCCTGTTCTGCCTTTCTCCAGAGGTGATAAACAGCCCCCGGTGATAATTTAGCAACAAATATCAAAGACACATTTTAAACTGTTTTACCAATTTTTTTCCTTACTCCTGGCTCAGCTAAAGCTTTATGCCAGATCCTTATGTATATGTGCTCTTGGTGTTTCACACAACCTAAAGGATCATCCCAAACAACGCACCTGCTGAACTGGGACATATCCCAGAACTGGTCAACAGAAGGTCCTGTATTTAACCCTTTCCCCAGAGCCAGAGTGCCTATAGCATAGGTTTCTTCTCTACCAATTTAGCAACTGAAAATCAGGCTTCTAGCCTAGGCTGAGCACCTCTGGAAGCAATTCATCCTACCTGGGGTTAGGTAAAGAAAATGAAACAGCATTTTCCATTGACTTGCTAAAAAAGGTGGCATCTGACTTTAGGTAGCTGAAGTGTAAATAATCCCACATTATTGGGATGTATGCATTTACATACATAGATGTATGCATTATTGGGTGCATACTTCTGCTCTAGGTACCAGGACAGAGGAGCTAAAGTTGTCTGAAATATAAGTTTGATGATAAATATAATTACATTACATTTAGGAGATCTTTGGACAGTAGACTCGTGGCCTAAATTTCCAAGATAAGGTACCTAACCTAGTGCCCCTCTTTCCATGTCTAGACGTCAGGTTCAAAAATGACCTGGGTCTCACAGAGGTCACACAAAAAGAAAGTGAGGAGAATAGGGTTGCTTATCACAAAGAGGAGCTGAATTAAAATAACACTTTTTAAAAGTAGGGACAAATCTAAAAGAAACAATCTGTCTCCCTTTCTGACGATAAGGGAAGGCTCGGCCAGGGAAACAGAAAAGTGACAAATTCCATCTTAATGAAAAGAAATTAATAGTTTGGTTTCGTGGACAGTGGGACTCATTGCTACAGGAACAGTGGGATGCCAAGAGCTGAAGGTTTAAGCCATTGCCTAGTTATGAGCAGTTGGGAATTTTCCCAGTACAGAGGGAGTAGAGGGCTTGACAGACCATCCAACAGCTCTCTGCTTTGGATTGCATGACCTCCCTTCTGAAACACTGGTGTCAATCATCACTGGAGACAACCTCATGTTCAAATGGACCAGGAGTTCCTTGTGTCACCCTGATTTCAGCAGGAGGCACGTACAAATGACATGTCAGACAGACACGGGGAGAAAATCTCTGAAAGAGACTTTCAGATGCCCCTGTTTTGCCCACCCCATACTCATCATTTTGCCAGATCCTAAAGCTGGGATCATGTTCCCAGAGTATGAAGGCATGTAAAAAAGGGCAATATCTCCTACAGGAAGGCATAAGGGTGGGAGATGAACCTGGCATCGATAGAAAACTTGGCGTGGATTTTCAAGGAGCTCCAGAAATACCAGACATGCTGTCATTGAAATGTAAGAGGAGGAGGGCAGAGCAAAAATATATAGGTTTTATGGGGGATTTGGAAGATTAGAAGAACAAATAAGTAACACAATGGCTGGATATTGACTCAAAGAATACTTGAACTAGATTTGACTGGCAAACAGTCCCAGTCTCTATTTGCCAACTGCTTGGAATTGTTTGAGCAATGACCTTGAAAAACATACAGCAGATTCAGAGACTGGGAAGCCAGAAGGCCGCACTGCCCTGGTCTGATCTGATCCTCTGCACAACAGCGTCCCTCCAATGTCACCTAGTCTCAACTCTGCTAACTTTTTAAGCCAGCAAAAGTGGCTCAGCCACTTTAAGACATTAAACTGGTTTAAAGAATTAAGTCCTCTTAAATCTTGAAAGCAGTTTAGCAGATCATGCTGCTTTTAAGACACTAAATTCTTAAACCACCCTAACTCTGATGGAGGAGCTGAGAGCTTAGTACACCAGAGTCATGCCAACTTAAGAGTTTAAACTCTTAAGACACTTTTCACATTATAAGCCAAATTCAGGATCAAGTGTAGTGCGCACATTCTTGCCTCATGTCTGCTCAGATGTTCAGCATCCAACTGCATCACCCCACACCAGGTCAAGAGACTTGGGGCTGAATGTCTGCTTTAACTCATTGCCTGCTTTGCCAAATCACTTGACTAGTCTTCCAAGAGCTTTTGTTCATATCACTCAGTCTTAATCTATAAAGTTTATCTCTCTCTGCAGATGGTTTTGATGTGGTATAAGAGTGCATTGGGTAAGGTTTTTTAAGTTCAACTCATGTCAAAATTTTCTGATGATAAAGACAATTATAAGATCATACCCAGATCAGCTGTAAAACTCTAAGGAAGAGGCCTGACCCCAAGACATTTTAAGAGAAGGCTTTTGCTATGCTTTTGCAACTGGAACAGCACGTATGCAGTTAGGTTTTAAGAATGGAAGGAGAGGATGGGACAGTTAGGAAATCAATTTGATTCTTTAGCAAACACCAGTCCAGCAAACTCAACTTTCAGCAGAAAGTTTTATGACTGGTCACAAACTGCCTTTCCCCTGGATATACAGTGTCCATATTTACAGCATCAGAGTTGATCTTTCTTGTGCTGGGGTAGGGACATGCGAAAGAACATAGAATCCAATTTTTCCCATAGAAATGGGCTCACCTGGGATAAGAAAACCTCCTGTGGTTTAGTGGGATGTGATCACTCCTAAAACAGCAGCTAACTGTGGTAAAGAAAAAAATGTAGTTTACCAAATGGGTAATATATAAGAACACTGAGTGCACAAAAAGGCTTGTATTACACTTTGGAGGTCTCCATGTTGTCTGGAGTGAATGATTTGAGGGGGGGAGAGAAGGACTCTTTGAAAGGGTGATTCAGAGCAGAAGTGTACTCAGGTTATATTTGAATTGGGGCATGCAAAATCATGCCCAGACAAATCTGGACTATGTGGTATGGCGAGAGATTTGTGTGTGCACCAGTCCTCACTGCAACTCCAGTGCCATCATTTCCACGGGAAGGAAACCAGGCATGTGGGCCAGAAGGGAGCCACAATGTTCTCAGGATGGACCATCAAGGGACAAGGACCCCTTTGTGCACTCCTCCCACAGAGTGCCCCAGAGTATCACACACATACACTGTGTATGGCGTCAAGACCACCCTCTGGAAATGCTTCACTGTTAAAGGGTCTTTCGGCTTAAGGTCAAATGAAGACAAGTGTTCTCCAGGCTGGTAGTGAGTCCTTCAAATGATACATTGTGGTCATCTACAGAGTGGCTCAGCCCTAGACCATATTTGCAGCTTGTTCCTGCTGCACTGGGGTCAGTGGTATAGAGCTGATGATCTGGCTGTCCATTTCTTTGACTCATATATTTTGCAGATTTGTTTAAGGCAAAAGTTAAAGCAAGCCACAGTTAAAAGCAGCTTTGTTTTCTTGAGGTAACAGGTTTGTTCTGTACAAACAGTATCTCTTATCTAATAGCCCTAGAAAGGCATGTAGCGTCAAGCTGATACTGTCTTCATGCTTGGCTTATTTTTGCATTTCAGCCCTGAGATATGCAGGCAACCTGCCATCAGCTGTAAAACCACAAACCCCAATCTGTGATGGGGACTGATAAGAGAAAATATATGAAAACAAACTCCTTAGAGCTTGACTCCTTTCCAAAAGGCTCTGGACTGAGATCTGGCATTTGAAAATGATTGTTCATGCATAAGAAGCACCATTTTTTATGTTCTGTTTTTAAGGCTGCAGAAAGGTTAAAAGAAAAGTGAGTGAGTCGGGGGGAAATCAACATGATGTTATTAAGCTCCCATCATGACATTAACAAGTGTGACATCCAGTAGAACAATGGCTTTGACCTGCACAGCCCCCTGTGCTCCTGGGAGCCTTCTCCCCACTTCAAAATGAGAGGAAGTATCATGTCAGCGGGTTGACATGATTCACAGGGACAGAAAACAGAACACAAAGCTGTCAGCTTCCACTCTGATGGGCTGTTTATCAGTCCATCTCTCCCTTGCTTGCTTAGTCTAAATAGCCACTTACTGATCCTAAACTTTGGAGTTTTCAAGTTTTCTCAGACTTTCTGCTCCCAAATAATACTTTGCTTGTTGAATATAGCAAAGCATTCCTTATACATAGGTGCTTGCTTGTGATGCTGTCTGGTTTGTAACAATGCAAGACCAAGAGAAATTACCCAGTGTACCTGTAGTACCTGTGGTGGACACGGTGTGATGGTGTGCATGCTCCAGGCCCAGGGCACAACCGTACCTGCCTGCTTCCTTCATGTTGTTTGTCAAACTCTGCTCTTCCTCACAGAATTTCTGCCTAAAGACAGAACTGAGATAATGGAAGAAGCACTCCTATGGGTCTGCCTGAGTCTGAAAGTAGAAACAGCAGCTACTGCTGCTACTGATGTGTGAAATCTGCTGCCCAGAAGGAAGTCTTTTTAGCTGTTATTTAGCCTGCCTCCATCTCAAAACACCAGATTCCCCTGCAACTTGAGCTAAGAGGGTATTTCACCACCTGCTTGCAGAGCAGGGCCTGAGAAACACTCCCAAGCTGTTGTGCTGCTACCTCCAAGCAGGCAACACCACCCCCACACTCTCCCTTGCCTGAAAAACATTATTCAGTCCTTGCATTTCTTTCTGGGAGCAAGCCCCAGCCATGTGTTAGGAGCAGATCTTCCACCCTTGTTAAACTTGTGGCGTTGAGCTATCCCCATACTTTGCCTTTCCAAAGTCCTTGGGAGAAGCACCCAGCTGCAAAGCAATTTAAATGGATGGGGATCCAACAAGTACGCTAAATGGCTTATCTGATTCTCTGGGGAATCCATCTGGAGCCAAGAGCTTTTCCCCATCTGCATAAGAGTGATTACACTGCCTTCTCACCCTCATCCTCCATAAACTCTCATAATCCCCTGCCCTTCTATCCATACAAGGGCAGCAGTCCTCTCTTGGAGCAAAATGAGCTCACCAAGGGAGGGAGAGCTTCGCCTTATCGGGAACACACCAGCCCCCAGTGTTCGGGTAAAGGGCCACCATCCAAACGAAACCTCCAAGCAGAGATCTTCCTCCCTTTCACCAGGTAGAGGAATTAAACAGAGTTTTGCTTTGAGGATACTCTGGTTGCACAAAAATATTCTGAAGATTATTAAGAACCTGTGACAACAGCACCCACCTGGCACCACTCTGGACCATCTTTTCCGCATGCCCTGAAAACATTACTCTTTCAGTGCGCTTGGTTATCTTGGGACCAATGCAGAGGACTGACACCTTCTTCCCACCATGTACTGCTTATAGGTGTTAAGAACATGTTCTTGACCTCCACTGCACTGGGGAGAAGCAGTTATCAGCATGCTGACCCATGTGGCTCCATTTGGTGGTTCTCCGTTGAACCTGTCCACTTGCAACTCTGAAGAAAGGAAAATGAAGAAGAGGACCCAGAGCTGGGGTGAGGAAATCAGTGTTGAGGATAGCACCAATGTACAAAGCTTAAAATGGCTTTTTTAATTTGTGGAGCATTTGTGGGAATTGCTGGAGCTGTCCAGTGCCAGCTGCGGGCCACTCTCCAGCAGGCCATGACCAACAAAGAAGCCCAAGGAAGAGTTACAAGAAGAGAGCAAGCACGTACTAACATCCTCTCAGAACACTACCCTAGGCCCCGGACATTTTGGGCTTGTGGACTCCCTGAGCCACCTTTGGTGCCTTCATACTGAACAGCTCTTGATGGATTCAAAGACCAGTTGAAGAGATTACTGGAAGAAAAATCTTTAGCACAGAGCATCATGCAGCAAGGAATTCCACAGGAATTCCATATCTTCTGCTGTTTGTTTTATACATGCCTTTTCATTTCATATGATGCTCTCCAATTTTTCCACCTTTTGAGTAACTCCTCTTTTACTTGTGATGGTTGACCTAAATGGCTTGCAGAAGCTTTTTTGAATTAGTTTATACAGAATGATAAGCTCTATTTGAACATAGAAGTTTCAAATAAAGACAAGATCTGGACTAATTTCCTCCTGAAAAGCCCACGGTTGCCCAAACACACCTAATCACTTACCTTCATCGAGCCCATATTTTTCTTATTATAATGATTTTCTGTCTTTGACTGTATAAGACTTTATTTTTGTATCCTGGGGTAGCTAAATGAATTTGAAATGAATATGGATTTCCTGCTGATCTCATTTAGTTTTGGTCTTCACCCTAGAATTGAAAACATCAATGCCAGGGTGTGTTAGAGGTACACTTCTGGAAAGGCAATTATCCTATAAATGCTCAGCTGTAACTTATATAATAATTATTTCTTCAACTCAAGTGCCTTTTGAAGTACTTTCCAAAAACTTACAATAGCCCTAACCCATAAGTATTTTGGTGGGGCAGGGAGACCAAATTCTGCACTCCATCTGAAACCGTTCTGCAGAAACTGTGTCTGAAGTGCACTGGCATTGGGTATAGCTGGATCTCTCACATTAGGTGTTTGGAAATCTGTCCACAAAGACGTGTGCCCTGCAATGTTTACTTTTCAAATATTACTTGGAAATTATATGATGGATGACTGATCCATTTGGGGTTTTTTTCACTCCCTCTTGGCTGAGGGTTTCCCTGGAACTTGAGACATGTCTCTGCTGAAAAAATCACTCAACAATTATGAAGAACAAAAGAGAGCAGAAGGTTATTCAGTGTGTCATGTAGTTTCACCTGAACCCCAGTGGTTTCAGGGTGTATGTGATCTACCAAGCATCTTGTCCAAGTCAAAAGCAGACTGCTTGTAAAACCTAAACTAATTCTTGTGACGCCAGTCGTCTGCGTTAGCTGGTTAAATAACTTCTCTCTAATACAGCTGTTAACTGAGGGGAGAAGGGTATGGGCTGAGAATCAGCAGATTGGGGGGTCAGTAATCTTTGGCTATTCAAGTAATCTTGGGAGCCTCCCTTCTTTTCCCTGGAGCCCTTCCTTTCTCTCCTTGTCTGAAGCCTCTTCAAGTCAGGGATTTGTTCTGCCTTGTTCTTGCACAGCACATGGCACAGGGAGCCCTCAACTGTTGTTGGGATCCATTGTAGGCACAGACTTAATTTAGAAATGGTATTAGGCTGCAGCATTTGGATGAATGACCTTGGCGAAGAGCAGCCATCAGGCAAGGCTGGGCTGCAGCATGAAGCTGAACAGCTGGAGCAAAGTAGAGTCTGGTGTTTTGAGAAAAGGCCTTTTAAAAGCCAATATATGCTCAGGATTCAGAAAATAGTCGCAGAGGGGCAAATTCACCCTTGGCAAGACCCCGGCCCAGGGTCATATTGGAGGTAAGCGTGCTTCCCTTCTATCAGAGGGATTTGCAAGCAGAAAGAATTTTAACAAGGTCTCCAGACGTGGCTAAAGACCCTGTTTGGTTTAGATCAAACTCCCTTCACCCCAGAGCCCTGAGGATATCTCTTGTTCATAAAATATCACAAGCTCAGATATGTGTTTGTTTTCAGGGGGGACTTCTGCCCCTTGCTCAGCCTGGTTCACCTGTTAAAAGCTCATGAGAAATTGTATCCGCAGCATTCCTGTCCCTGTAACACTGGTGCGTGGTGAAAGTCAGCAAGCTGGTTCTCCTCAGACTATGGGAAAACACTGTCTTTCAAACCTCCCTTCATCTGAAGCACGCTGACTCCTTTCCAGGGCCAGCATACGATACTGAGTTCATGAATCACAAAACACTGAAAAACTTTTTCAGAGACTCTTTAAGAAATAAAATAATAACAATGATGATGATATAACAATAATAATAATAATAATAATAATAATAATAATAATAGTAATAATAATAATAGTAACAGCCTTTGAGTCTGAGTCTGCTGCTGTACCCCCCACAGCTCCTTCTGTTGGGGGGAATCTTATTTCATGGGCTCAAACAGAGGAGTCACAACCAATTCAATTACTCAAGAGTAATATCCTTCCTAAAGAAGAGCCCCTACCGCTGTTCCTTTGGAGGGTTCCCCTTTCCTGCTCCAAGCAGCTGTGTTGGTATTTAGACACAGGATACCAGCTCAGCCTCTACTTCCAGCACAACCTCGACTCATATCCTGCAGGCTTTATAAGTCCCCAGATGGTCCATAATGCTTGTGTAGTAGTTAGCCAGCCAAACAGTGCTTGCTGCTTATCTAGTGTATAACTTTCTGGAATGCGTGTGTGGGGAGAATGAGAAAAAATGCCAGATCATCTTCCCACAGAACATTTCCTTTCTTGTCCTCAGCCTCTCCTCTCTAAGCCCAGACAGAAACAAAACACCAGCTAGGGAATCGGCCACATTTGCATCGCAACGGACTTGATCCTCGCGCCTTTTCAGAAGCAGCCTGGTGTATTGTGGCTGTGAACCTTTGATGCCAGGGCATTTATGCTGATCTCTGAGCGCGTGACAACCCATTTAGCTCTAGCTTAAATGACAGCACCAGATGGAAGTCAGTCACAAAACATGTCCAAAGCTAGCCATTTTCAAAATAATGGAAATTCAGAGGATTCCTGCTAGCAGTGGAGGGAGGACAGAAATGTAACAAGAAAGAAAGAAGTTATGGGGAAGGGTCCACCATACTGCTGGCATTCAGGAATCTTTGTGAGGGTCTTTTGATAGATTACCTTTCAGTCTCAGCTCTAGCTTGGCTTTTCCTTCACCATGTGAAGAGCCACACTGGTAGCTCCTGAAGTCCCTGGTTCAGTCCCTGAGATTGGCCAGCAAGCATGTCCACAGTGAAGGAAATGTTTTGGGCAATAAATAAACCAGGGATACCTACAGTGAGAAAGAAAATAACTGAAGGCTTCTCCAGGGCCAGCTTACTCTGCTCCCCCAGCAGAGACCTGGGTTTGCCTGCTTGTTTGTGTTGTTCTTGACTTAACCAGTATTGGCAACATTTGGATGAACCCCATCCTAACACTGTGGGCAAATGAGGCATTCATGTCTTTTGCCAGTGCTGATCTGTTCTGATATTCAGCTACCCTAGAGCAGAGTAGGGAGGCCAGGGGAACACACGGAGACACAGATGGAGGTTTTCATTTCAGATTCACAGCTTCAGAAATTCCACTCTAATGCAGAAAGGGAATCTTCTGTTTAGTGTGAAAAACAAATAAGCAAATGTTGCTGCTGTTGCTCAATTTTTTGTTTTCATGAATAACTGCTGAATTCAGAAAGTGCTGGTCTTGAACATCTCTTGTGGCTGGGCAAGTGGGGTGAGCAGTGTGTACACCTCAGGAGAAGGAGGAGATTGTCAAAGACCCCAATTCTTTATATATTGTTACACCTAAATAAAAGGCGACAGGGTCAACAACTTTGCCCTGGATTCCAGAAACACTGCTACATACCCAAGCAGGATCTCTGGGCACTAAGGAGCATGACACCAATTAATAAAAAATACAAAGGCATTAAATACAAAGGATAGCAGTGGCAAAAGAGAAATTTCATATTCTCTTGGTGTGGGGGTGGCAACATATGCTGTGACACTCCAGCAGGTAGCCATCCCCAGCCTCATTACCAGGTATTAAATAAACAAATAAAAATATATTCAGCCTTCTATTTCTCAGTGGGAGCTAAGGTTCTTTCTAACTTTATCTTCTGTGATTAAGACCTTACATAAAAGGGACTGTGGACAAGGGTAAGGTGGAACTGAAGATGAGTCACAGGAAGATCATTGAAATGTTTTGGTTTCTCTTCCCCATTGTTTCCCTTGTTTTCAAAGGACTTTAGGAGAACACTGACCTGATACAGAACACTAAAACCCTCAACTGCAGCTCAGCAAAGATATTTAATCATCTAGCTCCCATTTCAATCAGTGTCTGAGTTTCCCTGGGTTTTGCTACCCAGACCCTGAATGACGGTATGACAGCCATCTAACTTCCACTCTTGTTAATTGTTCCCTGATGGCTGAATGAGCACGTTGAAAGAGTTCATTCAAAACATATCCCATTGTCTTGATGCTTCTGTCTTTTACTGCAGCTTTTTCTAAGTGTTTACATACAGCCCCTTCTCTTCCACATAACGTGACCCATACCTAAGACACACAACTGAGCTGGCCAGTGAACGTTCTCTCCCAGCAGCCCAGCACTCACCTAAAAATATGAAGCTTGCACTACCATGCAGCAATACTTTTGCCATGTTCTGCTGTCATGCTTTGGGAGTGGCATATTATTTCTCCATTTGCCCTGAAAATATTCCACAGGCTCTAAGCCTCCACCAGGAAAACAGGGGGGGTGGGGAGGCAAAAAGCATGACATTAACATTCAGATGCCAAGTTCAGTAGCATGAATAAAAATTGTCTTAACCTCTGAGGTCAGGAGGTCACCAGCTGGAAGCGGAAAATCGCCACCAGTAAATTGCTGTGGGTTGGAGTGATGAATGCTAGTTAGTACCAGTGAATTTCAGAAGAATCTCAGCTGTAGGGAGACAGGGCATCTTGGAACAAGGCTGAACAATTCCCGACTGTTTTCTTTCTTCTTTAGTCTGTCTTGTGCACTTTTTGCTTCCACAGATTTCTCAGTTGAGGCAGTGAAAGATTAAACCCTTGTGGGAAAGTCTTGTGGCACATAATAGGGGTGAAAGCAGTGAGATTCCATAGAGATTGAGTGGTATTGTAAGAAAATTGCTCTCAGATCCTATGCATGTCAAGAGGGAGGGAAAGTGCCCCAGTACTTGAGATTTGCAAAGCTGACTGGAGCACAGAGGTGCATCCATTGCCCTAGTAAGCTAAGATCACTGACACTTATGTCAAACTACAGTCCAGTCCAGCAGCAGGAACCCTGTACCATGTATCTTCTGCTTGTTGGAGCCCAGGCTATAAACAGCCCAAGTTGGGAAGGTACTGAGTTGATCTTTCTCTGCCAGTCCATCTTTCTCTTGCAGGGTGAACACAGGCACATTTTGTCTGGGTTGCCCATCAGCTTACCATCATTCATCCATCCATTGCTGTGTACATCAGCTTACAGCCTTGTGGGATATAGTCGCTGCTCAACCACCATCTACAATAATGGGTTCTTACTCTGTGCACAGGATGTAAAGCAGTGAAGTAATACAAATTAATAAATGTTTATACGAGTGATTAGAAGATGTGTCCAAATCACTTTGGCTAGTCCAAAATTCTAGGGTGGAGAAGGTTTCAGGTTGAAGAGGTTGGACCACACCACAAAATGCTCCAGTGATGATACAATTCTCTACAACACTTTATGGGACACTTGAATATAAGCACCTACTATTAAATTCAGTTTGAGGTTTCCATAACGGAAAGGGGCCAGCTTGCATTTCAGATGTCATTTGTGTAGGGGAAGCTGGACAAAAAGCAGAAAGTTGGCAGCAAAAAGTACCAGGCTCCTTTCTCCTTCCAGCCACCCCTCTCCAACCTCTTTGGCTAACCCCCAAACCATGGCAGGAGCTGAACACTGCTTTTCATTGAGTGACATACCTGGCTCTAGAAGAACACGCCCTTGTGGAATTGGCACCCGGGCAACATTTCCATTCCCTCTGCACAACACTTTTCTTTAATGCCTTCCAAACTAAAACAAAACCCGGAGGATTTGCTACCATGTTCCGCTCATTATATTGGTTTTACGAGGGTGTGGAGCTTTCTTGCGTGATGGCAGGATGAATTTGTCCCTGAAACTTAAAATACAGCAAGAAAATACAATAGATGGGGAATTTTTCTTTTTCTCCATTGGTCTTTTAATGGTTTTGGTTTGTTTCTTGAATATTTATCCTCTCACCTCAAATCAATCCACAATCATTTTATGTCCTTTTTCAGGAATGTGTTCATCCTTTAGAGCTAGAACAGCAGTGGGAAAATCAGACATCCTGGACTCGCTATGTGGAAAACAAAAAGGATCATAACAAACAAGACTGCCAGGGACCTCCAAAAGTCACTGGGAAAAGTCACTCCAATTCAGAATGGTTATACCTGTATGTACCATTTCTAACCTCCTGTTCCAGCTTCTAGGGCTTGCGATTTCACAAGTTCTGATGGACACATCTCCCCCAAGTTCCTAATGCTGTTTGCTTCAGTTTTAACCTGTTGCCTCTCACCCTGTCTGCATTGACAGGTGAAACAGATTGTTCCTTTTTCTTTGCAGCTTTATATGTGCACAAAGACATCTATCATAGATCCCTTCAGTTTCTCTTCTCTAGACTAAACAACCCTACTTCTTTCAATCTTTCTTTCTAAGTCAGATCTTCAATCATTCCTGTTACTTTACAGCTGGTCTACATCTTTCCTGAAAAGGAGTAACCAAAACTGCACACAGTATTAAAACTGAGTCCCTACTAATGGCAAGAAAAGTGGAATAATTCCTTCATACTTGGAGGCAGTTCTCTCACTTATCCATCACAATATGGCACTAGTCTCTTTCCTAACACCATGATTGCGTTGGATTATGCCTGAAATCTGACCTGGTCTAGACAATCCTATTACATCCTCTGGCAGCTCAGCAGATCATTCTGCTTAAGGGCAACATCCTGCATGTTTCTTTATTGACATGCATCTTATTTTCCCCCAACAAGCACATCTGGCTCAATCCCCTCTGAAGCCTACAGAAAGAATACACCCTGTACTTGCATTACTATGTGTAATGAGGCTGCGATGCATCTTCTATGTAAGCGTTCTGCACAAAATACATACTACTTTGCACCATTTACCAACTGGACATTAGAGGAGCATTTAGAGACGTAGGTAAGAAAGCCATGTTCTTGACCAGGATACACCACTCTGCTGTTGCATGGCACTTCATTCTGTTATCCTTCTCATGAACTTCTGAAGCCTGATCCAGTTGTAGGGAAACTAAGAGTCCATAGGGATATAAGGAAATTGCTTTGGGGTCTTACGGACTGCAAGAGGGACTGAAATAGTCCCTTGAGCTAGTTGAGGGAATCTCTCTAGTAAATCCATTAAACATGTGTCTAAAAGTATGTCTATTGAGACCATGAATTTTGAAAATACACTCATAGTTCCACATAGGGATTCTGTTGACTTTGCCACTTCCCACACTCTGCAAAGGACTTTGAGATCCCTGGGTAGGAAGTTGATGTGGGAAACCAAGAAGTTCTTATTCCTTCAGCTGGCTGAAGGCCTGGATCTCAGTTGAAAGGTTTTTATGGTACATGTACTGCATGGTACATTTGTTTTTCAGAGGTGGGGCAGGTTATTTCAAGCTCCCACATGAGTAGAAGACAGGAGTAGAAGCAAATTGAGGCAGATGGCTTGTTTGGCTAAGCTGGCATTCCTAACAAACAGCTGTGTTTGCACAAAGCTTCAATAGACACATGGATGGGGAACAATATGGCTGGAAAGGCATCATATCAATACTGCCACCTCTGAGCTCCTCTATGGGTTAAAGAGTCCAGCACGCTCCATTGCTCCTCCTCCTTCCCTCTCTTCCTAAAAGTCTTGTAATGTGTTTCACAGAAAATGTCTTTTCTCTTCCTTTTAGTGTAATATTAATCTTGGGGGGAAGGGAGAAGGGGTTGGGGGAAGGGACATAATGTTTTGAGGTTCATATTCCCCTTGCACTTAATCTCTTTAACAAACCCCTTTAACAAATGAAAGGTCTGACGGAGGCAGAGTCATTAAAATGAATTAAAATGCATCCAGGAGAGATTAGTAATGAAGGCACTCAACAGACAATGCCCCTTTTCTTCTCCATGTGGACTGTTAGGAAATATCCCAGATTACAGAACAAAAGGCTTTGCAGTTGAAAATGCTGATCCTTGAAAGATGCACCATGTTCTCTTCTCCTCTCCTTGACTCCTTGCTCTACACAAGTACGTCTGCAGCCAAGGGATCCAAGTGCAATCTCCTCAGGGGGAGGGTTGGAGGGATTGGGTTTAAGTACCATCGAGCCTGCAAACCCACACACACAATAAGGACATGTCAGCAGACAGTGATTGTGGGCCCAGTGATGCAGGATAGTGTCTACCATGCTGTTTTGGTGAGACAGCCAAACACATCCACTCCTACTGGGTACCAGAGGCGTTTCAATCAGCTCTGAGGGATAAAGCTGGAGAGCATGGCAGAGGAGGAAGGCCAGGATGGGGTCAGCAGTGAATGTTGCACACACGCAGCAGATGAGAATTTGGGGGGGTAAATGATGCAGGCAGGGGAGGAACAAGAGCAGCCACCAGTGCCCTGAACGAGGGGGAAAGAGACAATGGGAAGGAAAAATGCAGCTGTAGGGAGAGGAGGTAACTGGATTTTGAAAGTAGGTTTTCCTAACCCAGACAGTGTCCTTAGGATACAGAATTCATTCAGTAATTCAAAGGAGGCCACAAAAACCTCTCTGCTTCAAGAAATCTGTTGTTTAGTTGATTTAGCTGAAGCTATGCTGATTTCTGGTCTGTCATGGAGACAGTCCCCAGAAGCAAAGCTACCTTATGTGACAATGCTAACAAAGACATGGAATGCCTGGATCATGTTTTCCTCCAGCTCCTGTTGAAGGAAGAGCTATATGACCAGGCGTGGGAGTAGGGTCTCTGCTCTCAGGTGTGATTCAGTCAACCTGTGATCCACATGTGCATCTTACCATGTACAGTGATAGAGACAAGCCAAAATCCAGTGGGCTAAAGTTGCTCTGCGGGGTTCACTCCACTGAAGGTGTTGAGAGGTCAGCAAATCAACAGGAGGTTGAAAACAACTCCTCTTAAGTGAAAGATAAAACAACAGATAAATAGAAACTGAATGTCTGGAGGGAAAGAAAACAGATTTTGTAAAATCTTTTAGCCTTTAATAAATATTGTTCCCACTGGGGGTGGGGCCGGAGTTAGAGTCCTTCCACCACAGCTGTATCTCAGTTCTTTCAGATCTGTTCTGCTTTTCTTTCCAGTGGGAAGGAGGTGCAGAAGTGGCCCAAACTGCCACCCACATTTGCAGTTTCTGCACACCAAAGCAAAACAACTTTCTACTTTCTAAGATGGCAAAAAAAAATTTTTGAAACACAACAAGAAAAATGTGTTTTGTTTTGAACTGTTGATTACAATTGAAAGAGCATCAGTTTCCCAACCAGCCCACAGATCTGCCTGGAAAATGGCAGCTTCTGTATCAGGTCAAGGTTGCTGTTGAACAAAGATTCCCTTCTGCAGCTGGAAACTCAGCAAAACTTCCAGGGAAATAAAAAGCTGTAATAAGCTACTCCGCTGACATGAATGAAACTCTGAGCTACATCGGCTGAGACTATGTCCCAAAGTTTGCTGATGACAGAAAAACAATGAGGTAGTGAATTGGTGAGGGACCCATTTCACTTGTGGTCTGCAGAGTTATTATATCAAAACATGTCCAGCAGAGTTTAATAGTGTCAGCATTTAATGTTCAGTATAATGTCATTCCTACAGACCAAGACAGACACTTCCCATAGGTAATTAATCTTTTACAGGTAATTTAGCCATCGTAAGCAAAAGTGGATGAAAAGTATTAATGGGGGGAAAGGCTGGGGGCAAACTATGCATGGAGAAACATTTCTCTGCATTAGTCCCACAAAATTACAAGTGAGTTACAGCTGATAGATTTAGGACAGTTCCTGTTGAGTAATTGTATTCCATGAGGGTTTTCAATACAATGTGATATTCATTTTCACTTTATACAGTAGAGACAATAATGGCTACAGGTGCACAGGCTGCTCTTGCTGGGAGGAATAAAACTGTGATTGTTTAACATCTGACTTTTCTCACACAGTTACAGCCTTTAGATTTGCACTGTATTTTGCACATATCTCAGACGTGGGTTGTTCTTTTTTTTTTACTCCAAGAGTCTAGCTCTAAAAAATGCAGACTCTAAAGACCCATTGTCAAATGAAATACACTTCCCTCATTTGATTTGTTTTTTCCTCTCTTGCAATATCAGCTTTCACTACAGAAATGCAGACAGCCCCATGTTTGGGTAGAGAAATGAAACTGCCAGCTCATGCAGGATGCATGGCTGCCAGGCTGGGCTCTCAAAATCCAAGTCCCAAAACAGGAACTTTTGGGTGCACTTCTGAAAACCTGGACATCCCTGTAAACTTCTCTCCATTCTGCAGGACTTTATACTGTTGCTTTTTGCTTTGGCATCTGATCACAGCTCCGCCATGTCCTTCTGGGACTTTCCTGGTCTCTCAAACAAGAATAACAACAACAAACCCAACGAGCCAAGCGAAGAGAGAGCCTGAACTTTCTCCTGGAGAAGACAGTATGGCTCTTCTTGGATTTTGCCTGCCAGCTGCCTTCTGTCTCAGAAATAAACTCTCCTTCCTTCTGCTCCCCAGAGACACGCCAACTTTGCTTATGACGTGACTGAAGCTAACCACATCCACCTGTCAGGGTGACTCCGCTTCCTTACAAAAGACCCGGTTATCTGAGTTGAAGGTGGGACAGGAGAGAAGCCCAGCAGAGTCTAGCAAAACTTACTCTATGGTTTTCTCTCCACCAGAAAAGCTGTAGGTTCAGTCTGATCAGGAAGTGATTTGGGGCTTTCTTATGTGAAAAACGTGCATCATTTTATTTTATTTATATCCTCTATTTTAGTTTAAGGAGAAAACTGATTGCCCCTAAAATTGTTGTGGTTTCCTGCCATGGAACACTGAATTATTTCTTCCTTCATACTTTAGAAAATTAAAACACAGATTTAAACACTAACATTTTCTATTTTTCTGGGAAAAAACAGTGTGGGAAAAATCAGGTTAAGAAGAGCTTCATTTTTTTTAAACAAAAAGTTGCACTTCTTTGGCAAAATGGATTCTTTTTTAATTTTTTTTTTTTTCCCCCCCAAAAAATACCTCCCTTGAGTTCTTTGATTTAGGGAAATACCGACTTTCAACAGATTTATCTTTTTTAAGTGTCTCTGGGTTAACTGCCTCTGGACTTTGCTCTCTTGCATCTCTCCAGGAAGAAAATAAATCCTGGCAGTTTTGCTTCTGGGCTTGTAGGGACTGGCAATAAAACTTTCCAAACCATCTTGGTGGCCTGGGAACCTAAGCCCTCCATCCACTCCCTGGGCTGAGTACCCAGAATGCCCTTTTGACCATTTTTCTTGTATTCTTGTAATTCCTGCTACATGTTGTTCACAGCAGCTCTGTAAGAGCTGGCACTAGTGCTGATTTCATATAATTTTGCTCTCCATCGCTTTCCCTTATGGTGCAAGTTCCCATCGCAATTTTCTCCGTGGATGAAACAAAATGTCTCTGTGGTGTGCAAGAAGAGACATCCTCATGCTCCCGCCTGCACCGCAGTGAGCGCACTGGTCTCACTAGCTGCCAAGTTTTCTCAAAGCTTTTAGGAATGTAACATCGTTGGTAGCTGTGCCACTCTCGCAGACGGGAGGCAAATCAGGACTCTGAAAGTCCAGGAATGGCACAGACAGACTGGCACACACAGAGCCATGCATGCACAGACACTGAGCCAGGTAGCATAGGCCTTGCTTCTTTAGGAAACAAGGCTTAAAAAACAACCAGACAAACCCATGCACCCAGTATAAATCATACAACAGCTTCCACTCGAGCTAGTATTTCTGAACCTGTTTTTAGAGCATTATGCTTAGGCCCAGCATTAGCTGAGGGTCTTGTTGCTTGTCTGAAACCATTAAGCTGTTCCCCTTGTGAACTCTAATCAACATCTGAACCCGCATATCCCGAACATAATGTGTCACCTACCCCACTCTTGGGAAATGAAGTCCTCCAATGAGCACTACAGGGATGAAATATGGGTTGCAGATGTTGAACCAGGAAAGGGCACAGAAACAAGTTTGCAGAGCTGAAATACAACTTCCAAAACCTGTTTCTCTTTGACATTTCAGTCAGCTGTTCCACAAGTCTTTGGGGAAAAAAAAGACTGCTGTTTCTTCCCTTCTCCTTCCTCCCCCCAGTTTTTAATATTGTATTTTTGGACTATTCTTTATTCACTTTTAATTATTTGTACTCTGTGCTTTAACATCTGCATACATTTTGGAAGTCATCTCCAAAGCTTAGCTTTGTCCTCACTTGTTGAAATGTGGCAACCTTAAATAGATCTGCTGAGGTGTAGGCAGAGAAACTGCTGGGCTCTTCTAGACCCTATGCATTTGTTTGTTTTAACTGAAATTCATCTTTTATAGGGAATAATTCTAGTGGATACTGAAGGACACAGCTGGGCAGGTGTGGCATGCATCCAGGGCAAGAGAAGGCTCCTAAGCCAGTCAGGTCTCCCCACTCACGCAATCCAAAAGTAGGAGTCAAATTGAAGCCATATTGAGCAGCACAGGCTCTGGAGCCCAAGCAAGTCATTAGCAGTCTTTCAACTGACTTTGAAGCAGGTCTTTGAGACCCAGTCTATTTTATATGGTGGAATGTGGAAAAACAACCACCGTAGCTTGTAAAACGGAGGGGAACAAAGCAATACTCCTGTGCGCCTGCCAGCCCCGGCTTCCCCAGCCCTGGCTTCCCGAGGCCTTTTGGTGCCTGCAACTGGCCGGACTGCACACCTTCCCCACTTGACTCCTGTAATTTTCTGACCAATTTAAGCACGACCTGTAACTTCCCCTTTTACATCATTCATGAACTTGAATGCCTCCTAATTTTAGCTGCACCTTATAAATCCAATGGAAGTGATTGTGTGATCGAAAAGCTTTGGACTGGCTCCCAGAGGAGGTAGTCCAGTTGTGAGCAATACGGCTGACATCAAAAATGCGTCCCTTTGGAATAAACCCACAAGCACACACCCCATGCACTCTATACACAAGGAAACACTCACATGCACACCCACATGAGCTAAAGATACACAGAAAGCTGAAGTTGCAGGTAGGAGCCATGACTGCACACATGCAGCTTCCACATCATACACACACATTTTTCAGCCTCTGTCCATTTCACAGCCAGTTCTCTCTGGACAACTTCACACTTTTCTAAATAAAGGGCATTTAAAATAGCTCTCCAGGTTGCAGTGCCCTGAAGGCTCCCCTGAATAAAAAAGTCCAGGTCCAAGGACCGATACACACCAGAGGAATGGAGGGAGAAGGTGCTGCCTCTCCAGCCTCGTGGCCCACAACAAACACAGAAGCGTCAGCAGTCGGTACAGGTAGCTGGAGGCTGACGTTTATTTTGGCACCTGCTAAGGTGGCTGTTGTTGGGATCAGGGCTTGGCCAGCAAACTGTGCTGGTAGGACGGCATCCAGACCAATGCAATAAGCCGTGTCTTGAGGGAAGCCAAAAGAAAAGACAAAAAAGACCACACACAACTCAGGGTTGGTGCCTGGATTTTACAGGAGGGTGTGGGGGGTTTTTCTTCGTCTTTTTTTTTTAAACTTCTTTCCCTATTTTTTTCCTTTTTGTGAAAACACTTAAGGACTTGGGAAAGGATTTGAGTCATTATGAAAATGTAATTCTATCTCATGATACAGCTGTAGCGAGCCAGGGCAGCTAGGTCTGGGGGAGTCAGCAAATCAGGCTCTCTGATTAGGAAGCAGGGAGGCCTTTGGTCAAATTTAATAAAAATAGACTTGTTATATTTGGAACATTTTATCTGAGAACATGTTGTCTCTTTAATGGTGTCTTATATCTGCTTGTCAGGCAGTAGGACACCCTGAGAGAGGGGCAGGCTCTCAAGAAGACTCGGATCTGTGGCTGGGAGGGAGGTGTGGCTGCTATGGGCAGAAGGAGCTGTTAAGATGATTTCTGGCTATCGCAAAGCCTTGCCCAGGCTGAGGGGGAAGGTTAACTTTTACATGGTATGAATTGCCTGTAGGAATCTCTCTCCCTCCAGTGACATACAGGAAAAAAAATCCTTTTACTTGTCTCATCTGTCAGCTAAAAGCAAAGCAAAACACACCCCATGATATTTACAGGTTAGCCTCCTATTTACTGGCTAGTCTCCCTCCTCCTTGGTGAATCACTGCTATTGATTTAATGAGCTTTAATGCAGCATGCAAACAGCAAAAGTCAGCCCAGCCAAAACCATTGAAACCACTGGGAAATCCTCAGGTCTTTGCAGTGGTGTTGTAAGCCTGTAACAATGATGGACAGAGACTCTTTGGCAGGCCAGTTCGGGGGCAAATAAGAAGAGATTTGCACAGTACTTAGCAGCTCTAAGTGACTATCTATAGAGAGAAGAAACAGCCAAGGAGACAGTGAGGCAGTGGACTTTAAATTATTAGAGAAAGTGATCATTCGCCTTCATGCTTTACTCAAGCAGCTCCATCTGAACTCATTTGGACAGTTATGGGCCCCCAGTATAAGAGAAATTTAGGGCAGGTGAAGAGGAGCCAGCAGAGAGCCACTGAGGTGGCCAGAGGGCATGAACACAATGTTCAAGGAAGGGCTGAGGCAGGAGGTTGGGCTTGAGACCTCCGCCACCTTCAGAGCGTAAGAGGAAGACTGCTGAACAATGTCCTTTAAAAGGAGGAATCTGTCTTCCCAGACCCCAAAACTCTCGTTGGACGGATTGTGCTAGATTCTGATGGAGAACTGCCAAAAAAAAGACGGGTTTGGTAATCTGGTTTTGTTTTCCTCGTCTCTTGTGACAGACCCCCACGGAGTCTATATCTCCTAGGTCTCTGTCTTGTGTTTAGTCAGGAGCCATCTCTCTAGACTTGCCGTCCACTCTGATCTCAAAAACTACAGTGGGCCTCCTTTCAGAAGGGTCCTTGCAGAAACTTTCCTGTGAAGATTTCTTTGACTAGGATAAAACTCTGATCAGCAACTGCTCCACGTTCCTCAGAAAACAAAACTAAGCTAAATGAGGAAAAACAAAGTGTTTTTCATCTGAAGATAGATACTATCCACTGTAAGGAGCTGCTTTATCATCACTTTATTTTACAGGGCAGGTGTCCCAAAATGGAAAGAATGAGAAACATGATAAAGCCCAGGATGAGGGAGACAAAGGAATCGATCAACTTTTGAATTCTTCTTTATACTGTTACGTTCGATAGAAGAAGTGGCAGACTAAATCCCTCAGCATTTTACTCCTCAGGGGCGTCATCACCTCCAGGCAGAAATGACAGGACTTCTCTTCAAGTTTGGGAGCTTCTTTAATCTGTACTTGCAATCTGCTGGGTTCTTAATACCATATATGAACAGACTGAGATACTAACAACTTTCCCATCCTTCTCTTGTCTAATTTTATCTGAGTAGTCTGAAATGTCCATCACTGAGGGTATAAAAATGGTTGCTGATAAAGCCAACTGTACGTATTTCCATCTGTTGTTGTTTCTTGCACTCAGACATTCTGCCTGTTTGGAGTTAATTGTACCTCAGCTTTGCTTCTCATAAAGGACCCAAAGGACCTTGACCTTTGGCACTTATACAGCTTTTTTAGTGTAGTCTTATGCACATGGATTATGCAGTATGTATGGAGAGGAAGTAGTTGGCTGAACCTAGCTTTGGAAGTCATGAACTCCAGAGCATGTACTGGGATCTGAGGAGACCCTAAGAATTTAGCATTTCCATCTCGTCTTGCAACATGAGTATCACCATTCTGATACAAAACACCTACAGACTTAATCTACCCTTGGGTGAAATGAATTCTCTCATAACTGTAGCTTAGCCCAAATAATTGTACGCACTGTAGACACTTGACACGGTGGGGTAGACTTAATAAACCAGAGCTGCATCAACCATTCCTGTGGTTTAGCTTTAGAACCTCTCTATCAAAAACTTAGGAAATGAAGAGTTAAAAAGGAAATCCACATGTGTTTATAGCCGTACGGACTGTAATGAATGTGTGAAATGAATTACCAAGGAAAGCCATTGGTAAATTACGGTTTAAGCATCAAGGCCAGTCAAAAAAAAACAGATTGAATGAGAAAATGAAAGACATGAGGTTCAGAAGGTGACAGTTACAGGCAGCTGACGGGCTTGTCAGAACCAGCATCCTTCTTCCCTACAGTGACTCATGGTTTTTATCTCAATTACCATGTGTATCCTCTCAGAAAGAGAGCAGACCACCTGTGTGATGCTGAGCTTCCCCTCCACATGCATAGATGTGCCCATACACTTATAAGCAGAAGTCTGTGTGGTCTAAGATTTCAAGGGGGAAATAAAAGTTGGATTCTAGATCCTGAGATTTAATCCCAACAGTTCCCAAAGGCTTATTGCACCAAACCTGAGAAAGTCACTTGCTTCTAGCTGCAATTAAGGAATACGAGACCTTGGGGGAATCATGTTTTCTATTGAATAGATCTTTCTTGTTTCCTTGCTTCTTTCTAAGGAGGGTAATAAATGTAAAATGGGCCTATTTAGATGGTCCATCTTTACGTTTCCATTCATTCGCTTGTTTGTTTGCTTGCTTTGCCAAGTGGTCCAAGCTGCAAGTAGACCCATTAAGAATGGCTTGCTCCTGAGGGCCTGAGAATAATCTCAAAAAAATTTAAAAAAAGATCTTCAAGAGGTGCCCAGATTCATGTACAAAATTTCTCCCTGAAGATTTCGCTGCTGCTTCTTGTGAGCCAGGCCCAGATCTCACAACTACTGCAGCCCTGTATCTTTGCCCTACTTGCCTGACTCTCCTGCAGACAATCATTGCTGCTCGCCCAAAGTCCTGGGCTCCTTGTTGCTAATGGCTAAAACCTTGTGCAAGTCCCAGCTGAAGCAAAGAGACATCTCTTACATTTTCTGCTAAAGCATGCTTGTTCCCTTTCAGTGCTTTCTCCAGGCTAGTTTTGAAATAGCTGAGCAACAAGGAATTTGCATCCTTGCAGATTATAGGGTTCCAGACTGATGGGATCTTCTTGCCCTGGCTTAGCAGTGTAGTCTTGTTATTCCAATCTGTCCTTACTCCAGTTTTACCTCATTTTCTTGAAACTGATGGCCTCCAGAAACATGCAGGTGGCTTGCCTGACTGTGGTGGTGCATTTCCTCTGTCCCTCTCTGGGCCGATCTATGAACTCACGAAGTCTCACTAGGCCTTAGCGTAAGTGTAATGAGTTGGGTTGTTAAGTGTCCCTTTACCGTACCAGAAACCCTAGCATGGCTAAGACAGGGAGCTGCACTGACCCTACCAAGGACTCCTGTTGCCCAGCAGAGGCTGGGGATGGGAGTAGGGATAATTAGTCATTTCCTGACAGCCTTGGGACATATCTCAGTCCTCTCCTGACAGCCTTGGAGCATCCTGTATCTGAATCTTAAGTCATTCTCTGACAGCCTTGGAGCCTTCCTTATCTGAATTGTAACTCATGTGAAACAGTACCAGTGCTACTGGAATCCCAGTAATTTGCTGATGCCTAAAGCCAATCATTTCACAAACCTATAAACAGCAGTACTAAGTGAGATCCTTTGAGCTCTCCTGGATCCCAGTGGGCTGTGACCAGCATCTCCGTCTGAGTGGGACACCTCTCAGATCTCACAAACTCTTCAGTTTGCAAAGATTGGTGGTCTGTCGCCGAAAGCTGACGAGACTTGAGCTGATACCCTTTGCTCCTTGAGGCTCAACCCTTCACCCATTGAGAAAGATGTTGAAGCATTTGACATTAATATTTTCACTGAACTCGAGGGGAATTTTTAACAGGTATCCCTCTTTTACTTGCTTATATGTATATCTCTTAGTGCCTTTGTGCATGTGTATATGTACTAACCTGAATATTCTATAGCAAGTATATTACAAATATTGCTTTTCAAATCTATATATAAGTCACCGTTGTGAACTTTATTCAACTGTGAATGAATCTCAGGCTGCTATTATACTCATAAAGGCTTTAGATATAAACCGTTGACCAAGTCTGGGACTAGGAGTTGATCCAGCTGCACCTAGACTCCAACAGGAGTTTAGAAAGCAAGGGGGTCTTCTCCAAACCTCATGACTCAACAGGAGGGTCTCCCCTACCTTTTTACACTCCCGACCTCTGTACCAATCATGATAAATCAACTCTAACCCAATTTTCCTTTATATATTTCTCTCTTAATCTTTTGCATCATCAGTCTCTGTATACATAATTTTAGTTTGATTCTAACAGGTTTCCTTTTTACGTTTCATCCATGTATTAAGTAATAGAGTGAACCTTGTCATCAAATTCGGTGAAGTCAAGCTTTTATAAATTCCTATTAAATTATTTTTGCTAATACCCATGAAGGTGATTCTTTAAGCAGTCCAATCCACTCCATTTCGCGACATTGACCAACATACATTGGTGGTTCTTGGGCATGCTGAGGCTGATAATATGTGAGTCATACTGGAGGCCGAGGTGTTGCCAGGCTTGTATCATCTCCAGTGCAAAGGACAATTGTTTCTCAGGGCACTTTTTTGCATCATGTAAAATATAAATTTCTTAAAAACTTCCAGCCATGGAAGAAAGAAAGTTTTTCCAACTGAAAACGCAAAAACTTTCCATTAAATGCGAGATTGTGTGATACAAAGCACTGATGGCCCTCTGGCCACAGCTGCTTCTGTTTAGTCATAGTGTGAGCAAAGAGACACTCAAATAACACATTTGCACTGGAACAGCCCTTGCCATAACTTGCGTTACTGCAGCTGGACTCACATCAAAACCCAATGCACCGTGTGGAAAGCAATTACCCACTTCAAAATGGTGGAATGAAAAGCACTCTTCAATATCCCCTTTCTTAATAGCGCTGAACCAGATCCGGCAACTCAACAAAATATTTGACACACTTTCACTGTCTCCCCCACCCCTTTCTTTACCCCTTTTCCTCTGTTGTTCAAGCTGCATTGCAAAGATACAACCAGGGATACTAATCTGAAAGCAATTTTACCAGAGCTTTTATCGGCCCATCCAGGTTCTCAGCTGGCCTGGCAAGACTTGTGTTGCTGCTTGTAAAACTGTGAGGATCCTGGTTAGGGGCCACATTGCACTAATTTACAGGATATAAACAGATATTGTGAGACCAACCATGAGCTATGGGGAGGATTCAGCTGAGCTTCTTGCACAGACTTTGGGGCCCAGCTGGTGGCCAGACGTAACCCAGCCACATAGTTTTGAATCTGGGAAGGGATGAGCGGGGGAGCTGTGGGAGCAAGGACTGCAGAACCCACGGCAGAAAAATTCATGATGTTGAGCCTCTTAAAAAAGATGAGTAAATTAAATGTTAGAGGTCCCATTTCGCAAAACAGGTGCTTGTTTTTCTCCAGCAAAACACATGCATGAGAAAACAAATCGCTGGGACCAAAACGACATCCTTGTGATGAAAAGGAGGGAGTTTGCCGAAACAGCTTTGCATTTACAAGTGTGTCAAATGGAGTGCCTTATTTGGGAGATGCAGCCTGTCAAGTGCAAGTGAAATTAGATCATTGATTTTCTGCTGCAGGAAGCGAAGCAAGATTTCCCATCAGCCTGGAGAGTGGTTTGTTTTGGGTTGGGGTTTTTTATTATTATCATTCATATTTTTCTAGCTGTTAAAATTTATGTCAAAGTACAGTGCCATTTGTAATCCAAATAATTTGTAGTGTCTTTTATTTTTAATCCCTTTGTTGTGTTTCCCACCAGTCTGCGGGAAAGAACCCCACCTTTGGAATAAAACATACACATTCAGTAGCTTGGGGTCTTAGGCTCTTCTTTTCCCACCTTTAATACTTCTCTGTCACCTACTAGCAGGCTGCAGAGCCAGTGCCCCATCAAAAACCTATACCTTGTGCTAGATGATACATGACTTCAACTGAAAAGGTAGTCCCTGCCTCAAAGAGGTTGCTACATACCCACACACACAAAAAAAAAATGTCTATATGATTGGGCACCAACAAAGCAAAGAGCACACAATTAGTACTCCACATGGAGAGATATTTGGGTCACCCAATTTCAGACACCCCTCCTTGCTGTCCTTCACTGCTGTCACCTCAGTATACACCATGAAAACACTCATATCTCCCATCCCATGGCAACTGCTGGTTTGCTGTAGGTGTACTGTCTTGATGCAGTCTTCTCCAAAGGGTAACACACCAACCCGATTGGTGCATCAGAGTATGGGCACCCATCACAAGTGATAACCTGGGATGGTAATTTGCAGGGTGTACAAATTACTCCTCACCAGCCGAGCTGTGGTGACTGCCTGGTTTTCTGAGCCACTGTGGAGGCTGTGGCTGGTTGGCATCAGGGGTATCTCCCCACTGAGAAGCAACTATGTGACAGGTTAGGCAGGGCCAGAGCCAGCAAAGATCTAACCTGTCCACGGAAGATGCTAAAGGCCTTTTAAATGAGCAGGACACCTCTGCACCTGGGAGGTGGATACTCAGCAGTTTTGGAGGACAGGACACAGAGCAAAGAAAAGGACTTGTGTCTCAAAAGCTGCATCTGAGAAGCCCTGTTGTTGCGATTGCACAAGGAGTCAGGGGAGGTTGAAAGGGGAGCGTGCCGGGAAAGCAGAAGCAGCTAGCGAGAAGAGCAGCGAACAAGCGTGCTAATTGCAAGAGCAGCAAGGAAAATATGACAGGGAAAGGAGTTGAGGGGAAGCTGGAGGGGCCCCGTCAGCCTGCTGCTGGTTCGGGTGCAAATGGTTTCAGCAGAGGCAGCTCACAGCTGTAGGGAGCAGGTGCAAGGGCAGACGGATGCTGCCCCGAACCTGGGGAGAAGGCTGTAGGCAGGAAGGAAACCGGTTTTCCCAAGCTCCAAACAACAGCACACGAAAGAGGGAGAAGGAGAGAGAACAGCATTCAGACAGAGGAGAAACAGCTCTGTCACTCTCCACTTCAGGAGCATGATGGGCAGATGAAAGATGAATTTACTTCAGCCAGTCCTGTCAGATGTTTCTGAGCTGTGGGACTTATCAGCTGTCAGACCAGAAAAGAATAAGCTAAACAAAAAGCTTTCACAACCCTCATTCCCAAATCTGTGCGTCATAGTATGCCAGGAAAAATGATTTCTAGCCTTTTCTTTTTCTTTTTTTTTTTTCCTTTTCTCTGCTACTACTAAATGCTTTTCCCTTTCTCTCACTGGACAGCTGGAGGGAATCCAGACGGCTGCTGTTCTTGTGGCTGCACACTGAATGCAATGGTGGGAGGCTTGCAAATGGCTTTCCAAGTAGCCAAAAACAATGGTGGTGAGGGGCAGTCCATGTGTGGGGAGCAGAGGGCTTTCTCTGGACTGAAATGGAGGGGCAATGGCAGTGCGGGCATTCAGGGCTTCCTGCCTCTTCATTCTTCCATTATCCACCTCAAAACATTCTGCTCCTCTTCCTCCACTCCGCCTCCTTTCAAGAGCCAGCCTGTTCAGATGGGTGCCACCGCACAAAGCCCCGGATGTCTCCGCACAGCAGTCTCACTGGTGGATTCAGTTGGTGGCTCGTTCTAATTAATTCCTTTTAAGCTAGAGTCTGAAGGTAATTGCCAGTCCAGATACTCTTGACTAACTCGGATGAATACCCAGGACTGGGCTGGAAGAGAAGGCAGTAAGAGGAGCTCTGCTGTGCCAGACCAACACTCCACTGATGCCCCAGAATCAACAAGTAGATCCACAGGACTCCCGAGGGCTCTTCCAATTTAATTATCCGATGATCCAGTGTGATGTCTTCTCTGCAACAGAGGCCTGGGGCAGGTTGCTGGGAAATAAGACTCGCATGGAGTGGTCCTTCCCTTGCATCGCTCATGTCTCAGCAGATAAAACTCACACAAGCACCTCTGAACCACAGGCTGCTCAGCTTTTCAATCATTCCTGACTCTTCTGATGGCATTTTAAGGTGCGTCTAGGTTATTTTCTGGGTTATCCTTCTTTCAGTGTCCAAGAGGGTCTGAGGAGCAGGGTTGGAAGAACAGAAAACAAGTTAACAGCTTGACCTAACAGTGAGACTGGTTTGAAGAGAGAAACTAAACCTCACATTCTTTATCCACCAGAGACAAATGGGTCATGCTTCTTTCCAGGTTATCATGGCTTCATGGGTTACTAAGTATCAGCTAAGCTATTATATAAGCCTACATCGGCAGTCTTAGCTGTAACAAACACAAGGGAGTTTGGCAGAGCATAGTATGTAAAAAAAGAGTCTAAGCTAAATTGTGTTACTCTGTGCTTGCTTCAGGCCAACAGGAAACACCCAGGTGGTTCCTTTAGCTCTGCTGATACCTGGTAGCTTGCTGTGCTCTTTTATCATTTGATTGTGACCATCACACTCGCCCTATGGACTTGGTTGACATTTTTCCCTCCCTTGTTTTCCTCTGCACTTTGGCTGTGTCTTTTCATCCTGTCCCTGGTTTGTTTCTGTCAATTCTTTAAACAGCTGCTGGGTTCTGCTCCAGAGGTGGCTGCATTCCAGCAGTGGGGAATGTGACTCCTGACATATGGGAGAGCTGGTGCCATGCATCAGGAGCTGTGAAGCTGAGAGATGCAACACATCCAGGGTCAGCTTGTCAGCACGGTGCAGCCCCAGGAGACGTCCCAGTTTGGACATCCATTTTGTTTTCATGTGCCTCAGCTTGGTTTCTAGCAACAGTTCCTTGTGTTCATTTGCCAGTCCATAACCGAGTCACCCCCTCCAAAAGTCTCAGCAGTTGCCATACACTGGCCAGGCTTCATATGTGAAATCCCATGCTGGAAATGACTCTCAGTCATCAACTGCAAGCAGCATCAGGGAACGGAGCGGCTGAGTGTGATTCTGGTGTCGAGTATCCAAGCAGCTGGGCTCTCTGCTTTCCCCATGCTGTGTTAGGGAGGGGTCATGCTGCATTTGCCACGCTGGGTTGGGTCCCCATTTTCAAAATACTTTCTGGGCTTCTCAGGAATCTCCCTCTGGCTCCCTCTCTCATTGGCAGGCTCTTCCCCACATCCCTCTCCTTTCTCCCCTGTGGTCAGCTGGTGCCAATGCCCTCCACAAAGAAGGGCACCTTGACCCATTTACTGCTGCCCCTTGTGTCCAGCAGGCTCCAGTGAGCCTGAAGCCTCCTCCACTTTTTCCCAGGACAGAAACTGGACTTTGGTTGTGCAAGAAGCCATCTGTCAGTTTGCTGTATTCATTTTTTTCTTTGCTGTTTCATAGGCCATCTTCTGAGTTCCCATGGACCAGCAGTAGTCCATGAGCCATCAGCTGGGAGAGTCAGCAGTACAGAATATATATGACTCAGTTTCCCACAACCCAATTCCTTTCATGCCAGTACTAACCAGTATCGGTATCATGAGCTCCAAAGCTCCACACCCTGCTCACAAGCTGTGGACAGTGATGCTACTGGCATAGAGGAACACCCCAGTATGGTAATGAGGCCAAGAACATGGCATGTACAGCAGAGCTGAAGCCACTATATCTAGCAGGAGCTTTTCTTCTCCCCACTGACAGCAGTGAGGAGAGCTCCACCCTTTCCAGCTGAGAAGCACCTGCCAGAGCCCCTTTCCTTTAGCCAATATACTGCCTCTGCTTCCACTTCCCTCCGGAAGAGCTCTTTTCAACTGCTGCCTGCAAGGACCCTCTGCTCAGTCCTTTTTCCGAGCTGTTCACCCCAGCCTCACCTGTAAAGCTCATCAGTTAAGCCTCAGAGAGCCTCATCTGCTTCTCCCCAGGAGCTGCATGGCCATTTCCATGGATAAATATCCACACTCCACTGAAAGATCAGCCTATAATCAGGACACTTAGGGCACACTTTGTAGCAGACTCTCATAAAAGCTGTTGCTGGCCTCAGCTCAGCTTGAGGGGAGAGGAGCAAGAGGATCTTCAGCTCAGCCCACAGAACAGGTCCCACTGCCATTCCCTAGGCCCAGGAGCAGACTTTGTCCCAATGATCCCAATGCCAGGACATGTAGCAGAGAAACAAGCCTCTACAGCAGGATCAAACCAGTCTAAGCTCTGTGCACCTGGAACATGCTCTAAATTGCTGGAAGCCCAGCAAGGACCATCTTGCTGGCCAAGAAGGATTGCCATCCCCAAGCAGTGGGGTGGCAACCTACAGAAGTGCTGTGGGGTGGGGATCCAGTTATCCACAATGGAAGAATATAACTTTTCTTTCTTTTCATGAGAGCAGGATTTCTTATCATCATGTTCCCTATGCTTGACTTCTGTCCTTTAGCTGGAATAGACGAGAACAAGACAGCCTGTGTACTTTAGCCTGTAACAATGGGGACATTTCTTTGGGGATGGGAGAGAAATTCACATCAGGTTAAAAAGGAGAGGCTGTTAGCATAGCCCAAAGTACAGCTGTAAGCCAGAGGTACTAACATGTTCCCAGCCTCCAGGAACAAGGAGGAGGGCAAAAAAGGCAGGCACAGAACCAGGAGTCACACATGGGCACTCTGCACTTAGCTATCCACAGCCTACAAGTACCGCTAAAACCCAGTCCACCACTCTTTTACAGCAGGAAGAGGAAATCCATGCCTAGCCAGAACCATTCCTTGGGAAATTTTCACATGAGTTTCTTGTCCAGTAAACCAGTGCAACCTCTTCCTTCTCATTATTCACTCATGTAATAACTCTACAAACTCTGCTCCTTGCTTACTTCACTTCCCTCTGTTCATTCCCCTGCAAGATGGGTGGCAAAGCCCTAAGCTCCAAAGATAATATTGTGCCAAGGCAGTTAGACACGGCTATGTCTGAACACAGAACATTTCTCTCTGATTCTCAGTGCTATTGTCTGAATATGTCACTGCTTGCATGGAGGTAGGACTTCTAACCCCTTTCTGAAATAGCATAAGACTTTTGCTCACCCAGGGAAGCTGAGACACATTATTAGAATCTATCCAAACTGCCTCCCACAGCACCTAAAATAGACTTGAAAGCCTACTGTGATGTCAAAGTTCAAGAAAGCAATTGAGAAGTTCTTCCATCAAGGGTTTTGGGGACCTTGAATCACATCTGGGATTGCTGGAAGGGGTAAGGGTTGCATTCAAGGCCCTCATACCCTGCCCTGCTGTCTCAAACATACTAGAGCTGGAAGGTTATTACCATCTCCAGAACGCTGCTATATTCAAGTGCACAAGGAGAGGCATAACTTCAAGCCACTCAAGTTGGCCATCAAGCCAAACAGAAGCACCTTTGGTACAAACAGAGATGGAAAAGAAGTATAAAATCATTCAGAATTAGTTGGAAGCTCTTCTGGACAAAAAGGCTGAGTGGAAGATTTTGCACATGCCAAAAAACCAAAGAAAGTGAGGAGTGGCACCTGTGGCTTATCTTAAAATTGTCTTGATACTACTGGAGCATATGCAAATAAAATACAACTCAGTATCACAAACTAACAGCAGAGATGTTGGTGACACAAACACAATAGCATTATACCTACAGCAAGAACAAAAGGCTGAATCTACTAAAGGAAAAGTGTAAAATTAATCTATCAGCACAAGCCACAAGCTGCTGATTTGTGTTCCCTACAGCAATGATTAAAATGTCACTGCTGGGGTCACTGCTTAATATGTGCAAACCCTTGCTAGAGGTAAAGGTGGTGCTGTAGAGTGATGCACCTGTAGTGGTGTCAGTGCTATACAGTTTTTTCTCACCCATGAAGGAACATGCCATTTTACACAAAAGGATCAGAAGATTAATGCGTACAGTTATTGCAGAGTCTGTGAGAAAACAACAAACTATAGCACAATGCTATTCTTGTCATGGAGCCAAAAGGCAGCAACTTCTTTGCTTGCCAATGCATTCAATCCTACATCGACGGGACTCCTTTCTTGAGCCAGAAAGTTCAAGCATGATATTAGACAACTAGAGATATTGGGGTTTTTTTCTTGTACTAAGCCAACACAAGAATATATTGCAGCTTATGCATTGTTTTTCCTGGCTTGACTTTACGTTGGCTTATCAAATTGTGAACATCACCACCTGCCAGGATGGAGGAGATGTTTTCACAGACAGATCATCTAATTTATGTTATTATTTCCTAGGTTCCTGGATTTTAGGACCACTGCAATAAACTATTCCAGTTTCATGAGTAGTACAGACTAGAATCAGGAAGGGTGTAAAATTTCAATACCGTCACAAGTAGGGCAAGAGCACATCCCTACAACTGCAAGAGGGTGTTACAGAGGTCTAAACAGAGAAGATGAATAGGAGATGATTGTAGCTTGGCCCGCATAATGTAAGGCTGAAAGGAGACAGGCTCATAACAAAGAAAACAAAGCACTTCATGTAAAGCATCACTGAACAGTTAAAGTCTGACACCAGACATTGAGGAAGCAGAAAGCTTGCATAGACTTAAAACCTGAATGGACAGATTAATGGAAAAACAATCCATCAAGGGCTCCTAATCACAGATACAGCACCTCTGAGCCACCAGATGCTGGGAGAGTTACCTGTGAAGTATCATCCTTCCCCAGGCACCCACAGTTGACCTCTGTCAGAGAGAGGGTTTGGGGCAGCTGGATTTTTGGTTTGATGTGGCTCAGTCTCTCTTATATGGAAACCACTGACAGGCCACACTGAATTTTCACGACTATCTTGAGCCTGAAAACCAGTCTTTTCATCTGTGCCTGTAGGCAGTGGATCTGCCAGCATGGTCCAAGGTTGTACTTCACTGAATCTGGGGCTGCATGCGCCCAGCAGGCTTGATCCCTGCTTCCCCAGGAAGCAGCTGAACAGATGCAAAGTTGGTTGATCTGGGAGCTCTTCATTCTCCCCATCATTCCCAAAACCACACTTCAGAGCAGTGTAGACACAGCCCTGGGGACTTGTGCTCCTCTGTTTGAAGTACGAACCCTTCACATCAGTTGTCTTCTAGCCTTGGAAAAATACTTAACATACTTAAGTGTGAAACCAAGCGAGTCTCCCCCTTTGTCCCTGCCAGGAAGCACTCCAGAGGGGCGGAATTTGTTTTTCCGATTAGACTTCACGCAGCATGACCTTTGCCATCTCCAAGCCAGGTTGGGCTGATTAATGGGCTGTCGTCCCAGCACAATGAGCTCCAGAGGGGTGTGGGGTTGCTAGGACATTCTCCTAACAGCTTCTGCAGGAGAATCACTTTTGGATCGCTCTGCACCATTAAGCAAAGAACCTGGGGGTCTTTAATTTATCAGGTGGGAAGTGAGGATAATTACTTTTCAAGCAGCCGATATACCCGAGGTGTACTCACAGCGGAAGCACAGCAGGGAAGTTGGGGGATTCAGACACTGTTTACATTCCGGTGAAACTGGATCTCGAGTTATACACCAAGCTTGGGAAGGGAGTGTCAGACTGGGATGGAGAGGAGGACAGGCTTTTATATAGAGTGACTGACAGATTAATCTAATAGTCTGGACTCTGAGTCTCCACAGGTGTTCAGACCAGTGGTCAGACCAACCAAATTTGCAGACAATAAATCCAAAACCTGCATGGGCCCATCGTGACTAATTTTGCCAGGGGTAACATCAGGTGTGTGACAGGTTACGGGTCGCCCCCTGCAAGGACTGAAAGGACTGAGTGATTATTGAGAGCATTTTGAAAAATTAACTTCTTGTCCCTTTCCTACCTCTTTTTTTTTCCTACCTCTCCTACCTTTTGATATTAAACTTTATTGTCAGGATCTTTGGTCATTACATAAACATAAAGAGAATCAAAGCCCAAAGGGGGACGACACTTTACCTCCTCCTGAGCAGAGGGCTGGAATTGTTTCCTGTCACAACAGGACTGTAGTTACTGTTTATTTAACTGTCAGGGGAGCAGTTTAAAGCATCAATATTAGATGATGGTCTCACCAAAGAAAAGCTTGTTTCATATCTTAGCCTGGGATCCAGGACCTCTTTGTGCTCTTTTCCAAAGGTGGAGCAGCAGTTTGACCAGTGACTGGTCTCTGGAACTGGGATGGGTCAGCTGTACCCCACCTGGTAAATCATTTGGGATGAGCAGGGATGGTGAGGGATGATGGGTTCCTCCCAGCTAACCAAGGCTGAGAGGCAGGACTAGCGAGGCTTGCTGTCATCATCAGGAAGATAACAGTTGAGAAGAAAGCAACTGAAAAACAGAGAATCTAAATGTGCTTTTAAATCCATAGGGAAAAAGCTTGGAAGCTGACATCTTTAGCAAGTAGGCAGATCTCTGTAAGAGGCACAAGAGGGATGGGGCAAACACAAATCCTTTATATGAGAGGAAGAGTGACAGAAATCTTCCCATGAGTGATGCTGGTGAGCCTAGCATACAGCTTTTCCTCCCATCCAGTGCAACCAGAAGACACAGAAGACTAGATATTTTGAGACCTGGAACCTCTCTGAGTGCCATCCCTCCCTTGGATATGGAGGGCTATCACTGAGCAACAGCCCTTTCCCCTGCTCTGCACTATCCCACGGGAGCCACGTAAATGTCATACCTCTTCCAGCCTTTAGGTGAAACCAACTCATCAATGATATCTTAATAATATTTAACAGATGCACACACCTCCCCTGGGCTCAATAAATACATTCTGGGCTCATCTCCTATCTCTCTTAAAAACACTAGTTAAAAGAACAGAAGGGGGGGGAGAAATAACCCCAGATGCAGCCAGTGCCCTGCGGGATGAGGCTTGGGTCTCAGAGCCTTCCTCACGCTGAAACCCCCCACGAGTGAAATATGTCTCACTTGGGGGGAGAGGTAAAGAGATGGTGATCTATCAGCTGCTTAAAGGCGTCAGCACCAAGCAAAGAAGAGGAGAAGCAGGCCCTAGGGGGACAGGCAGGGATCATTCCACAGCACAGGCAGCGGCGCTAGCGGCAAAGGCGTTTACGGAGGCCATCAATCCTCCTGTTTCTAGGTCTGGGCGGCCCATCAGCTGGGATCAGGCAAGAGTTTCCTCCCCTGCATCATCCAGCACTGGTGCCAAAGACCTGAATTATGATGCTGAGTAGTGTAGGGGAAAAGGGCTCTGTCTTTTGAAATATCTGTTGTTGGCTCTCCATCAAAAACAGTGTAACAGGCTGCATGGAGCACCAGACTGGGATCTCCAAGTCTTGAAGCAGCAGGATGGCCGCATGTGGCTGCAAGACAGTTGTATCTAAACACATTGCATTTGTGTTTCCAGCACCCTGGGAGGAAAGATGGGATGGTATCATTACACCTTTCTCTAGAGTGGCAGCAGAGGTCCACAGAGATCACAGGAGGCCCCTGAATGGCAAGGGAGCCTCCTAATTTCTAGTGTTTCCCCCCTCCTTTCCCCAGGGTGGTGGAAGGAGTTCCTGATTCATGAAGAAGGCTGGGCTGCAGGTGCCTCTTTCACCCGTTGTCCTGTTTCCCCATCTTCCACGGCTGCCCTGTGCCCCAAGTGTTGTATTATATGTGAGATCTTTAGGCAGAGGATCATGGTTTTGCTCTGTGCTTGTACAATGCCTAGCAGCTAAAGCCATTCTCCATGCAGAGCTCAGACACACTAGCTCAACAGTACTAGAAATAATAAAATACCACAAGCACAGTGTAGCTTCAGTAAAGAAATCTAACCACACTTGAGCAAGGGGAATTCAGCTTTCTGGTGGAAATAAAAGGGTAAAGCAAAGCTCTTAAGGCTAATGACATTTTCCTGGCTGTCATCAGGGCTGCAAAAAAAATGGCCTTTTCCTGTTGATTTTGCTGTTTCCTCAAGTCAGTAATTATTTCCTTCACTTGCTTTAAGCTCTCACACCTTATCCTAGTAATCTCAGAGGCTACAAGGATCCCACTTTGTGTATTTATGAGAGACATTTTGACAAGGCCCATTTAGACACAGGAAACTTTTCTGTACTTTTATATGGGCAAAGTCATGTGGGCAAATTGTCGGTTCCTTTGGGAATTTATATGGGCAAAAAGTCAGTTCCTGGTACAATGACACTAGACAGGCATCTTTAACTTCCTCAGTTTTTCTTATTACTTAACAGTAAACTGTTATGTTTTCAGATGGTTAGAAAGAGATGGGCACCTCCTCCCCACACACACCCCCGTGGAGTTTGTTAACCTGTGAATTTAATTGAATCATGAACTTACCTGCATCTGGTAAAATGGGATCCTGACTTAGGACACGGATCTTCCAGGGACCTTAACACACATCACAAATCATCATTATGCTACATGAAGCTTTGGAGATTCAGCTCACCAAAGCACCAGTTATCTCTGTATTATCTTAGCCATTTACAGATCCTCACCAGCTGTGAAGAGTGTAATTTGGGTAAGGCTGGAGATAACCTCTTGGCCCTTTGCCTTCTGAATGGAGCTGCCTGGTGAAGGTACAGGAACCGTGACCTCTGCAAGGGCATTGAGAATGGGCATTAACAGGGCAAAATGGCACTTGACAAGTCAGAGAGAAAGTCTTTGTGTTAAAAAAGGTGCAAAATATTTGTAGCCTAGTCAAGAGCTTTGAGGGAGCAGATGGCTTGACTGCAGCACTACCAAGACAGTTGAAATGGTTTCCTGGCTGTGAACATCTTAGAGGAACCTGTTTGCAACACCCACCATGGTACATATGCTTAAATAACACCACTTGACCTGGTAAATACACAAACAGAATCCCCTTTAGAGGACCATCTTGTAGCACCTGTCAAAGATCCTCCTGATCTTCTAACACAAGGTCTAAGTGAAGAGATGGGGAATGTAACACCACACCTACATGCTGTCTAACCCTACAGAGAAAACACAGGCAAAGTGAAATCCTTCCCAATCTGTCATCCACAACCAACCTGCCAGAAAGCAGCACATATCTGTAAATACACTGTAGGAAGGAAAATGCATTGTTACTACACATAAAAACATACTTCCATTAGGAGAGGGGACCAAAATGTGTTCGAGACTAGCCAGCAGCAAGAGGGTCTCCAAAGTATGTGATTCCTAAAAGCTCTCAAACCTTTCCACTGTAAGCTTTCAGCATGGCTTGAATCAATATTGCCAGTGCAAAATCTGTTCTTCATCAATGGCACAGTGATAAAGCAAGCCTATGCTTTGGCTCGCCTTTCTGTTGGGATGGATGTCAGTCCTCATGCTAGGATCATGATCTAATTCTCTGGAAGACAGCAACAAGGGTATCAGGGGCAGTTCATTAGTGTAGGAGTTTTTCTGCATTTGTCACTGGATGGAGGTGGATTTTTGCAATAGATCATATCTTTTACAACCTTCCTGTTCCCTGGGCAAGTACTGTTCTGGTCAGAGCAGCAGAATTTGACAGTCCCACTCTGAACCTCTTTCTCTCCAGCTCCACCAGTTTAATCAACAAATGCTGAGATGAAGAGTTCAGCTTCTTTCCCTAGTTATGTCCCAGGTGTAGCACAGTAGGGCTTTTGCTGTTTATTTTCAGACTGGGTTGCTGTTTACAGATGTGGAGCCTAAGTAGAGTGTCTACATGCAAGCCATGGGACTAAGCTCCCAAATAATCAATGGAAATATAACAAGTACTGTCAGTACATGACCAAAGAGTTGGCCAGATGACCAAACTTAGGTGTCTACTCTATCTGTTTATAAAACATACAAATATGTAGCTTAGAGAAAAGAAAGAGGGGGTGTGATGTCTAGGATATCTCACAGATCTGTGAAACAAAAATATTGCCTAGATAGAGAGATGGCAGCAGAATAATTCCTTCCCACAGAAGAGGTGATTCATCTGAGATAGAAGATGAGGTACGGTCACTGTAAATAAGGGAAAGATGAGACATCCTGGGATAAAAGAACTTTGTCCATATATTTGACCTTAGTATAATGCATCTCAAAAATCATCTGTATTGTTGATCTGAAAATGCAGGACAGGCAGAGTTCACTGGGGAGACAGTTCATTCATAGCAGAGGATGTTAAGTCACTGCTCTGAATTAACCGGTAATGGAAAGAGGACACCAGTAAGGACTGTTTGTATGCATCCTTATGAAATATGCCATGGAAGAGATGGAAGAGATTGCTCAGTCCAGATCAGAGACACCTCCATCACCAAAACTACCAGACCAAGCCTGCGAGCTCAGCCTAGGAAGGTGATCTACCCTTCCTTTCTCGAGGCTCCCCACTGTGATGGGGGAAGCCATTTCCTCTTTGAGTCTCTTTGCCTGGTCTATGAATTAAGATGCTGATCTCCAGGGATATCCATCTGGAATGCATCTGACATATTTCTCCGGTGTTGCATTTGGCTCATGGGAATTGCTGTCCTCCCGAATAAGATCAGGGGTCCATCTACCCCATCTGCCTGTCTCCGAGAACAGACAACACCAGATGCTGGAGGTGAAGCTGCAGGAAACCCCTGTGGTCAGGAGTTATAGGATATCCTACCTAGGGAGACATTTTCCTTCAAAAATCCTATTGCTGAATGTTAACGAATGGGCTGGAACGTGAGGTTTCTGCCTTCTCTAAGAATATGTGCCTGTGAGCAAACACAAGAAGTTGCTATTTATGGGTTACCCTCCCTCAGCTGAGCTGCTGTAAATAACCATATATGCCGATGGCCTGCTCCTGCTGAGAGAGAAAATGTGTTAGCTTAAAACTCAATGAACTCCTAGTTCAGCTCTGGCTCTTCCTAAAGAAATAAACTGCAATAAAATAAGAGTTTGGCTCATGTTTGATCAGCTCCATCCATCTGAACACACCCCACTCTTCCTGAATCAAGTATGCATTGAAGCAAGATCATACTGGAATTGCACAGCAAGTGAAACTGTGAGAGCTGGCTGTGTTAGGTACAGCTCTTTCACAACAGGGCATAAATCTTCTCTTAGAGCAGGAGGACAAAGGGAAGGTAAAAAGGAGAGGAAAAACAAGGTGCTGCTCTTATTTTCTATAAAGGACCTAGACGGAAAATGCAAGCTTGAAGTCTTGACGTGATGTGCTTAGATTCATATTTTTGTTTTACAGAGTGCAAAAAATAATAAAAGCCTTACATTCCACAGCAGCAAGTCAGGACAAAGATGAGACTGAAACCATGTCTGCAGGAGGAGAAACTGCAAAGATGCAAGACAGTTACTGAGAGAAAAGGAGCCAGCACTGTGGGGGTGTGAGCTGTACCTCCAGGGCTGACTACTGGGAGACTGAAAGTAACCTTCCAGTAAAGGCCTGGTCTACAAAGCAATGGGGGTGCCTGAATCCATGGGTACCCACTGATTAATTCCTTGCTCTGCAAAGGAGTTGAGTGAAGATAATGTTTAGGAAACAGAGGGAAAATGCACCTTCTGCAACTCCGGGACTTCAGCACTGAATGATGTGGAAATCAGCACAGTATTTGTTTGCATCTGCTGTAGAGCATTAAATGGTTGAAATATTGTCAGCAGCAGTGAGAGCAATGGCCAGAGTTTGAGAGGGAGAGGTGGTATATACCTGATGGATGAGAAACGGTTAGATCTGATACAGTGCTGTTGGACTTGATCACAATTATCTGCCTTGTGCTAGTTCTGATCAGGCAAAACCAAAGAACACAACTTTACGGATTTTCGGATCCCAGCAAGTGTCCTGTCCTTGGCACTGCTGGATGGAGACAGGCTAACTTAGTCAATAGGTAAGCAGGTCATTTGGCAGCCAGGATGACTGATGAATCCCAGGTTCCTATGGCTTTGTGCCTTGTGAGTCATCACCCATCTCGATTAGCTGGTGTTAGAAAAGGCTGAGCCCATCCATGCCCTGGCTTTCCCCGAACATAGGCACTATAGGAGTTTCCCTCCTTAAGCCAGCTGCTCATCTCATAATATGATCCAGTACACATGAGATGATGTTATGGGGGAAGAAAGACAAACCCACACAGTGTAGTCTTGTTGCTTTAGGAACTCGGGTGAACAAGATAACAGCCCTCCCTGAAATGACCGCCTCTGAGAAGTCACCCACTCCTGGTCTGCATCTGAGACAGAGTCAACTCTGCCAAGCCTTGCCAGAAAAACTCCCTGTCCTGCTCTTAGGGACACACAGACCTGACATATTTCCAGCCTTTCCCAGCAGCTTGTAAGGTTTCAGTGTTATCCTCCTCACCTTAGGAAGAAAACATAAGACTGGACTGGATAAGGCCCTGAGCAACCTGACCTAACTTTGAAGTTAGCCCTGCTTTGAGCAGCAGTTTGGATTAGAGACCTCCTGAAGTGCCTTTCAACCTAAACGGTCCCAACCTAAACTATGTCCCTCCAAGGGGACAACCACCACTGGAGATGTGCCACAATGTTCCTGTTGTCTGGAGGCAATCAGGCAGTGATATGCTGAGCCTCCACAGCAATGTGCTGGTTTGCCTGCTGAAAGACAGCTGCCTCCAGCGAAGGTGGAAAAGGCAGTCTCCATTTGTTGGGTTTATTTAATCCTTCCCAAACTTGTGCCAATCAACACAAAAGAGCTTCTCTCAGCAGAAAAAGAAAGAAAGAAAGAAAGAAAGAAAATTAAATAAGCCCTCATTCAAGGAGCTAACCATCCTGTTAGCCTAATACTTGAAGCTCCTGAGGGCTACCTTGTATCTCATCTCTCCTCTTGCCTTCCAAACTCTGAATTTCTCTTCCCCTCCCCCACCCCATTACAACAGCCCAGCCTTCAAGCCAGTCCTGGCATCTCTCTGCCTCTTGTGCAATGTTTGCCTACTACATGATCCCCTCTCCAGCAAGAAGTTTCTCCTGCTGTAAAGAAAGCTGACAGCAAACAGGGACCAAGGCTCTTTTTCTGCAGAAATGCACACACCTCACAGATTCTTACATGCTTCTTGCTGTTGGCCATAATAAACTCGCCTGGCAGTCGTAAGCAGAATTAATGCATGTTTGAGTCCCCAGCTGGGGGGGCTGATGGCACAGCAGATAAACCAAAAACGACTATTGTATTTCCAAAACAGCACCAGGGGAGATGTCTTTCCATGTGACACCACATCGCAAGAAATCACATGGATTTTTGCTAATGTGAAGCTTCAGGGCATTATTGTGTGAAGCAGAGAGGCAATGGCTTTATACAGCTCTGCATCTGAGTTATTTCCAGTTGTCTGTGCCCTCACACGTATCAAAGGCTAAATCTGGAAAAATCTGGGCAGGATACAGGGCATTTGGGAAGGAGTTATTTCCAGGATAAGATCTTTGAGACCCAATCATTGCAGGATACCACAGCACAGAGCTTATCAGGTAAGTCCAGTGGGGTCTGAGATTGCTTTACGTCCTGTGCACTCATGGCCAAGCTGACCATGAGGCAGGATGTGTCTTCCTCTCCCTTTCCCTTCTCCTTCCAGGTTGGAGAATGAACTGAGCTCCCACAATTACCTTCCTCCCAAGAGATACCACACACATTTTCAACAGCAACCCTCTCTTCCTTGCTGGATACCAGATATCTCATGGTGGTGAAACATGGTGGCTATTTAAACACAGTCTCAACTTTATACAGCAGATTAACCCAAGGGGTACTTCCTCCAGCCAAGCAAGCAGGATGTCTTTGAGAAGAGCAGCACACAGTTACCCAGGCAGAAATTAGGTAAAGGCAACAGAAGCTTTTCCTGCAACACTTTTCCACAATGCTTTTAGTGACTGAAAGGAGCTCTGCGTCCCTTTGCTATATATTGGTATGTGCCTCTAAGGCAAAGATCCACCTCTCTTTCACATCCCCTGCATGAACAGCTGAGTCTGTGCTAGGAGGCCATATCAACCCAAACTGCAGAGCTCCCAGTGCTGCAGTGAGATGCTGAGCACTCATGTGGATGAACTAGATGCAGAAAAACAATAAACCAAGCTCAGAGTTACTGGAGATACCTCCTCTTCAGTATACAGCTGAAGATTTGACTGCTTTCCTTGCAGTCTACACTGCAAAAATTTGTTCAGCTTGGGATGCTCAGGCAATTTGCATTGTCATACAGATACTGTGCTACAAGACTCTCTGGAGACAGCTTCTTCTCTTTTCCAAACCACTAAGCTAGTGATGTGTGGATCTACAGCATAGTCCAGCCAGATGGATTTAGCGCTTTTACTTCTAGTAGGTTTTAGAGAAGTAATGGCAAAATGCCATCAAAGATCGAGGGTCTAAATGAGTTGTGCACTGAGCAGACCCACTGTGAGACCATCCTTGCACTGAAGACATTATAACAATACAGAAAGGATAATGCAATGAAAAGAGGGTGGTATTTCCCCAAGGAAAATGCCCTGCTGTAGGAACAGTGCTGAGGGCAGGTTCTGGAGGTTCCTGTCTCTCTCCATTAGCTGGAACCTCAGAGGTCCCTTCCAACTTCAGCCATCCTACGATTCTATAAAGAGTCCACACTACTGGCTTAGGTTAGGCCGTCTGTAGACAGCAAATCCTATGGCTAAGTGACTTTCCTAAGCTCAAATGAGGTCCCTGGCTGAATCAGGAACTGGACCCCTCTTTTGCATCTCTTTCCAAGTTTATCCATCACTTGAATTTGCCAATTTTGTCAAAGCTTCTTCAAAACTAACAAAACTTCAGCATTCAAAGCCCTATCTCTTTAAACACCACAGGATGAAAGTCAGTCCCACACAAATGGCTAGTACCAGGAATTAAATGGCTTGCTGAACTTCTGCTAGTTCTGTCTTCATGGCTAACCCACCCTCCAAAAGCTGAGCTCACACAAGTCTGTGTTTCTGCTCACAGTGCCAACACTTTGCCCTTCTCCTTTTGTTCAAAACTGCTGGGAAAGGAGGACTGTTTCTTCATCGGTTATTTAAAACCTTCGTGATTGTATTTTTCATTTCACAAGAGGATGGAGGGAGTGGAGATTAGACATTGCTTATAGCAAAGTAGCAATATTTCACTACCTCTGCAATGACAGAGTTTCCAAAACCTTCGTAATCTGCTCAGGAAAGAACACACTGACCATGAACTTATTTCTTCCAACCTCATTTGCTAGCTTTGACCCTAGACCTTCCTCCTGGTTTAGGATATTGGCTGAAATCTTGCTGTTGGGATTAATATCTCCCTCTCTCTCTAACTGACCTCTGGAAGGGAAAACAAGGTTTGCCTTACAAGGAATTAAGAAGAGGTTTGCAAAGTACCCAGAAGATAATTAGTGAGCCTTTTCTCTGTGCACAGCAGTGTCACTGAAATCAAGACATATCACATGAGAACTTGGACCCAAAAGGAGCAGGAAGCATGAAGTTTTTCTGTTGGAATCTGTTTTCTTATCTCTGTGTTTTACTGGTTTGGCGGGGAGAGGAGAATGGGAGCCACAAGTGATGTGTCTGTAGCCATGGAGCGACTCAGCTCTGGATCTGAGACGACACATGCCCCTTCTCTTAGCCTCTGGCCTTACTCAGTCAAGACTGCATGATGTCCTTAGGCTGCTGACAGTTCCTCAGCAGCTGAGTTCCAGTTTATTCCTATAGACTTTTATGGCTACATATATCATCCTAAGACAATTTAATCTCTCAGTATCATCAAGTTTATTCTCTTTGATCTGACAAATCCAGCCTCTTTTTTTTCTTTTCTTTTCAACAATCTTTGTGGTTAATCTTTTGCCCGCTGCAATGTTGTTGCTCTGCAACTGTAGCAGGTCAGGGAACTTAGCTGCTGACTCTGCAAATATTGTTCTTAATCATGATTTGATGGCTTTTCATCCATAATGACAGCCAAACAACCATGAGCAGGGATCCTGTTCCATCATGTGAGTTACCTGGGTTTGGATAGTTGGACCAAAAAAAAAAATATACACACAAAAAAACCATACAGCAAACACCTGAGTGGCTGTAAGAGAAAAGTCACTTTTTTCACAGAGGCATCCAACCAGGGAGCTTATGGCCAGCTGGTCAGCTGAATTTCCTTCTTTTCAATGACCCAATTCACTCTTACCACTTGTGAATCAGAGGCATCCTTCAGGATTTGGCAAGAGGAGGGGTGCAAGATTCTTGGTCCAATCCCATCTGATGGACCAACAGTCCATTCTTCCCTCCGTAGGCCCCAATCCAGTAAAGCCCTTAAGCACGTGCAAAAACCCCCTTGACTTCAGTGGAATTTCTCACTGGCTTAACGCTAAGCATATGGTTGCGTTCATACCACCGCCTCAGCGTGCTTCTCCAATGGCTGTGTAACGTGCCCATGACCTGCTAAACAGCTGACACATTCCACCCTGCAGCAGTTCTCCACTCTGCAAAGTGATTTCTACATCCAGAGAGTGGGAGATCCTTCAGCACAAGAAATGCCTAATTGCTAAATATCCTTATATTTATTTCTTATCTTTGTGCCCAGCCCTCAGCAATATATTAAACTATCCAAAGGTCAGGGAGAAGGGAAAAAATCCCTGCTTAGTTTGCTTCTTATCAATCACTGAAACAGGTTGCTAAGAGGAGAGGGAGGGTGAGAACCTGACTAAAACAGACCTGAGTAGGGTCACTATATGCAATAATCATAGAATCATCGTTTGGGTTGGAAGGGGCCTTTAAAGGCCATCTAGTCACACCCCCCTGCAATGAGCAGTGACATCTTCAACTAGATCAGGTTGCCCAAAGGCCCCTCCAACCTGTCCTTGAATGTTTCCAGGGATGGGGCATCAACCACCTCTCTGGGCAACCAGTTCCAGTGTTTCACCACCCTCATTGTAAAAACATTCTTCCTTATATCTAGTCTAAATCTACCCTCTTTTAGTTTAAAAACATTACTCCTTCTCCTATCACAACAGGCCCTGCTAAAAGTTTGTCCCCACCTTTCTTATAAGCCCCCTTTAAGTACTGAAAGGCTGCAATAATGTCTCCCCAGAGCCTTCTTTTCTTCAGGCTGAACAACCCCAACCCTCAGCCTTTCTTCATAGGAGAGGGAGGGAGAAAGAGACTTAACAACTTGAGGAAAAGATACTGAGTTTAAAGAGAGCTGGGAGCAGACAGGAATCTGCTCGTAGGAGAGTTGGCTGACAGGTGAGAAAATTCTCTCAGCAGATGACAAACCCATGACCAACACTTCATGCCTTCTTGCTCCTTTTAAGAACAACCAAGCTTTCTCCAGCTGCTTTTCTTCATCCCTTTTCCTTAGGGTCATCCTGGCCCAAAAAAGCTTGGGCAGACATTTTCCCACCTGCAGGGCTGGTCGTCCTCTCCCTCTCCCTGTCCTTCTCCTCTCCCATGGCTGTGGTGGACATCATAGAAACACCACAGTTTGGAGGCCAGCTACAGAGATGCCTGAGGAAGCATTGCATGGAAATTGCAGCTGGGACACTACGGATGGGGCAGGACTCAGGACTTGCTACAAAGACTGAAAAGTTCTTCTAGGAACATTTTATTTTAAAAATTGGTCAGCCTACAATTTAAGCCCACGTCTGTTCTGTCACATTTCCAGCTCTACCTCACCAATGCAAACACACTGAGGAGGATCTTTAGCAACCCAAACTAGCAAGATTTGTTAAAATGTTTCCCATGGGAGAGAGCTGAACCTGGCCAATTTCTGTCAATCTTTCACCTGTCCCTGTGCCAGAGGACTTAGTAAAAGACACTGACTTTGTGTTGCTTTTGTTTGTTGACCTCACTGCATTTTACTGCTACAGTTCTGCTGCCCCAGCCATGTGTGTGCTTTGGCAGAGGGTGAATAACTTCAGAAATGTTGACATCTGCCCCAGGTTTCTTTAGGGGGGGTTGGAGCTCATGGGGGATCTTTGCTTTTGGAAAGCTATGGGGAGAAAGTTGTTGACTGAGACACAAGTAACTCAACAAACAAAAAGCTTGAGCTAGAAATGTGAGGTATACCGAATTTTTCCCCTTGCTAGAAGGGCTACAGTAACTTTGAAGAGATAAGAAAGCAGGCAAACTTGTACAGCCCATCCCCACCTTCCTTCTATTTGCTTTGCAATATTCAAGTTTAAAGTACTTACTTAAAGTGCTTTGTGTTGCAAGAGCAGTCACCAGGCTTCAATTCTTCAAAGCCTTTCTGACTTCCCACTGACCAGTTCATCTGGAAATTATTTTGCCTTGTGAAGAAGCATCTGTCATTGGCCAGAATTGGCAAAAAGTGGTGACATGCATGTGCGGGGAAGACCCCATTTTGGTATGGTGCTTCTATAGACCCAGGGAGCAGAGGTCCTGAAGGAAAAGAATAAGAGTGGAGTATGAAACATTCCCTTAATCTTTTCCTCCCTACAGTCTCAGAAATTTTTGGGATGCCTTTATTTACATGAAGCATTCTTGACTGACATCAAAGCTAAGTCAGGTTTATAAAAAGCCCCAATCTTGGCCAGGACCAGATTCCAAATATGTTGTTCTGATGCTTCTTCCACTTTTTTTCAAATCCCCAAACTAGAGAGGACAAAGCCTAGTTTGGGTCTCCAGATGTAACTCTCCCACACCCAATCTTCTAGACAAATAGACAGATACAACAGATGTTTTTATGTCATGACATCCTTAAGTATTTAGCATCCCCACAGAATGTGTGATCGTATCCATCCATTCATCCATCCACCAAAAATGCCACGCTACTTTTTTCTCAGGTCTCAGATCTCTGTTGTTAGAAGGGACACTGAACAGGACTGAGCTACTGCTTAAGTAGATATCCATGGGAAATTTGTATTTCAGATCCTATCTCAGAGTGTTAAATTAAGACTTTCCAGCTGAAGACTTTGGTATATAAAATTTGACAATACAAAGGAGGTGTTTGCCCTGTGTAGGTTACTGGCTATAGCTCACATGATGGACTGAAAGTTGCTGAGAGAAGGTAGGTGTGACTGTTTCTGCCATAAATGTGTGTCTGACTTGGCAAGAAAATAACTTTTTTCTGCAGTATAAAAGGATATAAAAAAATATTTTGCCATAATCTCTGCACCAGGATGGAAATATGTAGAAATAAATCCAAATGGAAATTGCCAGCTGGTCACAGCTGACAAGGAAAATTTTGGAGTAGAAAAATGGTTCTGTTGGTTTTTCAATTCCTTATTTCTTCAAATAAAACCAAGTTGAGAGCATGCAACGGACTAGTGGAAGATTCAAAAGTATAATGTTGGCCTTCATAAGAATCCCTTTCTCTGGAATGAATATTTTCATCTGTCCCACTTACAAAATGGATTAACCAGAAGTAGCATAGTGTGCCTCCTGGTAAAAGATCTAAGACAAACATCCTTAGACTTAATGACTCAGCCTTAAATTAGTCTCCCAGGGGGGAAAAAACCACTGGTCCCATTTTCTAAAACACTCCAAACTAAGCTAATCGTATAGCAGTGATAATTAATGATTCATCCTTTCAGTGGACAGAGAGAACAGATGAGACGATTAATAGCTTTATTACATCTCTACTTTGATATCTGTAATTTCATAAACATGGTACTCATGTTGAGTGTTCATCAAAGTAAATAATAATGCATTTTGAAATCATGTAGAAAAATGGATAAATGTTCCATGACCACAGGTCTTCAGGGGATGGCAGAAAGCAGTTTTCTTTCAAGGGCTAGCTACATATAATAGAAGTTCAAATGATGCACAAGAGATTTCCTTGGTGACTGCGGCTTTTTCTCTTAGCAAATGGTCATGACCAAGACTTCACTATTCTCAGAAGTGTTCAGTATGGGGGATTTATCTGTGAATTTCTCAAGCAAGCAAATTCTGTTCCACAAATTATTAGTATCTCCAACTGTTTTAGACTACTAATATTTTTGACTGTTTGGCTAGCCTGACATTAGTGTATGGGAAGCCTTATATATTTTGCAAGTCTGTATTGTAAAACAAAAGAAAATAGATGGAAAGTGACTTCATTTTCCTCCCATTACCACCTAACTTAACCATTCACTTTAGAAGGGAGAAACTGATCCTCTAGAGGCACCAGTCCTTCACCTTTGACTATAGCAAGAGCCTAGAGAACTAGAAAAGATTACATTTGTTTAAAGCTTAGGATAAAGTGTTGTGAAACAAATTCCACCTCTGATTCTCACTCCTAGCCATAAGTGGTTTTGCACTGAAAGAAAGTTTTATTTCTTAGCCATCATCAAACATGATTGCCCCTAACCTATTTGAGATCTTTGAGGAGCACCTTCCCAAGAAAGGCTGAGCTTCCACAACTCTCAGGGAGATCCTCAGCACCTCGCCACATTGGCTCCTTCACTAGCTGGTGTCCTTGCTGCCAGCAGCATTGTATTTCAGTGGCATGTCCAGTTCCACATGGTAAAACCAAGTAGCTGGTGTGCACAATAGCATATTAAGCCTTGTCTCCAAATCAGCATACAGATGCAAAACATGACACTGATTTATTATTTACTAATTATTGTGTAGATTCACATAATGGAGGAGAGACTTCCTCTTTATCTTTGGTGACTGATTAGACAAGAGTCATGAGGAATGTAATCCAGATACTACCATGAAAGCAAGAAGAGTGAAATTCTGGAGTAGATGGCCTGGAAAGTTCGTGAACACTCCATCACTAGAGGATTTTAAGACCAGTCCAGGCAAAGACTGCTTTCAGTTGAGTTGCCATTGTCTTGGGGAAGGTCAGTGCAGTAAACTGCCTCTCAGGATCCCTCCCATTTGTTTTCTGTGGCTCTAAAAATTCCCTTTTCTCTGAAACTTTCAAGGGGTATTTGCACACAACAGCTGCCATGCACCAAGGTGTTCCAGAGGCAAGCACCGCATCAAGTAAACGCTTTCTTGACAGATTGCCTTGCCTATCTAGAAAGCTGAATGGTTTTCCGGTGACTGAAACACAGACATTATCATGAAAGGTGCAGCAAAATCCACCACAGGTAGGGCTTTTTCCTACTGCAGCTCTCCATGGAGTGAATATCCACAGAACAGGCGTGAATTGCTAGGACAAGAGTTTCAATGGGGTTGAATCCTTGTGGGTAAGTGTCTTCATACTTCCTTCTCTTGAGGAGACAAAAGCCCAGAGCAGGAGAGCCTCCACTAACATCAGTCCCAGCCCCAGCCTGGGGATGACACGGCAGCTCTCCCACCAGGCACACAGCAGCAGGGTGCACGTCACCTCTGGGCCCAGCAGCTAGAAACATTGAGGGACCCCCAGGCTTGCTTTAACAAATACCCTGGCCGAAGTCTGATTAAGAAACAGCATGCTGGACTTCCCCAGATACAGCAGCAATACGATGTCAGCACAACCAGAGGAGACCCCCACGCCCAAATCTGAGCTGCCAGCTCAAGTTCTCCCAGCACACCCCTTCTGTCCCAGGCCAGAAGTGAGGGAAGAGCAGCTCTCCTTTCGTCCGCCACCGCTGCTGACAGTATTTCTCTCTGGTGCAGATTACAACAAGCAGCGTCTTGCCCTCCCTGCCTGGCTCTCGTCCACGGAGCCCCTCAAAGTTCAGCCGTAAACCCCAGCCTCCCCCAGCCACACAGAGGAGGGGGATATTTTGAAATGGCTCTTCACCACTGACTCTTTGCTTCCAATGCAGAATTCAGGTCGCAGCAGACGCACTTGTTTGCTTGTATTTAAAAGGAGGGGGTGGGAGGGAGGAAAGAAGGAGGAGATGGGACAGGAGATGCACAAACTTTTTGCTTTCAGGCAGAGCAAGAGCACCCTCTGCAGCTTACTGCTCAGAGCACAGGCAGGCTGGGAAAAGGAGAGTGGATTGCCTCCAGCCCTGTTGTCTCAGGGGGAAGAAGGGATGGAAAGAAGCAAAGCACCAACTGACCCTCAGGTCGCAGAGGTTTCCTGTCCCCTCATGGCCTCCAGGCCCTTTGCAGTGGTCTCAGACCCATTAAGCAGACCAGCTTAGCTTGCCCAAGGATCATGTAGGCTTGCAAGTGTCTGCAGCCAGAGGACCTGGGGTTCAGGGGAGGGTGAAGGTCACTTCGGTTCGTTGCAGTTCTGATCTGGAAGGGTATTCGTACCAGCTTCAGGGGCTGAGATCAGACCAAGGCTGGTCTGGCTCTTCAGTTGTTGCAGTGTTTCCAGACATAAGCATTGGAGCACCACAAGGTGGGCTCTCCTATACCAAGAGGATCAGAAAATCCCAGGGTTGTCTTGGATGCTATGAGACTTCACAAGAGTGCAAAATTATGTTTCATTTGTTTATTGGACTCTGGGTGCTTTTGTCATTATCTCAGGGTTTTCTTCCTTATTGCAGAAAGTGAAAGCAAAGACCCCTCTCATATGAAGATCCCATGAATCTCAAAGCTGCAGCTTCATGGCAACAACCAAAAACTTAGACTGAGGAATGAGGAACACAGCTATTAGTCCTCCCGCCGCCTCTTCCTACCTTCATGTACGAATACAGTTTTGTATCCTGCTTGTATTAAAGGTACAGAATTGATATGTTTTTCCATTTTCCAACAACAAAAAGAGGTAAAATGGCATTTTCCAAAACTCGAGCTCCAGCCTCTCGCTATGAAAGGACCAAAGCCATTTTGCCATTGTTTTCAAGGACACCTGTTCAGTCATCCAACTTCTCCATGATCAGCTACATGTCACTAGAGCATCAAAAAGAAGCCATGTTCCTTGTCAGCAAACACTGGCATCTTGTTGCACCTGGTGACTTGTACAAAAGTTCCATAGAAGTCAATGAGCTATTTCTTGTGAAATTTTGTATCATTTCAGATCTATTTCTGAGGGGCAGGCAGGCTAATGAAATATTAACCAGGAAACCCATTCTGTGGCTTTCCAGAGCTAGGATTAGATCCAGTTTTTCTCTTTTGTAATAGATATTTGTAAATGGACTGATCATCCCTGGACTTTTCTTCAGCAGAAATATAAGCTGAATTTTGCTGAGAGCTGGGGCCCATTTGGCTTCTTTGGAGATCTGAACCATATTATAATAACTAGAAATGACACAGCCGCACCCAGGGACTCCAAAGCTTCTAAATTCTGGAATCAGACCCGACTCATGAGTTGGCTGGTCTCATGTCCAAAACTATGAACAGCTCTTGCTTCCTCCCAGCTGAAAGGATAGGTTGACTTGAAAATGGACCAGATTCATTAGATCCCATTGTTTTTCCTCCTGCATATCAGCAAGCCCAAACTGCTGGCATCTGTCTTTTCTCCCAGCTGCAGAACCTCTGGATCTCAGCATGTGCTGAAAGGTCCATGTGACTCCTTTTTCATCTGGCCTCTACACACACATTTTGCCTTTGTGACAGGTCTTGGAAAGCCGGACCATGCTCCCTGCAACACAGTTGCACAGAGACTCCTGTGATAGTGGTGTGATACAGGGTGCATCTGCAGAATACGGCAACTTCTCTACACCCTCTTGAGGCCAGGAACTTCACCCGCATCCTGTAGGTGCTCTTGCTCCTCTCCCACAGCAGTCCCCAGAAATGCAGAAGTCAAGCCAGGAGGAACAGAGAAGATAGGTCTGAGGCAGTCTTCTCCTTGCTCAGACAAAAGCACCAGGTTTTCTGAAGGGACACAAAGCCTCGTGCTACTGGGAAAGTCAGGAGGCCACTACCATTTGGGTGCTACAGGAAAAGCATCCTGAGCTTTTTCAGTGCTGCAGAGACTGGCGCTGTCTTGTTTGAGCCAGGTTCATAGATGCCCTGCTCATCTCTTGCACACGCAGCTAGCTGCTCATCCATAGTTAGTTTTCTATGCAACTTACCCCTTAAGCAGGTGCTCTGATCACAGCCCAGCCCAGACAAAGCCTCTCATCCCAACAGGTAGCAGCCCAGAAAATTCAAACAGAAGAAAGTGCCCCTCAAACTACAGGGATGCAACTTTTCTTTTTATCTAAATTCTGTGTTCTTTTTGGATAATGCTTCATTTTGCATTTCAAAAGCCAAGCCCTAGCCTTTCTTCTTGCAGGTAATTAGCTGGAGAAATGCCAATATGTCCCAGTGTCTTTTTCAAGGCCCATAAGGAGTTAACGGTATTCCTGATACAGCTCTCTGTACCCCCTCACTGAAGTCAAAGACATCCTCAGCAGCTGACCCTCAACACTTCATAGGGCAAGTTCTTCTTGATGTGTGCTTTAAATTCCTATATTGGGGCTTATGCATTGGTGATGCTCTACCCACAGTTAGGTGGAGGAGGACTTTCAAGGAAAGCCATAGAATCCCAGCACCACCATCCCCTGGTCAAGGTGAGACAGCAGTCTGAATGCTCACCCACAAAATGTCATCTTGCAACCACCAAGCATCCTCCATCTGAGTTTCAGCACATGCCTTCAAATAGGCCTGAGATTATGGTGCTGCCTGTGTGGCCTCAAAGGCAGCTGTTGGGGCCACAGAGAGCAGCTTAAAATCATGGGTGACTATAGCTAAACAGTAGCCATGTGAGCCTCAGCTGCAACAAGAGGGGATTGTAAATTAAAGAGAAATAGACCCCTTCCGAAGGAAAAACATGAAATTCCACCCATGTTTAGGCTGTGCCTAATCGACGAGAATAGTTAGGCATAATTATCCTCAATTTCCAAAAGAAGGGAGGAAAACATGGAGGTTAAGTTTTTTGTCCAAGGGCACTTTATGTTACATAGTGTTTCAAAGACCAGCATTTTGAGTTTGGACTCTAAAGCACTGGTTTCGAAACTGGGATTTGAAAGGGTGTCCAGGAAGATCCTTTGGCAAACCAAAGAATGTCACAGCCCAGAAAACCAGCCCAGTCTTTCTCACTCCCAACCAACAGCACAATGCTTTGGGCCAACCAGATCTTGTCGGAGATGCCTAATGTTGGGTACAGCTGAACATCTAGCATAGTTGAGCCACTACTACAAGTGCAGTGACAAAGAGTAAGTAAAGTCTCTGTTCCCCATTTTATGCAATTCTGATAGCTTCACAGCAATTAGTTGAGCAATTAGACATGCATTTTGTACGCACAATTGCACATCTATACTGTCTGAGAATCTGGTTCCAGGCTAATGCTTGCCAACAGTATCGGGCCATGAGTATCTGAGCAGGATGCAATGTGGCCCATATTCAAATGATATGTCTCACTTCTATATGGATGGTTTCTTTTAAATGTCCCCATCCAAACAGCAGCATTGTCAGCTCCCTGTAGCCCCCACTGTCTAAGAGCTAATATGTCTCCTGGTCACCCAAGGCAAGAGACCTCTCTCTCACTCCGAAGCCAACTTACATGCCTCAAAATTTTGCCCTCATTTCCTTAATCAAACTGGTGATGGGTTTGGATATGATTCCTTCAGCCTGGAGACTCTCCTGTCGTGGCCACATGCTCCTCATTTTGCATGACATTTTTGCTTGCACAAACAATCCTTTGTACGTGCAAAAGCTCGCATTTGTGCTTGCCAGTCAAGCTAGCCATTGTCTGCTTAGCCTGTCTTTGTGCCTGCAAAAATTCTAGGGCAAATGCAAAGGCTGCACAGAAGAGCCTTTGGGACTCCCAGTTTTCTTAGCAGCCGAAGCCAAATGCATTTCTAACTCTCAACGACCTTGTCGCAGTGAATGTAAGCACACATCCATCCATCCCGGCACAAAAGCTGAAGTCCTGGTCCTGTCCAAGCTGATGGGACCCTTGCCTCTGATTTCTGAGAGATGCCTGAATTTCCCTTCTGTGGTTTTTTTTCCAAGTCTTCCCTTAGCAGAAACGATGCTCCTCAGTTGCATGTGCTCTGCCACTTGCTGCGGCGGAGGCAGCCACATGACCCAAAGTAATTAAGGCACCGAGTGCTCCGTCCGGCTTGCTCTTGCATTCTGTTTGGTCACAAAAGAGCAGTCATGGACCATTTCGACCGAAAACAGACCTGAACACAGAGACTTCATTGTCCCGAGGCCAGAAGACATGGCTGCTGGGAAGAATTTGAAAGGCATAGGTTTCGGTATATATGTTGCTTTTCCATGAAACTATATACACTTTTGCAAATTATAAGCTGTTTCCTGTCTATGTTCCAGCACTTTGGGCTCAAATTAAAATCTCCTTAAAATCGGACCAGCAGGAGGGGGAAGAAGGAGGAGGTGTTTGCTGGAGTTCTTGAGCAAATGGGAGGAATTTAAGGTCTTGTCCTCTCTAATTCCTCCCCTATAAAGGAACGTACTTCACCAGGTTGCCACATATTGAAATAAACTTGGCAGCAGTGAGGGCTGCAATGTTTTCCTTCAGGTTTTTAATGCTTTTGGCTTGGACTGCATTCTCATTGCTTCTTCCTATTGCATTCTCCTTCCTTTCCATCCAGGTGCCACTTAGCACACTAGCCATTTTGCCCAGGGACACAGCAATAAAAGAAACCGTTCCACCAGGCTGTGATGTTTTCCTTCCCCTTTGCCACTGGCGACCAGCAGGCCTCCAGGCAGGAGGCACTGGCCAAGGGATAGGTAATGTTTTATATGCCCCTTGCATGGGGCTTGCTTGCATACCAATTACAGCCTGGCGTGCCTCTGTTCCCCTGAGGGCTGAGAACATCTGGAAGCATTCACAGTCCAAGCACAATCTGGGCCAAGTCCCAAACTAGAGGGAAAACAAACCAGGGAGCCCGGGAAGTCAGCAGAGCGAGGTTCACTGGGGCACACTGGGGACCTACCTCTGAAGTCTCTGCTCCTCCCTCTGCTGTGTGATGGGAGTGCTATGGGGTGAAGACATCCACCTGTCTGCTGATCCCACGCTGCGCCTCTTTGCCATCTCCAGGGATCCTCTCATCAGTGTGAAGGGTCTATCTCATGGGCTGCTTTCCTTCTGTCCTTGAGAAGGACTCGGTGTCCTGGTCTCCACCTCAATATTCGCACATTTCAAGACTTGATCTTTTCCAGCATCCTGAAACTGGTCTCCTGTTTCCCTGGATCAGATTTTCCAGTGCATCCTGGGTGCCTTGAGAGAGCTCACAGCCCCACCGAGACCTGGACAGGCACTTCAGCTCCCAGGAGCGTGCTGTTCCCTCTAACACCAGTGCTCAGTTATGACCCAACTTCAGGCACCTCTTTCAGTCAGTGGAAAGATTCAGCACCTGCCAGAGGACAATACAGGCCATGCACTTTACACACTAATCTGAGGTTGGTGTGGTGCCCTGAGGAACCAGTCTCTCTTTGCTGACACTCCTCTGCAGGGATGGACACCAGCTTCTTAAAGCAACACTGCTACAGTGACTGCAGTGTTGTGCAGAGGTAGAGTGCTCGGTGCCAGTTGGCTGTGCCAGTGCAGAGCGCAGCATAATGTAACTCACCCTCCTTCTGAGGTGGGTTTTCTAGGCCATGTTCAGTTCCATGTTGGCCTGGCCGGACCAATACTCTGCTGTAAGCATCTGTTTTAAAAGCTGAAGTTCAAAAAGGTAAGGAAGCCAAAGAGAATAGTTTGGTGTACAAGAAAATATGGACTGACCTTCATGTTTTTTCCCTGATAGTTATGTTCATAATGAAAGATAATGCCATACCAGAGGCATCTATGGTCCAAATACATGCATGATTTATAGCCCAACGTGAATTCTCAATGCAGATTTCCATCCAATATTACAGAAACCAGGAACAATCATTCTAGGTGTATCCTTGGTGGAGAAAGGTGAGGGGAAAAAAAACATGTGGAGAAAGCTTTTGGATTATTTTATTTGGCTTCTTCTCTGTTCCACATACACATAAAGACAAAGAGATAAAGCCAGGAGGTAGGCAGTTAATATGTTGGCTTGCTACTCCAGCTGGAGTTTCAGAGTCCTACAAGGCAGGCAGCACAACCATGAACTTTTGCCACCTCAGCTTTCTTGATTAAATTCAACTGTAACAGGCCATTACTTCATTTGTAGGTGGCTCAGAGTAAAGTATGTATCAGAGGAACAGCAGCAGAATCTATGTCCTTCTAACTTGGAGCAGGGAGAGGAGACTGATTTTGCAGTGCCTGATGCCTACAGCTCATGCTCCCACAGGACCCTGGCCATGGTAATTCCAAATCTTGAGTAAGATCCTTGGCTCTTCAACATGGTAAGAACAGCAGTCTGTGTTTCTTGAAGTGACGGGGGGATGGGGATGTCTCTGCCAGCTCTGTTTGACCTGTGCTAATTTACGCCACCCTGCACACTCTTGTTTGCACCTGAGTATTGTTCCTTTCTCTTTTGACATACCTGCAACTTTGAAGGCAGAGTGGAAGGTTGCTATAATGAATCCAGCCCAGGACAGAACCCAGGAAAGAAACAGACAATCTGATGGGGACACCATGGTGCATCAAAAGTGAAGGGGGTAAAAGTTCCTCCACCAGGACAGAGGTAGCCTGGTAGACAAGGACATGCATTCATTTCAGACGATAGAAATCAGGATTCAATTGTGGCTTCATGTTTTATGTGGGGAATTTCATGGCAGCAGGTAGACTTGTAGTCTGGGAGACCAAGTCAAGTCCATTTATGTGGTCATCACAAGCACATACAGAACCAGCAACAACAGTATTTCCCTTCCTGTGCTCTCAACTTGCTTCAGCTCTGCTGCTAAAGCCAAGCAGTGCTGAGAACAAATAAATTCCTTCATTTTTGCCAGCTTCAGCTGGAAAGCCCAGAAGTCTGAATAAGCCAATTTTTCTAAAGCTGAATTTTATAAAGGAGGAAAAATTATAGAGAGAGCACAATAATACAGAAAGCATGCAGTCACTCCTCCATGCCTGTGGTGTGCCTTCTGCTGGAGGATGCAGAGGTGCAGAGTTGATGTGCAGAGCTCAGAGGAGGATCCTTCCTACTCTTCTACAAACAATTGCCCTGGGAGGAATACATCTGTAGCCACATGCCTGCTCTGGCCCCACCTCCATGCTGAAGACAAAGGAAGTTGTAGCTGTAGTGGGCAATTTCCAGAGCTACCCAGTCCTCAGCTGCTCTTGGGATCACCATGCTGCTCTGTTCTCCCTGTCCATGGTCAGCTCCTTGGTGTGCAGGTTCCCTTGCTTTGCAGCTCATTGCAACCTGATGCATTAGTCAGTCCCAAAAGAGTTAATAGCTCTGCCATGTTGTTGTGGGTTTTTTCCCCACACAGAGCAAAACACAAAAGCCTGTGTTGAGGGTCCTGTTGCCCATAGGTATATTTTGTCTTTAGTTAGGGTGCTCGGAAAAAGTACTGAGGAGGCAGATTTTTGCCTAATGAGGGGAAGAAAGAGAGGGAGAAAAAAAAACCCTGGGGAATCCCCTTCGTTATACTTCCATCATATTTTCCACTTGAGCAAACGAAATAAGGTGACTTTTGGTACAGCATTTGGGGTTTTCCTAATCAATATGGTTGTGCTGTCTGAAACCAATGCAGACAGGGTTTCCCTTTGGTCTTTCAGCAACGCTCTTTGTGCTGACCTCAACTCCTACAAGCAACCGTGGCTTTTAAGTATGCAGTTGAATTTGGCCATGCCCTTCTCCCCATTTGCTGAGAGCTCCAGGGTAAAGCCTGGCCTGTGAACGACCTGTGCATGCTAGAGGAGGAACGTCTAGATGTTCCAGTAGAGGCTGAAGATGAGAGAGATTTAAGCCAATTAGACCTGTTCTAGGTCCCTGATCATGCTAGGACTCTGGAGACCTACCATCGGCCAGGGCAGAACTGATCAATGTTATACCTGGCTGCCCAAGCTCTATAGACAGGGAAATCAGCATCTCTGGAGATCAGTTTATCCAGCCTTTCTTGCTTCTTTCCTGAAAGGTGATGAATCTTTCCAGTCTAAACAATCTATTCTCTATTAATTGATCGCAAGCTTTCCTATGCTAAGCATCACACGTCTCTATGTACTCTTAATTTGGGGTCAAAAAAACAAACAAACAAGCAAGCAAAACACCAGTGGATGCAAATATTGACTTTAGCTTATTCCTGATTCCCCAGAGTGGCAAGACTCCTTTAATATAGTACACTTTCCTCATGGAAGAGGAGCACAACTTGATCGTATCAAGTTCCAACCCGCAGGGAGAGTTTATGAGCCAGCCGTAAGAGCCTGAAATGCGACTCCAAGATGTGTCTTTGAGAATATTGCCACTGAAAGCCCCTCAGCTGAAAACCCTTCATATAAAAAACCTTCACTGGAGCAGCCAAAGGAGAATGCTGGTGTCTGAGTACAGACTGAAGAATCAGCAAATTCACTTGAAATTCAGATGCCAGCACTAAGACACATATGGAAACAGGCCCTACCCCTTCTAATCTAGATGATCATGGGGATCGGGTTCCTTGCAGGACCCAGGCCTCAGACAGACAGGGGATTTAGGCAATGGATGACCTTGAAAATGCCGCAGCATAAATCACCATGCAAACCCAGGAGGGTGGGTCTGTTTTCCCCATATAAATATTCAAAGAACACTCATTTTTTCTAAGTGATAGATGACAAGCAGGTGGCCTGAAAAATGGAAATATTTTTGCCATTTGTTCAGGGAGCTTTCTACACAGGTTTTGCATTTACTTCTTTATCTATCTATTTATTTATTGGTGTTTTGCCATGTTATTCTCCAAGGCCAGGAGTTGGTTTTGGAAACTTTCCTGGAGAACGGCGCTCCTGCTCTGGGATTGCTTTCTAAGCCTGGTTTTGATTTTAAGCAAGCAAGATCTGATTTCCCTGCTTTGCTCAAAGCTACCTTGCAGACCACGCTTTGAGCCAGACCCTCAGCGCTCGCTGCATGGTCGGGACTGTGCTGATTTCATTAGCACGTGAGTACAGGCAGGTCTGATCAGCCCAAAGGGCCCAATATCGTTTCTTTGACATTAGGCTGTAACAGGTGCCCAGTGAAGAATATAAGAGCCGGGCAAGTGCACAGTGGTGCTTCCCTGGAGCACTGTCCTACCCTCCAATGATCAAAGACAGTAGCTTTGTACTCAAAAGCCCTTTATTTATCCAGTTAGTTTGTGAACCCATGCCAACTGTCAGCCTTCATAGTCTCCTGTGGCAAGAAGCTCCTTTGGTTAACTTACTTTGGGGAGTTTTTTGGGTTTATATTTGTTTGCTTGCTTGTATGCTTCCTTCATACTTTTCCTGCCTTTACAGATACCTATAAAATCCTCCCTTAGCCACCTTGTTTCCCAGCTAAAGAGTTCTAGTCTGCTGATTTCTTTTACGAAAGCCCTTCCCTGCCAAAGGAGCATGAGACACAGGTATGAAATCTATCAGTAAATCCCACTACCTGATGGGGCTGGGAAGCAGGGCAAGGCTGTTCATACTTCCACTGTGGCAGAGCTTGTATCTATACAGACACAACACATCTCTATCTAGCACAAACGTACTACAAAGGGGATCTCTACCCCAGTGGTTTTACAACATAGATAGGAACTGGAGGGAACAAGACAAGACAAATCGTAAGGCAGAAGGCAAGATATTTTCTCAGATAACCCGGTGACTTCAAAGTCCATTTGCAGGGTAATGAAACAAATACCTAAGATATATTATCCAAGCATTAATGGAGTCATCCACCAACGCCATTTCCTGGACCAAAGCGGAGTTTTAAGATTGGGTAGGTGAACAACACAGTAAAAGCACTCTCCATGGGATGAAGTGGTGCTGGGACAGGGCCTATAGAAAGACTGACAGGAAGAAAGCAGATCATGAGCCTCAGTCTGCCCTACTTTATTTCCTCCGCGTCCTTGTTAGTACGAATAATAACGACATAACACGATGGAGGTTGCTGTCAAGGGTGGTGGCAGGACTTCTAAATCCCAAAGGAGAGCATATGCAATTATCTGAATGAGTTAAGACTGAAGCCAGAGATAACCAGTATGAATAAACGAACAGAGATGAGATCAGGCTGACATCATTCACCCCAGGCAAATTTTGGACCTCTCTCCAGGTGGAAGTTTCACTAACCAGCGCAGTGGAAATAGGAAATTAAAAACAAGACTCTGAACCGTGAATTTCACCATTGAGTGCTAATACAACTCTCTCCCCAAAGCCAAGGAGGCGGCCAAGGGGGGGAGAAAAGATCAGGTTCCCATTTATCTCAGATCTGTCTCCTGGTCCCCAGCAGTTCTTTGACATGGTTGAGTGGCTTCCGATGAGTCACTTCCCTTCAGCCTACCCTTCCAATTTTCCTCCACCTTGTGTAGTTAGACGTTGGGCTTATGGAGGCAAGACGCAACTCCCTCTCCAGTGGTCAGACCTAACAGTCCTGACATTTGCCAAGGCTCCAGCAATTGTGCTAGCAATTTTTTGGAAGTGTTAAGCATCACTTGACAGCAACAGGAGTCAGAGGGACTCAGCAAGCTTTCAAAACAAAGCCAGACAAGCAAATTGAGCTACTGCTGTCCTTTTTTTTTTTTTTCTTCCCAGTGGAAGCATGTATATGGAGAGGGAGAGTGGAGCTGCTGACTGGTCTCCCAGCGACTGACATGCAATGACTCGGTGAAGCCATTGGCCATGGATGTGCAAGGGTTGTTTCCTTCTTTTATTTCACCCGTCATATTTATGGATTTGCAGAATGCTGTCTACAGTTTACAAACGACTGCTTCATACAGCTCTCTCCATCTTTAAGATTTTTATGATGTGGAGCCAATCCAGCGTCTAGACCAATAATGATAGCCCACATCTCAGCCAACCCTTTTCTTAATTGTCCACAGGGCTGGCAAGGAAATATAAACATTCATAGAAACGGCGACATTACTAAAAAGGCTTTGACCAGCTGGCATCTTTCCCTGCCAGTCCTGGGACAGCTTCTTACTGTATATTTCCTAGAGCTCAATCCAGTCTGGTCTTAAAATAGCTCAAATGATGGTGGTTCCCTGAAAAAGAGACAGTTTCTGCAGAAAATGTAATAGCCAGAGACTTGCCTTCTCGTTCTGCCCATTGGGGTAAGGCTTTGTTACTCCTTTACTCACCTTCAGACCTCTCAGCCTCTTTTTGACACAGTGTGGTAGGGCCAAGTTTTTGGGTGTCTTTTGGGAAAGCCTAGCCTCCTCCCTCCCCCATCCTTCTCCCACTTTGATGGGGCCGCATCTCACAGGCTGGAATATCAGAGCCATGAGGTGTCCAATTGTCAGCTACAAAGTGCCCCTGCTCCCATTTAGGGTCTACAGGTACTGCCATGGTACAAAAGTATCCTTGTCTCAACAAAGGGTAGTTTGTATTGGATGAAGCTTGGCTGTGCCACCAAGGCATCTGTCTATGCCACCCCTTTCTTAAACTGTATTCTTTTCTTCTGGACCATCAGCACCTCCTGAATAAGGTTATGTCCTTTGTTTGCAGCACAGCTTTCTGCCACTTCTCTCCCCAGCCAGCTGTCCTGCAATTTAGTGATCTTCTCATTCTTCCAGTTTCTCCAGCTCACTTCCAGATTTTTTGATTGTCTGTCCTCCCACTTTGGCTATGCACCTTTGTCAAAAGCATGCCCAAGCCCAAGGGCTGTGATTCAGGTGTGGCTGTACTAGCAGCACTGACAAATCCTTCCTTAAATTTCTCCAAGGCCAAGATGTTCACAAGGATCACCGCGAAACCTTGACATCGCATGGCCTTATGCCTTTGTGTTGTCTCTCTATATCCACCTACTGTATCTCTCAAGTCTGTAAACTTGCTGGTATGGGATATTACTCTTAATTTGGGGGTTTAAATAGCACAAGGCAAAAGGAGGGAGGAGTGGGGAAAGGAATGAATCAGGTTCCTCAGTGTCCTCTCCAGATCAATGATTATTAATAAGAACCACCCTCAAACTGCCTGTCTCTCTTGCACTTAGAGAGAACCCCACCTCACCAGCCCAGACCTTGCATACCCCATCCCAGCAGGGGCTAAGCTTCATTTCAAATCCAACTCAAGCTATACTTTGTGGCATTAAATGGGAGTTAAGTACTGAGCAGGCTTTATGCAAACTCTGGGCAAAGAGGGAAGTTTCACCACAGAAGCATTATCAGAGATCGCTGACTCAACCACTGCAGCACCTCATTTTCAATTGCATGAAAGCTGCAGGATTCAGATTCCAGTGTTGGGGGACCAGGGTCTTCAGGGTTTTGGTTGGGGCCTATGTCCCCTTGCAAATTACCCACTGAAGACACAAGCGAAGCTGTGGGCTGTCATGTAATATGAGGCATTTTACTGCAGCTGGGTTGGGGTTTTAAAATAACATGATACCATGCAATGAGCAGTTGGGGAATGGAGCTAAAGAGAGTGCCACTCCAAGCCTTGTCCGTTGGGAGCCAGCAGCAAAGACAGGAAATAAACCCACAGCTCCCAAGACCCAGACTAGCAGCTGAGCCACAGGATCATTCCTCTCCCACTCCTGCAATCACAGCAACTGCCCCACCCAAGAGCCTGCAAGCTCCCCAGCATAGCAGGACCCTGCAGGCAGAGCAGGCTTCCAAAACATCCCTGCCAGAAAGACTGAAGGGATGCTGGGGCTTGTCCCCATGGTGTAGAAAGGGCTCTTGCTGCTACCCAAGACCTAATCACTCTGCACCTCTGTGCCATGCTTGCTGGCAGGGCCCAAGGAAGCCTGGAAAGCTGCAGTTGCTTCCACCTTCCAGGTAGTCAGCTTCCTTTCTCAGATAAGAAACCTAGGGAGTCCAGGTTCCTCCTTCCTGTACAAAGATTCTTCCCACAGTACTAAAAAATGCAGCCATCCCATTTCATTCACATGTTTAGAGAAGAAACATATCGGCCTGCATGCCATCATGTTGTCAATGTCATGGAGTAAGAGAGGTGCAATTGGAAGTTGAAATGCGTGGTACCCTGCACAGGAAAGCATCAAGCCAGGCAAGTCCATTGAAAAGAGTTTTCACCAGCAGTCACCATGTGTTCTCTCTGATTCCTGACAATCCATTGGAACCACTCAGGTGCTGGGTTACTGCAATGCCAAGGACTCACTCTGCAGCTGAACTCAAGGGGAGATGGGCAGCAAAGGTACACCAGTGAGCAATGTCCACTGTGCACCAGGTCATTCAGGGACCTCACAGACAGCAAAGAAAAAGCATATGCCACCATGTCCAAATGAATGTTGCACAGGAAGCCTCTTTGCAGGTATTTCTGATCTCCTGACCTTGAGTTTGCAAGCAGAGCCCTCTATTCACTTCATTTTATCTGGTGTAATACCAGTAGAGTTTCTTCATGCCTCTGTCACTCAAAGGATTGTGTCAGCTCTTCTAACCACATCATTGCACTAGGAATGTGTATTCAGCTGGACATTCACTGTAAACCCTATGTCTTTTGCATAGTCACCATCTTTGGGAGAACAGCTTTTCCTTTTTTCCAGTTCGCCTTCCCTTTTTTTTTCATAGATAATATATGCATAGATATATGCATGTGGTCCTGTTAAAACCCACTTCCACGTGCAACCAACTATCACTGTTCAGCTGGTTATTAGCAGCCAAGGGGTTGAGCCAGATGGACACATCACTGCAAACTTGTGGTAATGACAACATTGCCCTGGCACACAAATGATAGGGTTTCTCATCTCCTCTGCTTCATCGTTTCCTAGAAGTCTAGGTCTTCCAGTTTGCAACCTGGTACTCTAGGTTACTAGGGGCATTGGTACTATAGAAACAAAATAGATAGGTAGCTAGGTGGTTGGAGACTTGCCAAGGCAACAAAAATAGCTGAGCAATGCCACAGCTTAAGCCAAGAATGGGTAACTTCTAAATTCTTGAGAAACTCTTGTACTCCCAGCCAGGTGTTCAGGGACCAGGCAGATGCAGCTTAATGTGCTGCAACTTTCCTAATAAACCCTACCAGACCTAACCTGGGTCTGCATTGCTGCCATAACAAACACACCCCCAGGATGGCAGGTCCACCTGTGAACTGGATACTGGGGTCTGCATCCAATTTTTGGGTTGCCTGTTAGTCAACCATAAACAATCTAAACAGAGAAAGTGAACATGAGATACAGCACCCTCTCTCATGTTGACAACGCTGTTTATCTTGGATAAAAATGTCAAGGCTTCCCAGCTCCATAAATCCTTTCCATTTGTAAGGACACAAGGAAAATAACACACATTAAGTAGACCATAAACTGCTCCAGGCATTGATTCCACGCAAAAATTCTCACATTTGGAGCATGACATCAATTTGGCCCAGTGGTCACATGAATTCCCAGGCCTGCATCTCTCCTCTCCTTTTTGCTTCTTGGGTTATTGCTTACACACAAACTCACATTGTCCCCATTACCCAAAGACTGCAGAGGAAGCCACAGCAAGGGCAGGTATATTTCTACCCTGAGGCTAGAGGCAGCTCCAGAAGTGTGATGTAGAATTGGCAAGTCCATCTTCAAGGGAGGGAAAGAAGAAAGGAGACAACTGCTTTGGGACAAACCTGACATAGCTGTTCTTTGCTTGCCATCTGGTGCCTAGCCTACCTTACCTAGCCAGGACCTTCCTGCAGGAATGTTTCATTATCTGTCTGCGCACACGTGCTGCAATCCTGGATCATGGGTCACCTGGTTCTGGTGACACAAGATTGAGGTTTAGCAGGTCTATTCCTCACAGCCACAAACCATTTTGGGGAATGTAAATAAATCCCATTTCCACTTGTAAACTACAGATAATATTTCTTTTCAGACCTTCTTTGCCTATTAAATTTAATATCCCTTTATGGCCAGGGCTATGTCCATAGAGCACTCCACACCATGCATGCCCAATTTCACATGAGACGCATCATCCCCACCACTTCTGACCTGCCCAGTCAGAGCAACAAGCTACTTTTTTTACTCACAGTTTGCCATAAGTGTGAAAGAAAATTTGAACTCACAGCCCTGGACCTGCAGCAAAATACTTGAGTTGCTTTGGTATCTCATACCACCTGGAAATAGCAAATTACAAACTAGGCAAAAAGAACAATGTCAGTTCTAGTCTGTGTATGTACTTGGAAAAATGTAACCCATAGGTCTTCAACAAGTGCAGCTCCATCTCAAGTAGCAGTGATGTAGGCTGTGGGTAGCTCTGAATCCACCAGAGCACTTAAAGAAATGCTATGGTAAGCAGCAAAGTGGGACAGTCATCCCTAGAGCCAACAGCAGGAAATTAAATTTGACACCTTTCTGGATATAAAATGAAAATTTTGAACACTGTACCCTCACTTTTGGAATAAATTCATTGGGACTGCAGCAGATTTTCCATCCTTTGAAGACCAAGACTGGGACCATATTCAGATGACCTACTCTCGACACCTCATTTAATCATTGCGCATGTTACGCACTCAAAAAAAACCAAGAAATTCTGGTAATTTTTGCTCCAGAGCTATGAGGTCCTTGGATCCCTATGCAGTCAGCGAAGAGACATAGTCATAACAATGAAGTTAGCTTCCTAGAATTGTTGGCCTGCAGTTGCTTGTGGCTCCCTTTCTGCACGATAGGCTTTGGCTTTGCCTCAAACTGGTGGATTCAACTTAAGAATCATCAGAGAAAATTCTCCAGGGTTTGGCTTATCTGCCACATGTCAAGCTTCATCTTCATAATTGTCTTTTCCAACCTTACTGCTCAGGGACCACCATGCAGAAAGCCTTTGGGAAGAACTGAGGAATGCCATAGAGATTTTCAACTAGATAAACAACCATCTTGGTCTGTTTGGGAACTTTCTGATGGGGTTACAGCTTTGGCTTTTTAGTTAGCTAAGAAGTCATGACAGGTAAAGGGATAAAATCAGAACAGTCACTTCCCCCTTCTGTGGGATGAAATTATCCAACAGCTCCCTGATCTGTCCGCACTGGGGACCATCCCTCTACTCCATCTCTCTACCATGCATGAGTACCATAACAGGAGTAACACAATCACCATTTGTCCTCAGCAAAGAAAGGGTTAAGCAGGGGGCCAAGAGCGCCTTGTAAACAGACTGGAAGTGTAACCTTTGCTTATAAATCATGTGTTCAGCCCCAGAACATGCCTTTAATCCTGTAATTACATTCAGAACTTGCTGTTTCAGTTAAGGAAATACGAGCTCCTCTCCAAATGGCACCGGGGCTGACCTTAAATGATACGTTAGCTCCCTGAAATGGCCGCAGAGTCCCACAGCTTCCAGCATCCCGTTCCCGGGCGGCGGGGCAGGGAGGAGCACACACCAGGCTGTGTCACCCTGGGTTTTGTGAAACTTGCTTGCAGGGCCCCTGCCTCCAGCCAGCAGTTCCCTGAGAGAGAAAAACTGCCCGCAGGCATCGGGTTGGCTTTGCAGCTGTGGCTGACTGGAGTCCAGATTCCCAGCAGCCTGGGAGCATGCAGGACCTCGGCCGTCGGTAGTAGGGCAAGGGGACGGGCATTATTGGTGGAGAGTGGCATCCCCTCTTTTGCAGCTCTCCTCCTTTTGTGGGCACAGCCTGTCCCCATGATCCCTGGGGAATGAGCAATGGTCAAGAGCAAGGTGAGGGCAACCAGGCAGCTCCCTTTCTGGTCCCAGCTCTGATTCTGCACCAGCCTCTCCCTGGGAGCAGGCTGATGTCCCTCTCTGGTCACTGCATGGCTGCAGCAGGCAACACAGCTCATGAGACCATCCTCAGGATGGCCCCCAGTCTAGGTCCTGCCTGTACCTCTCAACCCTTATTCACAAATGAAAGGCTGGGAACTGAGAAACAGGTTTCCACCACAACAGCGATGTGCAGGCAGCTGGTCAGCCCTGCACAAGGCCAGAGCAAGGCTCCTAGGTGGTGGTGCCTGCAATTGCTGGACCCAGCTGGAGCAGGTCAGAGACTGCACAGGTAATCCCCCATTGGGCACAGCTCCCAGCACTGACACCCACCCAGACAATGTCAGCCACAGACCAGTATTCCCAGGAGGAAGACTGGATATGGCCCCTCTCCCCTGGAGGGAAAAGAGCTCAGCTGCACAAACACATACTGCACCATTTGGTTGCAGGGCTCAAGTCCGTTCCCCAGCCCATTTTCGTATCCATACAGGGTCAGAAGAGGAGCTGGAGGACCTGCAGGATGTCTGCAGCAAAGCGAGAACCTGAAGCTAGACCCAAGGCCCCTGAAAGGCATTTTCCCCAGCTCAGGGTGCAGAGACATCTGTGCAGGGAGCTGCCCAGCATGGCGGGGTGGTCACCTGCCCTTGAGTAGCTGTAAAACAGTAACTGTGCAACCAAGGTTTTCATTTATTCCCAGGGCATCTATATTATCTTCTTTTGGTTAACCCCAGGATTATTTTCACCCCCATTCACCTCCTCTCCATATCCATTTCCTGTAGAAAATGTGCACCAGCAGCTTCTTACACATGCTTGGGAAGATTTTTTCATGTCTGATCAGGAACCTTCCACAGATTTGTTTTCTCCAGTAATTTCAGAGTTTCTGTGGGTGGATCAGCAAGAAAAAAAAGGGGGGGGAGAGGGGGAGGATGACACCATAATGGCATATGACCCCTGGCTCCCAGCTGGTCTGCCCTGGGGTAATTACTTGAGCTAAAACTTGTTGAAAGTTCAGCAGAGCTTTCAGTTTCCATTGGGAAGCGAAGCAGAGTTGCTTCCTCCTAGACCCATTTAGTCATCCTTAGGATGTAACAATGTGTTGTTTCCAAGGCATCTCAAATGGACAAGAAGCACAGAGCTAGTATCTCCAAAGAGTGGCTGGCAAGATCCTGCAATAAGCAGATGTTCTGCCAGCACCTCCTGAATTTCTGGAGCTCTTAAAGTAGTAAACAGGGTTATCACATTGCAATGAACTCCCAAGATCTCCCTGGACTGGATCCATTTTCCATCCCCTTCATGGGAGTGATCCAGGAGCTGGATGATTCATTAGCGGCGGCTGGCCAGAGCATGCAGCAACAGCACACCTCCTGGATTTTTATGGGAGCAGTTGTATTGTCCTCACTGCAGAAACACTGGTGCGTTTCAATTCACAGCTGCCTCACTGATGTCCTTGCTGAATCCTCATTTGGAAGACCTTGCCTTCCCCTTATATTTGCTTTGCCAAGCATCTAAAGGGCAGGGAATGCCAAAGGCAAAGCTAGACCAGCAGATCATGGTCTGTTGTTGGTGACATCAAACAAGAGTCTCGGATGTCACTTTGCAAAACACACACCCATGGTTCCCCTTTAAATCACACATTTATCCTTCACACTGGGCAAGAAATTCAAATATTCAAACCCCTCTCCCAAATACCTACCATGTCTGCAGGGATGATGTAGTGGCCTGACCATCCATCTGAGGTCAGATGAGCCCTGATGCAGAGCCTACCACTGTCTTATCCAGGGTCTGTAGGTAGCATATGTTTCATTGTTCATACCTGTTGGGACACAATAGCCTGTTGGCCTAGAAGGAAAACCAAGCTCCTGGGCTATTCTGCTTTGGAAATGTAATTAAATCAGTAAGGGCAGAGCGTAATACAAGCAGCACAATGCTGGTCGGTGCAGTCCTGTAGAACTGGCTGTTGAAGTGATACTTGGTTTTCAAACTTGCTGTTGAAAACACTTCTTGCAGTTGAGCCAGTTCATATCAAATTCTTGAGTCCTAACCTCTAACTCAGCAACTAGGAATTTACTCCTTTCCTCTTAGGAAGTCTGAGCATAGTAGTTCTGCAAGGATCCTGAATTTCTGAACACACGATAATCTTCCACCTTTGCTCACAGTGAGGTAGTTTCTTGCTTGAAAAAGCCTCCTTCAGCTTTTACAACCCATCTCCCCAAATACACTTTTATTTCCTCCCTCCTCCCCTTACAAAGCATCAGCATCTATACTAGATCCGTGCCTTTCCAGCAACACGTGGCTGATGGCCTTTGAGCCTTGGGTCCCTCTCTGGGCAAGATTACCTAAAACTGATCTGTCCCTCAGTGCTAAGGAGCAGGGATTGCAGCTACACAGCTTTTTTCAGAGGTACATCCCAATATTTTTCAGTCCAGAAGTATTCAGTCTTGCCTGAAGCACCAGAGAATTCTTCCATTTTATGCACAGGATACACACCACTGAGTTTTACCATGTCTCTGTAATTCCTTCTAAGCCCATATTCCTGCTGACAGCAAAGCAGATCCCATAGTGCAGGGAAAGGAAGAAAGAACAACCTCTTCTTTATTCTAGGGTCCCCATCCTATTACTGCTTCTCACACAGAATGCATTTGAACAGGTTAAACTGTCCTCCATTAGTGCCCTGTGCTGGGAGAATACCACAATCCCATGTCAATTTAGATTGTCAAACTTCAGCTGCAGCGGTATGGCAGGACTGTTGTAGAACTGATTTATGTGACCAAATGGATGTGGTGTGGTTGAATCTGGCTTCAGAAATCACAGCTTTTCCGCAAGACCTCCTCCTCTTCCCTCTAGGTCTGCTGTGAGATTTTAGCACAGATAGCTCCAGGACAAGAAGAAGTGGACCTCACGTAATAGGATTTTTCTGCCATGCATTTTGAGGAAGGCTGAACCAAGGAAAAGGAGAGTTCAGACTCTAGTCGCTGACTCGTGGACGGGAGCGGAAAATTGGCTGCAGAGCAAGAACGGTTGGCTAATTCTCAATGGGATCCTTTCTAAGCGGGAAGGAAGTTGCTTGTGGAATACCACAAGGATTAGCACTGGGCCTGCACAGCTTTTAATTATTTATATTGTATAAATTAGAGCTGCGGATCACTTGCAGGGGAAAAAAAAAAAACCCTTACCTGGCAAGCCAACTCTTCTTCCTCCAAACCCAGCTTTCACTCTTTCATGCTTACTCTTCCCCTTCTCCCTCAGCCCTCTACCATTACCCACTTTTTTTTTCTTTTTACATTCCTTTGCTCTAAGACTGTATGACATGATGCTGTGCTCTTCTACAGTCTATATAAATTGCGCTCCACCAGCTTTTGAGCTCAGAGGGAGGCACAGTCAGGGCTGTGCTGGCATTTTTACTTTTAACCTGTTTATTTCCAGTCATTAGTGATGCATAATTCATTGGATCCTTGCTGCAGTCAGGCACTGAGCCTTCCTATAACACAAGAGGGTTTCTGCCCCAACGAGCCATGAACCAGCTCTAGGCAGGAACCTCACATTGCAGCCGATCTGTCTGTCCCAAATCCTTCCCTAGTTATGTTCTCATGGTACCTTAGCATGACACAGTCCAGACCGTATTCCTTCTAGGACATGGGTGTGGACAGACAAAGAGTACAGAGGGGCTGAGACTTGGACTTAGCAGCTGGGAGGCTGTCTTCTCCTGGAGGTGGTCCATTCTGTGCAGAATGACACTTCCATCACTTTCAAGGGGCAATTTTATTTCCAGTCCCACTGAAACAGGGATCTGGGCCTTGTTCTTTAATTAAAAGAAGTGATAGTAAATAGTGAGCCCCTTTGCTTTGTAGAGGTATGACCTGTGCTTTTCTCTAATGTTGTCTTACTTCAATGGGTCAGCTGGCTGCAGAGGTTCAGGGATGAAAATGAGCCACCTGCAGAGTCTGATTTCTAGTGTTTGCTCTTTTCTTTTCTAACTGAGGCAATGTGACTATTCAGTGAGCAAGCCAACTCAATCTGCAGCTTCATGGGGTGAACACGCAATTGGGAGGAAAAGTCAAGAGCCATGAATTTTGCAGTGAAAAGGAATCATCTGAGCATTCATCTGACTCATCTTGCATTTTCCCAGCAAAGCTTTTTTTTTTTAAAGGGCTGAACTAAGACACATGAGAAAGAGATACACAGCCTTGATTTAGGGGCATATGAACTGCTTTCTTCACATAAGACTAAAGAAATAAACTTTCTGCCGGGGAGGAACTCTATCAGCTCCTACACAGTCACACCAAGTCTGAATTAGATTCACAGAACAGAAGAAAACAAACAAACAAACTCCAAGAAAGTCAAACAGCCAAAGAAAGTGAGAAGAGTGGAATTGGAAACCCAGTCAGTGGTTTCCCTTATGTCCTGAATTTTTCATAGGACTGAACCCTGAGCCCACAACATAAGCACAGACATTTCTCATTACAATAGAGCATTGGGATCTTTGGCAATTGAGCTTAAAGCTGTCTATACAGCCCCCACCAGGAGCCAAAGGGGATCAGTTTCATAGCTAAGGTGGCTAACTAGGATCAGACAAGGACTGAGGTTTGGGATTGCTTGCCCCTCTGCTCCACAACTACTCAACCAGCAGCAAAGCAGGTAGAAAATGATGGGGTGGAAACGGGTGTTCCCCTCAGACTGACCTTTCCTGGGAAAAGCAAATTCATTGAGGCAAAAGCTTTTCTGGCCCCAGTACATTCTTATTCAATGAAATATTGGCGCTTCCACTCACAGGAATGGAGATTTCCATCCCAAATCAGTGTGCTGATATCCTTTCTCTGATGGCAGCCAAAACTTAGTGCCTCGGAGGAAAGCAATAAACTGCCACAATGCACCTGGCCAATTTCGTGTGGCTGAAAGGAGCAGAGAAGGGGCTAATTCCTTTCTGGCTCCCAGGATGATCCCGCTGCTAATGCCTGAGATCTCATTACTTTCCTCTTTCCTTGTATGGCTCCAAATGTTTCTGACCCCATGTTTCTCCTGCCACACTGCTGAACTTACAGCAGGAGTGTTGGGTTGAAAGAAATGAATGATCTCTTGTTCACCTTTGCTCCAAGCATGAGAACCTCTCAGAGGGGACAGATTCTGACCCAGCTGTGCCTTCCTCCTTCTAGAGACTCAAGTCTTGTTCAAAACTAAGGCTGGCACCCTCTAGACCCATGACAAGGTTTCCTATCAGCCTCCTTGTGATCTTGCAGTTGTCTAGTCCTGGATAGGATCCCAGCAAAGGCAGAGGAAGCACATGTGATCAGACGAGGCCCAAGAACAGAGTCAGAGCATCTGAAGAGCAATGAGAGCCAGCCAGCTAGCCCTTGGCATGTGCAATGTTCTGCAAGGGCTTGGAGAATGGCTTTCAGCTATGCTTGGAAGAGGTACAGAAGTCCCTCTGAGAATAACGTGTTGCCCATTTCCATCTAAAATATACACTGAGCTAAGGACACAGACAGAGGCCATCTGGTTTGCATGCCACAGAGATGCTTTCCAGCACACCACCAGCTATCTTGATCACCGCCACCAGCGAGGGAGGCTGTCAATATGGTTATGATTTGACTGTGAGCGTAGGCCAGGGGAAACTGAGGCAAGGCATGTTTTAAAAATAAGTGTCTCTGACAAGACAGGAGAAACAGCCGGACCAAGAACACAACCCAGCTCTCCAGAGCCTCCCCAGTCCAGTTCTGGAGCCAAAAGATTTTATGTCTTCCTGTTTATACATGTATAGTCAAAACCTGTCTCAAGAACCTGCCAAGCTTGTCAGTGCAAACTCCAGTCCTCCTTATGCACTGAATATTTGTTAGCTGCATCTCCCAAGCACACTCCATCCCAGTGGTCACATAACACAGACATCAGCTGATCCACAATCACAGATAGACTTGAAATTATGAATACAGACATGCTGGAGTGTATTTGCAAGCCCTCTCAGGTGACATGATGAACACGCACATCTGCATTTCACCATGTTGCAAACCACGGCATTCATGAAAGTTTCTCATGTCTGCTCTCTGTCCTGCATGCAATGCAATTACAGTCCCAGCTGTCGTGACTAGCTACACCAGCCAAACCACTTGTGTAATCATTGAGGTGGGAACAAGAGCATCCTATGTGTCCCTGTGGACATGGAGTAAACAAAAATCTCCATGGCTTTGCTCTGCTTGGACACAGAGCACATCACCTCCACACCCACAGGAGGGTTGTACGTGCATCTCATCAGACAATGACGCTCACCTTGTGCCATGCAGCCACAGACCATAACCAGGACTTACCTGTTTTCTTTGTCTACCATCTCTTGTTACCTTGACTTCCTAAGAAACATGACTGGTGTCATGCATGTTTGCTCTGCCACAGGTGATTTTTAACCCAGCTGTTTACTTTCAGCCAGCTTCCATAATGGGGGCTCAGAGTCTTATCTAGATAATGACATTTGGGAGTGTTCATCTTGAACTGAATCCTACTCTTATAAGGGAAATGTGTTCAACCCTAATTAGCCATCAGAGCATCTACATGAGACACTACATGTCCTTTGAAGAACCTCAGCCATGGGACGAGTTTCAGCAGGAACCTACGCCTTCTGAGAAACTAAAGTGAGCCAACTGTGAGACTGCAGGCACTCAGGTACCCATCGTCCTGCCCTGTCCTGTCCCCTTCTGACACAGAGCAAAGTGATCTCTTAGAAGGAAGCAGGATGAGACAGAGCATGGGAAGCAGCAGTAGCACCAGAGCATACTCAAACAGCAAAAAAGCCCTGCATGGGAAGATAATCAACCTGCCCTTAAGTGGATTAGCCCAAGGACTACATAGAGGCAAGGCAGAAAGGCTCCTTCCAGTCAGGTCAAGCTGCAGTGGAAGAGTTTTGGGTAGGAAAGGAAAAAGCTTTTGTGTGGAGGTTTAATTACGTGCACAATGCATCCTTTCTGATGAAAGTTGAAGGGGACAAAGTGTTTCCACTGAAACAGTAACAGAAGGGGAAAGTTTCCACAATCCTGTTCTCAGGATAAACAGAGGGGTGGGTGGCAAGGGCTCATAGTCTATTGTTTGCTGACGACTTTGCTTTGTATTTCTGAAACCAAGCAATCAAGAACCCAGATGGCTGCCAGGCTGCCTACGAACCCCACTTTCCAGTCAAAAGTGCCTTTTATTTTTAACATGGTTCCCTAAATGAACAGGCTTGTGCAATCTCACTGTCTGCATGTCACACTCTCTCCATCTGTCTCCCCACCCTTAGCAGCTCTGGAAACAGTAGGCCCTTTCCATTGAGTTTGCTCAAAGGGAAGAGGTCTCATAGGAAACTACTGCCGGATTTGTGAAAAGAAGCATCCAGAGAGACGATACAGCCTGTATTAGGGATGCCGCTGCACGGTAGGATGAGAGATGAACTCAGCTACACCAATCCACATACAGGTGCACCATCACTTATTACATTTAGGCTCTAAGGCCAGGCTGCACAAGGGTCACAGCCTTGATCAAAGAGTAGCGAGAGCTAATATGCAAAAAGCCCAAACCAAACTGTGCTCCCCACAGCACCTGAGGTGCTGCACTCCTCTGAGCCCAGACAGCGTCAGGTTTGGAGATGCCTCTGGGCCACCCATGGGAACACAAGAAGGCTTTGCTGGAGGAAAACAGCTAGCAGAACTTTGCCAGCAGCCACAGGCAGGACTTGGACTCAGTGCCAAAGCAGTCACAGCCTGCAAAACTTCACCTTGAGCATCCCAACTACCCTGCTAGGGTTGTCCCTTCCCACGGAGGACAGGAAGAGCCAGCTATGCCTCCTTACAGAGACCCTGGCAGAAGCTGGTGGCTGCATTTGGGTGGCCTCACTCTTTGAGGGGAGGTCATCTCCAGCAGAGCAGAATCAAAGGCATTACAAAGCTTAGGCTGAAAACGGGTGCTGGGCTCTGGGTTTTGTTTCTAGTGCAACTCCCTGGGCAAGGGGAATAAAGACTATCCACTGAGATTTCTGACCTGACCCCTAGGAAACAATTCATAGTAATGTCCCTCACAGACTGGTTTAATGCGCTTGTACCTCAGGGCTGCGTCTGGTGGTCTCAGTCTCTCTGACGGATGGCTGCTTCCCCTCTCTTCCCACAAGGAAGATACGATGGTGCAATGTTTCCATCATCACAGAAGGGGAAAACCACAAGCTGCCGCATGGATCTGTGACATGGCTGGACTTGGAGCCACTCGGCCAGAGGTCCTGTACTGTCAGAAAGGATTCCTTGCCAGCCCCTCCGTGGCTCATTTTTCCAGCAGAGCCCTCTGAATCCTATTGCTCCTGCAGCTGCAACCCTCAGGTCCCAGCAACAGCACTAGATTTGTTACAGACTCCGTCATTTTGCAAGACTGTTTCAGGCGCTCTTGTTTGCCTTGGGAATATTACTGATGTGTCCAAACAGAATCACCAGCCCAGAGCAAGTTTCTCAAGCTGCCATCCTGACTCCCAGCAGCAAGAAGCTAGATGAACAAGCCTTTGCTTCAGGGAAGGGACTGAGCCGATCAGCTCTGTCTCAAACCACCATGGGAGTGCAAAGCTGAGCAACCCAGCCCTTTTTTTGGCACCACCCCACGAGTGGGTGCTGTGGGTGTAAAGCAGCTCTCCATAGTTCAGAGAAGCCAGCTTCCTGGCAAGGGGTACCCACAGTGGGATGGCATCCCAAAGTCTTCCCACTTCTGCCTCTTTGCCAGCCAAACTCCATCGCCCTAGTTGCTGCTTTCTTGTGTGCCTGTCTCGTTCCCAGCTGTGCTGAGGCTCCTCCATCTGCTGTCAGGCAGTGGAGCTCGCCACAAATTACTGACTCCATGTGTCTGCAGGAAACATGCCCCATCATTGGGGGGGGGGGGGGGGGGAAAAAAGCAAGGGGTTGTTAGTTCTGTGCCAAACACATACATGCAGTGCTCCCTCAAACTGCCATTGTTTCCCCTGCAAGGCTGCCATGGCTCCAAGGAAAGCTCCCTGAGCCCACAGGGCAACTACTGGCTCAGACAACACAGCTTCAGGGCCCTAAGCCCAGCTGTGGCTCTGTGCCCCAGCCCGTGCACTCACGCACACTTTCCACTTCACACGGATTCTGCTTAGCTAACCAAAGACTAGGCTGCAGGAGTCTGCAAACCTCCAAAGGGGAGGCCACGAAGGAAGAGGGAGGCACTGCTATTTGGTCTGGGGCAAGCAGCCCCTCTGGGCTGAGCACACCTCCCAGCAAGGAGCAGCACTGCATGCCAAGGTGCCTCCACAGGGAGCATCTCACCATCTTGCTGATGGCGTGATTCAAGAACAAACCTCTGTCTGCAGCTACTTTACCTCCCCGTACTAGCTGCAGAGCAATTTTCAATCACTGCCAGCATTTCCTTTTTATTCTCTTTCCCCAGGACAACTCTGCAACCTGGCTGAATCCCATCAGCCCTTTCCTAGGACTGCAGGCATCTGTTGGCCTCTCTAGGATGGAGAAGGCCATTTCTTGCTCCTGCTTCACCAAAAATCTGTGAGAAGATTCAGAGCTTGGAGCTTTGCTTCTTTCCTGTTTCCTTAAACAAATGTCACTGTAATTGAGGCTGAGGGCAGAGGCTTCAGCTGGGAGCCTTGGAAAGACAAAAATCATTAGCCATCAAGGACTGATCTGCCAGAAATGCTGTCTAGTCTATTCTTCCAGAGGTTATCTGAGAAGATCTGGGGTGTTTATCCTACTTGCCAGACTGTTGTAGTTTAACCCAGCAGGCAGCTAAACACCACACAGCCATTTGCTCACTCCCCCCACAGTGGGATGGGGGAGACAATCAGAAAAAAAGGTGAAACTCCTGGGTTGACATAAAGACAGTATAATAGGACAGAAAAGGAAGGGAAAACAATAATGATGATAAAAGAATATACGAAACAAGTGATGCACAATGCAATTGCTCACCACCTGCTGATGACCAGACAGCCACCAAGCAGCAGGCCACCACCCCCCACTCAACCCCTCCCCCCAGTTTTATTATTCAGCATGACATTGTATGGTATGGAATATCCTTTTGGCCAGTTTGAGTCAGCTGTCCCAGCTGTGTCCCCTCCCAGCTTTTTGTGCACCCCCAGCCTCCTTGCTGGCAGGGCAGTATGAGAAGCTGAAAAGTCCTTGACTTGGTGTAAGCACTTCTCGGCAGCAACTAAAACATCAGCGTGCTATCAACATTATTCTCATCCTAAATCCAAAACACAGCACTATGTGAGCTACTAGGAAGAAAATTAACTCTATCCCAGCTGAAACCAGGACACAGGCTAAAACTGAGCAGCATCAGTGACTCCAGACTCCCTTCCTTTCTACTGTGAGGGACCAGATGAATTGTCTTGCCCATAAGTTTGGTGTGAGGAGAGATGCTAGGAAAGCTCTCAATTGATCTATGGTTTTAGTGTGCTCATGGCCTTTTTCAGAACAGATAAAATGCAAAAGCTGGTATTTCCCCCAAAACCACTGAAACCTTTTATATACACATACTGCTGTCAAGGCCAACCCAGGGTAGTCAAAGCTGGTGTTAAGCAGACCTTTACTGGTTGGATTCACACCCCAGCTCTTCCTGCCTGGATTGTTGTATCTTCCATTGCTGTTCATGCTCCACCATGGCCACTGCTCAGAGCTGAATCAGCAAAGCCTGGGTTTCTCCAGGAAAGCACCTGATAACTTAAGCTCTACACTGGGACTTGAGAAGTGAGTCACAGTGTCCACCTGAGCCACACATGTTAGTATGACCAAGGTCACATTTGGACTTAAACTCCTCAGTAAATAATCCCTTACAGCCTCTTCTCTGCTTCTTTTGTTTTATGCCCTACACAAGATGGGCTTCCTGGTGCCTCCCAGTGTCTACCCAAAAGGGTTCTTAAATACAGATCTGCTAAGCAAACAGGGTTGAGTCTGGTGCAAGGGGAAGATGTATTTTGCTGGAGCTGCCTTTGAGCGAACTACTTCAAATACAGAAAAGGCTGTGAACACCCCCCAAACCTCAGTGTCATTCACCAGCATGCCTCCCCCACCCACCCATGAGTGGAAAGTGTCTGGGTTTACAGCTGCTGGAAGGTGACTGGGTAAACATGCAAAATACTCTGGAAAAACAAACAAACAAAAATCAAATAACATTTTGAAACATGATGATGTCATTTAACCAACACAGTCACAGTCTCAGTGTAAGCTCCGCCAAAGGGCAACCAGGACTCCAGGAAGGAAAGCAGAGCTTGATCTTGTCTGCAGTTTCACAGAGCCTCTGACATCAACAGGAAGAATGAAATCCCCAGACGGGTGAGAGGTGAAAGTCATGCATTGCTTTGTCCAATGTTTGCTGATGTCTGTAAGAGTGGGACAGGCAGGAAAGGACCCCAAAGATATTAAATGAGGACTGCCTGATAAAAAAAAAAAAAAAAAAAAAGTATTTTCAGTCCTGACAGCAGGCGTTTTGCTCTGCCTGGCTGCAAACTGGTTTCTTACAGCAGAGTGGTTTTTCATTATTGGGCTGAGCACCAGCAAAGGGAAGCACAAGTCATGTTGGTCTCTACTGGGAAGGCCATGGAAGGCTTGGCTGGCTGGAGGGCTAACACACATTATAAAGGCAAACAGCAGGAACCCATGGGCCTCACACCAAGAGAAGCAGAGGAGCTGCGGTCTGGTCCAGCTCTGCTCACCTAAGATTGTCATCAAGCCGTGTTTCCCAATTCTCTCTCCATCTGTCCTCTCCCTGCCCAGATGAGTGAGCAATGGTCTAGCCAGGACAGTCTGTGCAATGGGCAACTGGACATGGGGTTACTGTAATACAGGTCCCAGAGATGAGATAATCTACCTGTGCTATCCTGGACCTAACTTGGTAGATAGGGGATAGAGAAGCAAGAAACTTGGGTTTCTGCTCTGTTCTCACACATTGGGCAGGTAGCTCACCTCAGTGTCCCCAGCTAGGAAGTGCGGATGATCTGCTGATATCCTGTGCAGTTACATGCCCCTCCTGAAGTGAAAATACAGTGAGGGGTTTGCATATTTTCTCAATGATTCCTCATGGCTTATAACCATCAAAATGTCCGCTGTGTGTCTGGGCTTTCAGACATCCTCTGCAGCATGGCCACATGGTGCTTCCCAGGGGATTTAGAGGCATTGTTCCAAAGCAAATGGTGCTTGGCTTCATAACAGTATCTTTGCAAGACAAATCATACCGCTCCCTGCCTTCCCCATCCAAGAGCAGCATTTATAATCAGAGCTTTTATTTTGTGAAGCAGAGCTGCACCCTGACCTGCGAGAGGGGAGGGAGAAGATGCCTCCTCTCTCCTGGAAGGAGGTCTGTCCTTGGTCTCAGTCTGGAATGGCACAGATGAGTTCAGCAGAGGCAGCATCCAGTGCTGGGAGGAACAGTCCCTTTGACACAGCCCATTTGAGGTTTGGAGTGAGGAATGGTGGTGGGAAGGAATTAAACACCATAAAAACGTAGAAGGAGTGCTAAAGACATACACTGCCATTTAAATAGGTCGGTGTGATTAAAACCTGATGTGTTCTAAGATCTTATGGGCATCTCATTAAAAACCTATTACTTAAAAAACACAGCTTAGATGGGAATGTTGTTAAAGGGCAACTTAAAATAAAACTGACCATCTGGTCCTCATTAGGCAATTGTCTATAACCACCGTGTTATTATAAAATCCACTGTGCACTCCACATCTGCTTATCTCCTGCCTGCCCCTAAAAGGCCAACATCGGCTGCAACTCAAAGTCTGGAAGGGTCATGGTCTGGGGGAGGCATAGGGGGGTCTATACTGGTGTAGGATTTCTAAGCGATAGTGATCAGCTCTTCCCACATTACCCATCTGTCCATGCACCCCCTTATTCTTTTATTTATCCCCATGCCTTCTACCCATCCCTGCTTGGTATTTCTGTTGCAGCACTCACTTTCTTTGTCTGTCCCCCAACATAAACCACTCATTTTTCTACCTCATCCCCACTTTCAGCCTTGCCCAGTGCCCACAGCACACCCAAAACACACACAGTTAGCAAACCCAGCTGGACCAGGGAGTCCAGGCTCTTTCACCCCAACTCACAACAGTGTGATCCCAAGACCAATGCCCTAGGCTGCATTCCCAGACTGCCTGCACCGCAAAGCATGGAGGTTGTCAGCATCACGGGAGGAACATGAAAGACAGGAACCCATCCTCAATAAACACTGGCCTGATAAGTCCAACATTTCCTGGAGGTGTTGGACTCACATGTGGCATCTAGCTAGCAAGCGCAGTTAGTCCACCAGGGATTCCTTGTCCCAAGGCAGCCCCAGTGGAATAACATAACCACGTTGTCAATACAAAACCTACATGCAGAGGCATCAAGATTTTTATCAAAAATAGTACAGGAAATCCCATTCCAACACAGGAAATCCTCCAAATGTGCCCAGAAAAGTCTTTCTGTGTAGCAAATAAAAGGGATCATCGCTAACAAAAAAAAAAAAAAAAAAAAAAAACAACCAAAAAAAACCCAAACAAAACAGGACTAGGCTTTGTTTTTGTTAATTGCAAAGTTTAGGATGAAGGGGCTTTGTAGAAACAGCAGAAGGGCTTTCCATCTAAGGAAGTTGTACACTGACAAGAGTTGCCTCCAGAGAAGCTTGTCTTCTGGACTATGCCTGGGAGCAGGACCATGTGCTGATTATGAGGTCCAACAACAACCCCCGATAAGGCAAACAACTGACCAATCCAAGGTTCATGCAAAAAGCCCAGTCAGGATTAAAAGGAGAAAGGGCCAGAGAGAGAGCTGGAGACAAGCTGCAACCCGCAACAGAGGGACACATACAGGAGAGAAGTTACCTGGAGCATAAGTTCAAGGTCTGTCCAGGAGGCAGGATCAGAGTCAGGGCTACAAACGGGTACGCCTACAGCACAGCTCAGGAAAGACTGAAGACCCTGGGCTGATCTGAAATGGGGGTCCTGAGGCACAGACACGGGGTGTGGGTGGAGGCCCCAGGTGAGTCTAGTTAGGGCAATTAATGCCTATCAGTATACTGAAGGACCTGGCAGAAGAGCTTCTGTGCTAAGGGAGGTTGGAGACAGGGGTATTGTGAGAGGAGGAGTGATTTCAGTAAAGCATTGAGTCTGCACTGGAACAACTCACAAAATCATTTCCTTCATCTCAGCATAATCTCCAAATGCTCCAGCTAGACCTGCAAGAGGATCCCTGCCTGTGCCTTTTTTACATATATGTAACAGGTCAAAATACCCCCAGGACACTCAGCCACAGAGCTCGTACACATCCAGAACATCAACAGCCCCTCTAGATATGGTAGAAGAAATTGGCTTCCCTCTACAGGTGCCTTATTTTCTGCAAGGAGAATAATTGAAACTAAGGGGTAACATCTCTGTGTTTGACATCAGCACTTCAGCTGCCGCCTGGAATAGAGCTCATTACCTTTTGCAGCCACAAGAGCAAAGGGGATGCACAAGGCATGCTATCCATAGCTGTGGCTTCACCTACGTGCCTTACATCAGTAAAGGCCACCTGCTTTAATTTTTGTAGTGGCTTCACTGACCCCCCTCAAACCTCTGTAACAGACATGCTCTTTAGAGGCAAGTGGCCTTCCTTTGAGCTGGCTCCCACAGAAGGGAATTAACCTGAATTCTTCTTTTCTGAAAGATCTTGCAGTAAAGTTAACCTGCCCTTCCAAGCTCAGGCTAACATTTGGATAGACAAAACCCTGAGCAGATGTGACCATCTCCTACCTCACCGTGGCAAGACAGATGTACTGTAACTACACTACCCCTTCCATAAAGAGCAGACACCTTTTCCCTCGCCCTGAGCAAGAAGAACCCTTTTGGACTTCAGAAAGTGATGTGTAATGTATGCACCTCCCTATGTACCAGGCTGTGAAGAGGATGACTGGGCATACCTGATAAGTGTTTACAAGAGGTGTTCTCCAAGAGCATCTTCCACTGCAGGAAATTGAACTTTAATAGCACTGGTGGTGAGGTTTACTCTTCATTTTCTCCTCTCCCTTCTCCATCAGCCTGCATCCTCCACAGAGTCAGCTTACTTGATCCAGAATGAATTCCTGCCCACGGTGTCTTCCTAGCCTTCAAGCACAACAGTGAGAAAAACTGTGTCCTTCCATCCGGTTTCTCTGAACCCACAGATGGCTCCAAGCATTTCAGGAGCATAGGCATGGCTGTGTGTTGCCACTCCAAGGACTGCGCTGCGTCTGCTGTGTGGAGACATGCAGAGACAGGTTGCAGAACTGGGGGCAAACCACAGAGAGATGACTCTGTTGCTCTTTCTGCCTTGGGAGGTGGAAGGTAGGGGCAGTGACTGCCCTTCTGGGAAGAGATGAGCTGCAGAAAAGCCTCAAGAACAGAAACCTCACTCTTTCTCCAGACACAGCCAGCCTGGCTTTTCTGCTTTGCACAACAAGTCCCTGCTTTAGGGGCTTGACTTGTCACTAGAGTCTGCCTTGTCTGACCCTCCCCACAGCATCCAGATAGCATACTCCTCCATGCAGAAGATGTGGGACCAAACTTTTCTGGTGTAATACATTCATTCATCCATCCAGCATCCACAGGACCAAACCAATGGGGACTCGTCCATCCATGGACCTTGGGCTCAGGAAGTGGAGACAGGACCACTCTGAATGTCCAGACCATCTTTTCATGTCCAAGGATGGGGCTTCTTCCAAGAAGCAAGGTTCAGAGGAGGAGCCATTTGGCAGATGCTCAGCACTTTCAGTGTAAAGCACAGGCAATTCTGACCAGGAGGAACACATAAGTAGCCCACAGTCATGGTGTATGAGCTCATGACCCCAGGACACACTGCCTGTCAATCCCACCTGAAGTTGTGGAGAGACAGGTTTCCAAGAGAGAGCCAACACCATTGGAGAAATGCCGTTTGGCTTGCTCAAAGAGAAGGAAGAAGGAGGTGAAGGAAACAGGCGCTGGCCCAGTAGGAAATGGCAACTGTAGGAACAACATTCTGACCCCGTTCTGGTTTAGAGGACTGGACCCACGAAACAGGTTCTGCTGGAGTTTTCTTCTTACCTCCTCTGGGAAAAAGTCAGTGATTTGCAGTTTGCTCCAAGTATTCACCCTAACACAAGTGCTCTGTGTTTATCACAAACATACGCCTCCTGCCCCCGGGCTCTGGACAGCAGGGTCAGATGCCATTTCAGGAACATGGGGGGGTGTGTGCTTGTTTGTTTGTTTGCTTGCTTGTCATTGGGATGTTGTGAGGGCTGCTTGGTTTGTTTGTTTGTTTCTTAAATCTCCCAGGGGAAGTTTCTGGCAGAAAGCACCTCCTGAGCAAGCTTGGACCAGGGTGTGCTTTGGCTGGGTACTGAGGCGATCTGCGTATGAAGAAACAAGAGGTGAAGAGGAGAAGTGTCAGGCCAGAGGGCTAAGGATTTAGCTTTGCTGTGTAATGTGGTCATCAGGCAGGGACAAAAACAATCAGAAAATCAGAAACAAACTTTGCCCACAACACAACTCAAACCTCAGCAAAAGCCATGGGAAATATTTTCATTTTTACTTTTTGCCACCATTGGGCCTCCTGTGCATTTTATGTAACAGGGGCTACTCTGGTTCCTATTGAGATCAGTGGAAAGCTGCCTACTTTAGGCTGGAGCCATGTGAACCCCCTGCTTGGAGAGAGATTGAGAGATGTTAATGCAGCCTAATGTCTGAGAGATGTTAGAGATGGTTTTTCTCAGAGTTGCATCCAAGGCAGTTAAAATTCCCTAGAGGGGCACCTGTCAGCCAGCCATACCTTTGCCCCTTGTTGAAATACTTCTGCGGGGACTTTTCCCACAAAGAAATCCACAGAGCTCCAAAATATGCCCAATGGGGAAATCTCCAGACACAAGAGAGAGCCAGAGGGCTGGCTTACCAGTATCACAACAGTCAAAGAAACATGTCCTGTGGCTGCTGAGCTATCACAAAGCCATAGGAGCTGTGGTAAGCTGCAGCAGTAGACAGGAGTTTTCATGTAGGCTGGCTCTGCAAGCCACCTTAGCTGACTATATTATTGGATTTAAAGTAGCTGGACATGTGGAAAATAGAGCTACCTTTCCTGTTCACTGTTTCCCTTGGGATAAACGAATATTGCACAGGTCACTACAAAGAAATCTTTCTAACGAGATGCCAGGTCCCATCTGCTCTGGCAGAAATCACAGTCCTGCATTCAAAAAGTGCTGATGGAAGTAACAGATGATGTACTAATGATCCTTGGGGCTTTTAGACAGGTTTACTTAGGAAACCAGGCATGTGAGATCACAGTGTCTTTTAGTCTGCCAATACATTTGTCTGGGTCCTTCCTAATAGCTTTTTAACTCACAGGTCAGTTTTAAGAAAATATAACAGAAGAGTATAAGTCTCCAAAACTGGAACATTCTATGAGTTTCATGAAAATTATTGGCCAAGTGGAAGAAAAAAAAGTATAGGTCTAATAAAAACACCCACTGCTGCATGAGCTCAACCCTTTACAAGGCTTCAGAGAATCCACAGAGGTGCTTACCTTCAAGTCACATGAGAAACAAAGCTGCCTTGGTTTTGCTGTTCATACAATGATTTAGGACATCTTTAGGTTTCGTGTTCTGAATAAATGGGTGCCCTTGTCCCCTTTATCATGCAATGCATCTGTCTGTTCAGGTCAGGACAGAGATAGATCAAGCCTGCCCAAAAGATATTGCAATGCAGGACATATAAGGTCATAAGCAGGTAAGGTTTGTGGAGCTCGTGTTTGGAAAGCAGCAAGGGAAATATCCATATAATTCTTAAACCCCAAGAGAATGATGCAGATTTGGGCACACTGACCTCATTTTTGTGTTTGAACTTTGTTTGCTTTTCATCCCACAAGCTCTAATGTAAAGGAATCTATTTGCCTAAAAAACATGTACTTACACATTCAGTGCAATTTCCTTTGGAACAAAAAGCAATGTTTAAAAAAAAAACAACAATCTAAATAAGGTTGAAAAGTGCTCTCAGAAAGGGTGCTGCAGACCATCATTCGCAGAACCGTCATGCCACCCTCTCACGAGCACACGCGTGCATGCATGCACACCGGCACGCACTCACTGGTATAAATGGTGCTCTGGGTGGTGAGGAAGGAAACACGCAAAGGTGAGTGAAAGCTGCAGACCCCAGCGACCAAGGGATCAGCATGGTGTTAATTAGTGTACCTGGTGCTAACATGGGAACACTAAAGCACAACTCTCATGGTAGCATCTGGCACTACATGCCTGGGGAGGTGCCAGAGCACTGATGCCAAACAAAACTCTTTCCTTGTCTTTAAAACAGTGACAATCCTCTCTCCCCCCTTCTTAGCACCCCTCTTTCCACCAATCACATCATTGGTTTGGAGGACAGGTTTCTCCAGTTTTCCCTCCAGAGGCTGATGCAAGAGGAGACCCAACAGAGTTAGCATGTGGCCGTATACAGCAGAGGACTTGATCTCCTCCTCCCACCTGCTGCTTCTCATCACACATCCGATACTCCTCACGTATTAATGTCTGGAATGCCACCTCTGCTACTTTACCCTGAGCTTCCTTGCCCTGCCCAGCTATGTCAAGTGCAGAAAGCCTTTTCCTTCCCTGATTTCCTTTTGGACCTGGCAAAAATGTGTGGAGAGAGGAAGGGATGAAGAATTTTTTTCTTCTTTTTCCTTTCCTTTGTTTTGTATCATCTGAAGATTTCAATGATGAAAGAAACTCTGGCAGTGTGTGCTATGGGTGATGAACTGTAGTGTAGGGTTAGCTACAAACAGACAGCAAGTTGTGGTTACTGTCCCCAGCCAGCTGGGAATTGCACATCTCCTATCATATTTATTGCTCACCCATCCTCTGTCACCTCCCCCTTCCCATTGTCCAGCTGCTGTCTCTCATCTTTTAGATCTCTGGGACATGGAGATTCAATTAGGATGGTTATAGCCATGTAGGACTTCAGCTGCCTTCTAACATACATATTTGTAATGATATTTACATGCTCATTTCCATTCAAAGGCACTGTCAAACTTGACTCTGTATGCTGATATACATAAGCAGAAAGTTAGAGATCTACCCAAGACTCAGCAGCCCAAGAAACACGGAGTTAAGGAACTGTAAAGTACAGATTCACACCATCGGCAATGACGTACCCTGAGATATTTTGGGCACATCTTGAGTGTATGATGATGAATGGATCAGCCTGCACATGTTTTAGAAAACCCTTTGAACTTACATTAAAATATTCTAACAATGTTATACATCAATATCAGACATTGTTCTTTTTCAGTAAGCAAATTCCTGGAGCAACTCAAGGAAAATACTCATTCAGCTCATTACAAGAACTATAAATAAGATAAAAAAGCATATTGCGTATTGTTTCCCTTTACACCCAAACAATTAACAACAGGGGGTACATTTTATGATTGTCTCCATTAGAAAAACTGATGATACAAGAGCAGTATATTCTTGACATCATCTTGTAAACATTTTTTTGCTGAAAATTTATTTTTAAAAGTCTAGTTTCCCTTAATAACAGTGGCATCCCATTTTATTGCTAGAAATTCCGTATGTAAGTTCCCTATATTCCTGTGAACATTGTTTCTAGAAAACCACACCATCATTCTTTGCTTCTTTGCACATTATGTCCTCACTGCACAGGTAATTCAGAACTTGTCTCAATTTTAGTTTCTCTCTATTCCATTTCTAAAGAAAAAAAAATACTGGACTTGGGTTTGGAGATGCCTTGAAGCTGGACAGGTTTAGCTGGCCTGAGGTATTCATCAGAGCTCTCCCACTTTGAAGCAAAGGATCTGACAAAATCACAAGGATGCTGATAGTCCTCCCCTCCGTCTTTTAGAATCACAGAATCATAGAATAGAATCATAGGTTGGAAAAGACCTTTAAGATCGAGTCCAACTGTTAACCTAGCACTGCCAAGTCTACCACTAAACCATGTCCTTAAGTGCCACATCCACACATCTTTTAAATACCTCCAGGGATGGTGACTCAACCACTTCCCTGAGCAGCCTGTTCCAATGTTTGACAACCCTTTCGGTGAAGAAATTTTTCCTAATATCCAATCTAAACCTCCCCTGGTGCAACTTCAGACCATCTCCTCTCATCCTATTGCTTGTTACCTGACAGAAGAGACTGGCACCCACCTCACTACAACCTCCTTTCAGGTAGTTGTAGAGAGCGATAAGGTCTCCCCTCAGCCTCCTTTTTTCCGGGCTCAACAACCCCAGTTCCCTCAGCCGCTCCTCATAAGACTTGTGCTCTAGACCCATCACCAGCTTCATTGCTCTTCTTTGGACACGCTCCAGCACCTCGGTGTCTTTCCTGTAGTGAGGGGCCCAAAACTGAACACAGCACTCGAGGTGCGGCCTCGCCAGTGACGAGTACAGGGGAACAATCACCTCCCTGCTCCTGCAGGCCACACTATTTCTGATACAGGCCAGGATGCCGTTGGCCTTCTTGGCCGCCTGGGCACACTGCTGGCTCATATTCAGCCAGCTGTCAACCAACACCCTCAGGTCTTTTTCCTCCAGACAGCTTTCCAGCCACTCTTCCCCAGGCCTGTAGCGCTGCATGGGCTTGCTGTGACCGAAGTGCAGGACCCAGCACTTGGCCTTGTGGAACCTCATGCAGCCGGCCTCAGCCCATTGCTCCAGCCTGTCCAGATCCCTCTGTAGAGCCTTCCTACCCTCAAGCAGATCAACACTCCCACCCAACTTGATGTCATCTGCAAATTTACTGCAGGTGCACTCGATCCCCTCGTCCAGATCGTTAATAAAGATACTAAAAGAACTGACCCCAGTACTGAGCCCTGGGGAACACCACTTGTGACCAACCACCAACTGGATTTAACTCCATTCACCACCACTCTTTGGGCCTGGCCATCCAGCCAGTTTTTTACCCAGCAAAGAGTACACCCATCCAAGCCATGAGCAGCCAGTTTCTCTGGGAGAATGCTGGGGGAAACAGAGTCAAAGGCTTTACTAAAGTCTAGGTAGACAGCACCCACAGCCTTTCCCTCATCCACTGAGTGGGTCACCTTGTCATAGAAGGAGATCAGGTTAGTCAAGCAGAACCTGCCTTTCATAAACCCATGCTGACTGGGCCTGATCACCTGGTTGTCCTGTACATGTCGCATGATGGCACTCAAGATGATCAAGATTTTCCCACAGTTGTTCCTGAAGGACAGAATAAATTCTTCTGAAATGAACACTAGAGATGGGAAAAGAAACATAGCAGAGAAGCTGGTGGGAATTCACCCCTTATCATAGTTATGAAGAAGTAGGGGCGACACGAGCTGTGTATTTCACTGTGATTGACGTACCACCAAAAGCTGGAAGACTTTTCCCCAAGGCATCCAGGCTTCTGGCATACCCAAATCTCCACATGGCCAAGAGATGTAGTCTGAACCTCTGAGGGCTGAGGAGCAAGACAGTTTCAGGGGAAGTCCGCAGTCAGGAGATGGTAATAGCTGTCCAAGGAGGTAATCCACTCCATAATTGGGAAAAGGCTGAACAGGGTGTGATGCTGGGTCCAGGGCAATCCAGAGATCTCTGGGTTAACATACCCAGAGATATTTCTCTCTAGCTGTCTTCACTCCAAGATTTCACATCACCCATATAGCCAAGGACAGGTCAGGCAAAACCTCCATGACTTCAAATACTGCCTCTTGCAATACATGCAAGAAACAAAGCAGGCGACCTTTTAACAGCCACTGGAGCACCTCAGCCTGGATGTGTCTGAGCACTCAGAAGTTGTGTAGGCATCTGTGGGAAGAAGAAGGCAGCAGACAGCCTGATTTAGAAAAGAAATGAAGAGATGAAGAGATGCTTAGATGAACTGGAATATGAAGGAAGGGTACCTGGAGGAAGAGCCAAGCACTCTTCTTCTACAGTACTCAAGTGTAGAAGTCCCTCAGCCTAGACCCAGCTTGTGGAACCTATCTGTGATGCATCAGGATGTCTTTGGGCCCATACTAGAAGTAGACCTTATTCTTCCAAGCTCACTTCAGAGATTGCATGAGCATAAGGAGGACAGTCAGCATTTGGCCATACATTAAATACCCCAGAAATGCAGCAGTACAGGAGCAGCAGAAGTTACCTGTCTCTGTGACTGCTTTTTGCTGTGCCCACAGAACAGCCCACGTGTTGCTGGCTCTCTTCTTCTCCCATGCCATTCCTTTTCAGGAACCACCCAAGTTTCTTCTGCAAGTTGCTTCCTATTTGACCTCTTCTTGTCCCTTCCCCTCCCACTGGGAACCTCTTTCTATCTCTTATTTCCCATGCAGCACTTCGCCTTTGAGGGAGGCTGTCAGGCATGGGCTCGGTGGAACAGAGATCTCTTCCAGGTGCAAAAGGACCTTACTTTGGGGCAGCCTCCAATCCATGTTTGACCCTTTGGGCACAACTTTCCCTTTCTGCTTCTGGACCCACTGTACCCCTGCAGCTTCCTCTCTCTACCCTGGATGAGGTGGAGAAGAAAGAGGAGGTGTTTTCTTCTCACAGTTATGCTCTGGAAGATGTACTGTGCCCATGCACTGCATTCCCCTCCCCCTCTGCTATCCCTTCCCCAGGGTTGCTCCTGGTGGCCACAATAAGAGGTTAGCCAGCCTATTTCAATTAGTGGCAAACCGTGTGGCGTGACTCCAGGGCCTCCATATGTTCATAAGTATATGCAACCGCACTTTCCTTGACGCATTCCTCATTCCAGGGAAAGGCCACATCTCCGCAGCTTGCTGGCACAAGTCACACAGGCAACTGCAGAAGAGATGCGATAATAAATACACACTCACATATATATACACACACACATACGTAGGAAAACTTGGCACCCTCCCACCCTCTCCCGTGTTGACTGCCACATGGTCCCCATCAATTTTTGTCAGAGCCAGCAAGCCAGCTAACTGCTCACGGATGCTGACAAGGCAATTTCAACAGCTGAAGGGACTTCTCTGCTTTCCTCCTCCAACCCGTAGGATTTTGGTTGGGCTTTTTTTCTTTAAAGGCATCTGCTCCTGGGAGACATTTCCTAGCCATAGCATTGCCAGCTTCCCGTGTGCTCCTCGGCTAGGGTGCCCCTCTCTGCAGCTGGGGGTCAGTAGGTTCCACTTCATCCTGCGTGGGGATGGAATGGGGTCTGAAAGCAAAGAGGTCCTCATGATAAGCCATCTCTACTATCTCAAGCATCCCTAGAGGAGATTGAAGGTCTCCCAACCCAGTTGCTGCCATTTTCCCATATTGGCCACAAGAGTGCAGATTCCATCTACTCCTCCTCTACCCTGAACACAATTGCTACCATCACATTCCTCCATCCCACTGCTTTCATCAGCCATCCTTCCGCTTCCCTAAAGCTGTTTTCCTCCCCTCACTCTCGTTTATCCACAGCTTTCTTTGCACTCATCACTCTGTCCCTCCTTTGACACTGATCTTTCTATCATCGCTTGACTGCCAGTTCTCCTTTACACCATGCCATGCCCTGAAAAGGTTGCTTTTACCCATGACCTCATCGCCTTCACCCATCCATGTACATCTAGGGATCCTCCCTTAATTTATAGTGTGGCTTCCAGCAATGCCTCAGTGAGTGATGGTGACAAGATTTTCTTCAGTGATTTGAACACTCCAAGCTTCTTCCCCTTGCAGGCACTTTACACTACTTGACTCCAAAGAGCATCTAGTGCTTTAACCTGTCTGGAGCCTGCTGTACTCTGGATAAATGGACTGTGCTCAGCACCTGTCCTTTGAAGGACTCACACTTGGGCTTAGCCATGCAATCAGATGAAGAGTCCAAGAAATTCCAATTTCTTTCGTATGAATAGCTTGAATCTTCACCCCTTGAGGACCCTAGAGAGATTGTTAGCTTTGCCACTGTATTAGTGCAATGCTCAAAGACTTTGATGGGGGTTGAGGACACATCTCAGTGTTCAGGAGGCCTTCCTGTGAGGGAGTCCTCCTCCCATGTGATGTTTTCTGCAGGTGACCAGGAGTTTGTGTCTACAGTCAAAATCAGGCCTGAATTGATGGAGCTCTCCAAAAAGATGTTTGACACATCTCAACAAGTTTGCTAATGTTTAATGACACAACACACACTGCAATGACCCCAGGCTAAGCTGAAGGGCAGGAACTGTGCTCAAGAGAAAGGGGTACAGAAGTATTTGGGGGAGGAAACAGAAAGCAGTGGTGGCAGACTGAGGACTTTCAATCTCAGTGAAATCCTGCTCCCACTGAAACCCTGGCAAAACCTCTCATGGTTGCTCACCACAACCCTGTGCTGGGTGAAGCTCAAGAACATCAGTCTGGTGCCATATAGGTTGGTGTCTTCAGTCCCACGAGAAGAGGCATTTTCGTGTCCTGGGCCTGGAGGTTCCCACCCATCACCTGTGCAAATCCCCCATATCTGACCCTTTTTTCCCTGCTCAGTCCTACCGCAGGTCAGGAGACGGGTCTATGTTTGAAATGTGGTTCAACACAGAGAGAAATCCCCCAGTCAGGCACCACCCCCCAACCAGCTGTTTGCAATACAGCTGTGGGGCTGCATTTTGCAGGCAGGAACGTGCTGCTCGCTCAGATGCCTAGAAACATCTGTGCAGACAGTGAGACAGACAGGCACATGGTGGAATGGGAAGCAGGGGGAGAGCAGGAGTGGGGGGACTGAAGGGAACGGTTTCAGATGAGCAAGCAAAGTTCAGCAAGTCTTCACAACCAGCGTGCACAAGCAGGTCTGGTAGAACTACCCAGCTAGCACAGGAGCACTCTTCTTCCTCCACCCTAACCATCATGTCCATAATGGACAGGACAACTGAAATCTCTCCTGCATTGCCAAATGCCAAGTCATGTCAGCCCTTGCCATGCAGACAAAGAAACCACATCGCTTGAGCAGCCCCATTTCTCGGAGCTGGAGGCAGCTGAGTCGAGAAGATGGTTCAGGAAATAGAGAGTTCAGTGAGTGGCTCAGGCCTAGATGGGGTCATGGGTAGAGTCAAGGCAATTAGGAGGAAGTGCTCTGACCACAAGCCCACACTGCCTGTCACTTCCACCAAGAGACACATCTTCTGACATGAACAGGGATCTTGTTAGCAGAACAGACCCTGAAAGCCATCCAAAGCTGACAAACCTTTTCCAAACCACTAGCCTGGGCTCAAGATGCAGCATCATGGGATTTCCCTATACCTACATTATGGTGCTGCTCAATTATATGCATTACGGTATTTTTATCTCTCTCTCAGAAGCCCCGGGTGTTGATCACAAGTGATGACAGGAGAGTGGGCAAGGATAACCATCAACGTGGATCTTGAGGCTACAAGCTTTGGGAAGCAGGCTAGGCAGCCTGGCCTCACAGAGCAAAATACCACCATTTCCAAGGATGTACAAAGTGAAAGATGAAATGAGGCACTGGGATGAGCTGAGGAATGAAGAAGCCTTGCAACACTGTGTTTTGCTTCACTGCTCTGTCTGGGACTAAGGTGGCATGCAGAAACTTGGCCATGTCAGGGACAGGAGCTACAACTAGAAAAGGAGCTGGAGGGTGAAAGCCATGAAGATTCTCAACGCACAGGACTTAGGCAGCTTCCCCGAGCTCTCTGTTGGACTGCCCACTGCAACTGTAGCTTTCTCATCAAACCAAAGTCTGGTGTATCAGCTGTGATTTGAGATGGATGAGCAGGGCAGAGGAATCTGACAGCTGCCTCAAAGAGTCCTGACAAGTAACATTGGGAAGTACTGTTTCATCCTGCAGCTAATGATGAGATCCATGCTAGAAGAAACTTCTTCCTCCTACCACAGTTCAGGACTACCAGTCCTCTGCCTGAGCATGGATCCTGCACTGGAAATGAAAGAGAAAGAAATTCCAGATTAACCCAGAGAGACTTCCAAGGAATTATGCCATGACATGGAACCGGTCCCCCGTATCCCACTCTCGAGATGCTCTTCTACATTCCTGCCTACACATCTGGGAAGGTCAGAAAAATAACAGGAGAAACTAGAGAAAGTTGCAGAGAAAGCACAGCTGTTTTCAGATTCAACCCAAATGTGTAGGGAACTCTGTCCAATGTTTCCAGATGACCAGTGATTTCAAGACATCACTACCGTCTCAATGCCTGGGGTGAACGCTTTCTTCCCCATTACTGCTCTGCAGGTAACGGCAGAGACATATAGTCCGAGAAAGCATGGATGTGGGAATTTTACTTCCGTTGGTCCAAATCTTTCTCCAGTCAGTCCTGAAACACCCACATCCTTCTGGATCACAATTGACAGCAACAAATGTCATCTGCAGGGAAGGAGGCAAAAGAGAAGGAATAATTTGATTTGTCAACTTTGCCGAACTGATCTAAGGCTAATTGCCCCTCTATCTGCCAAGGTCAGAGCTAAACCTCATCACCAGTTTGAAATCTCACTTGCTGGCCATCCCTGGGCAGCTGGAGCCAGCTACAGAACAGGGGCAAGCAGACAGTTGGAAAGACCTCCAAACAGGGCTCTAGGAAAGATCTAGAGTTTTACTGTTGGTTGAACGAAATGAACTGATTTTGCCAGTTGTCAGGCAACAATCACAGCCCTGATGAATGATAGAATGAACCAAGTTCCTTCTGCAGCCAAATTCCATTGACACCTCCACAGAGCTGGCTTTCACCATCCATCACAACATCTGCTGAGGTCCACAGAAGGGGAGAGGGTGTAGCTCTCCGTCCCACCCTGGGTTATTTTTACAGCTGGGAAAGGAGGTGGTGAACCTGGACGACAAGGTTGGAGGCTTTTCCAAGGCAGCTCACAAAAGCTGTGAAACCAGAGCCAGAGCTTACAAGGTCCCGGATCCCCAGATCAGCAGCTCCAAATGTGTCACTGCCACTGAACCTAAAAGGGCCATGTGCCCCAGAAAGGAATTTCCCTGGTTCTGCCCAAGCAGAATTTTTCTGCACACAAATAAAGTCTCCCAGACAAGTACCTGTCTCCCCCGCTGCTGTAGAAATCTGAAATAAATGCTCAGAACTCATAATCATCTCCAACCGTCCTGGAGGACACAGCATCAACGGGCACAGGCAGGACATTGGGACAGAAAGACCGTCTATAACATGCAAACCTTTTGTCTGCCCAGATACAAGACTTTTTGAAAATACCCAACCAAGCAAAGACCATGGAGCTGTGCTGATTTACATCACATGAAGATGGGTCCCTTGAAAATCAATTCCAGGTGAGCTGTGTGGAGTTGCCCAGAAGTTGCTTGCTAGTTTCTCTCTCTCCCCCCCAGTCGTTGTTGCCAAAACACGTTGAAGCTGAGGATTCACAGGCAATGCAGAATGGTTCCCTCAGGAGGAGCCATTCCACACATGCCTCCCCAATAAGCTATCCCAGCAGAGTTGGATTGTTTAGAAACCAAATTGGTCATCGCTGACAATTGTAGAAATGGACAAAAATAGCAGAGAAAAATTCACAATTTCCTGCACATTTTTTCTGATTGTTCCACAAAAAAATGTTGGGTTATCCAAAAGTGAAGCATGGTTTAAGCAAGCAAAACAACAGTAATCACCTGCTTTGCTAAGTGTTTGCAAATACCATAAACTGTTTTTCTTAGCCAAATGTCATTCCTTTCCACAACCATCACCCCCTTCTCCCAGTTACTCACTATGACTAATGGGAGGGGAAAGAGATTGTTGCCTATTTTTTCCAATGGATTTTAACTCAAAAACTTTCATTTTAGTTGGAAAGTGCTCTCCTCGCCTCCTCTTTGCCCCCCAGGATGGGTGACACCATCGCATCTGTGGCATGAAATCCTTTGGCTTTGATCATTTAAACATTCAGCAGTAGAAGACAGCATCTAGCTAAGTCCTCTCTGGCAAACTGGGTGTGGTGGGATAAGACCTCTAAGTTTATAACACTTCTCCAAGGCAGCCAAGGTTCCTCGGCACATCCTTCATCAAATTCTCAATTCTACTAATTGAGCTATCAAAGCCATGTTGGAGGGGAGAATTGTTTATATTTATTTCTTTCTGGGTTGTAGACATTGCCAGTAGAGTCTTCAAAATAAGAAAAGAAAAACCCTCTGACTCGCTGCCCAGAAACTCAATCCCAAAAGCCTCCTCCCAACCTCTGTTTACAAAATTATAAGCTTTCTTTGTCCTAACCATTTTCCTGTTACAATAATATTCTTCATCCTCTATCTGACTTTTTTTTGGTGCATGGAAAATATGATTTCATTGCAAAAGGATTTCTTATGAATCAATACAGCGAAGGGAACACAGAGATGTTTGCAGTAAATCACCCTCGAAGCAGAGACATGTAGAAAATGAGTTACAAGAAAAAGTAGATAATTCCAAGCCATTTCCAGATGGAAGACGGTTATATTTTCCATACACTGTATCTGTTTTTTGTGTCACAAAACACGCCGGTATTTATTTAAAGTATTTTTTCTTGTACCGTAGAGTTATGATTACATGAAATGAGTTTCCAAAAATTACAAAAATTGGCCTGCTTTAGGTAACAAATGGAAGAACTGAGATACTGAGTTCAAACCAGCTAAGGCTCAGCCCCTTTTGAAGTTAAGAGCTGAGTCCAGCAGCAGAAGGCTGACTTCCATCCAGTGAGGTTCCCTCCGCTGCTGGGATGGTCATGACCAGTGCAGAGATTTGATTTTCCAGCACTTTGCAGTTTCTTTCACCCACTTCCCCATAGCTGGCAGGGACAACGCTTGGAGGTAGGCTTGCTTCTCCCCTTCCATAAAGTGAACTCTGTCATCACCATCTCCTCAGAGAAGGTTTGGCAGGACTGAATGCCTGGCGACTTGAGGAAGCTGCTGGATCACTGAGTTCTTCGAAGCACTGGCTGGGGAGCAGCCTGTCTGAGCCACGCATCAAACTGGGTGTTAGGTACCAAGCCATTCTCCTAAAGGAGAGACATCTGAAAGCCATTTAGAGAGCATCTGGATGGAATCAGTTCTGGCTGCTACCCAGGGGACTGAGGCACATCCTCCGAGCAGTTCACTCCTGCAGTGACCTAAAACTTAGACAGGTAAATGAGGGAACTACATCCCCCTTCCAACAATTCCCTGAGACCTGAAAATCTGGTGAAAAATCATCCCATGGGCTCTACATGGAGCCGTGGTTCATCAACACTGCGGGTGTGTAGCATCCTGCAAGGCAACTGAAAAACTGATGACTGTAAGAGATACAACCTCAGACATGCAAGTAAACACGCAACCTGTGAGGAAATAAAAGGAAAACCAGACTTCTCTTAAGCTGAGCCTAGCTGTGGGCAGACAGTACAGGAAAGCCCCTGTGCAGACATTTGGGGGTAAAATATTCTAGAAAGGGGAGAGAGTCCTTGAATTTTAAAAACTGGTGAGAAAGATCATAAGCAAAGCAGCGTGGGTCTGGGCCACCTATCGCATCTCCAAACAGCTTGGAAGGTGTCTGGGTCCTGGCTCAAGAAGCCATTTGCAGTATTGCTGGTGTTTTCTGCCTCAGTATACTTTAATCTCTGGCTCTCACAGAGCAATGCAGCTGTGTTGGGCCTGTCTCATGTTATTTGGGTAAAGCACCAACAAGAAGAGCTGGGGCCACACGAGCCAGCCAGGCAGGAGGACTGCACGAAAGGTGGTTTCAGGGGCAAAAGGTGGACAGGTACCAAAGCTCCTGTCCTTCATTATCCAGTGAATGCAACATTCACAACAAACCTGTCGCCTGCTGTTCACAGCTTTGCTGAACTGAAGAAGGACTCCAAATAATACATGCTGTTTAATTGCAACCTGCCTTTTCCAGGTACACCAGGCCAGCCTCTTTCCTTGCTCTATAGATGGACAGAACTGAGCAAAGGAGGAGCTGGATCTACATTAAAGCCCCTGGCTGTTCCCCTGCTATGAATGCCTAATCCTAATTGCACTGATAGGCAATGGGACCCAGACCTAGTGGTTATAAGAGTTTCAGTTTTGATGAAAGGTCCTCAGGTCATGACCAAGTCCTGAGTTTCTGAAGGTCCCTGAGCAATGGGGGAGTGCAACCAGTGCTGAGACCCCTCTCCATGAGGCTGAGGGTGACTCTCTTCACCTTTCCGAAGGCTGGGGCTGCCTCTGAGGCTGCCAGAGCTCTGTGCGCACCAGCTGCCTGCTTGAATTTTTTTTTTTTTTTTTTCCAGGAAAAGCTGGCACTCCAGCTATTCCAGCACTCCCCTGCCCTTAAAGACCTGAGTTTTTTTCTAGTGTGTCAAATACACCGATCTATAAGAGGAGCAGCACCAAGCCTGGAAAGCTGGCCCGGGGCCGGGAGAAATATCAATACCAGAGGAAGTGTCTGTCACATACACACACACACAAGGCTCCATCAGCCAAGCTGTTTGAAGTCATCTTTGGCCTGCTGCTCCCTTCTCCTGCTTCCAGCGGTCCCATCGGTAGGGACCGGCCGACCTCTAGTGGTGTGAGCCCACAGTGCTAGCATCTTACGTGTGCATGGCTTTCTCCCCTGGATAATAAAAGGTCCCACATGACTGGAGAAACCAAAAAGGGAGGGAAAGGGTGGGAGAGCATCTGGCGGGGCGGGGGGGCGCAGAGGGAAGCAGTCACAAGAGCTCATACTACCAGCATTACCTTGGGACTTGTGTTACCAAACCCTTCAGCATCTCCACCAGCAATGTTCCCCAAGGGCTGGTGGCTCCGAGAGGGTGTTTGGTCAAAATGAGGTTGAGGGAGAGAGCAGAGATGGGACAGCAGGGTGCTGAATTCGGAGGGGGCTTGTGAGGCCAGGTGGACTGTGGTTAGGGTCCCCGGGTTCACGCCCCATGCTCTGCATGGTCATTTTACTTTCCCTCATGCAGCAGTTTCTGGAGTATCTAAAGAGGGGGTGTCTCCCTATTTCCCAGCAGTATGAAGAGGACAAAAGCCAGGAATGGGCACCAGAGCCCTGACAAAGCTCACAGCCAAGAGTTTTCTGCTTGCTGGAATCTATTTAGGCTCTCCCTCTGAGTGGGGCTGACGCTGGAGCTGGAGGCCCTTGGGAATGAAGGACAGCCATCACTTGCAACCCAGCAAGCTGAGGCAGATAGCAGTCTGCCCGAGCAAGGCTGAGGTTTCTCTCACGTGGAAGTGTGAGCTATAAAGATGTGCGAAACCCTATCTCCAGTGCTATCCATATCAAAGAGTTCAAGGGGGCGGGGGGGGGCTGCTTTAAATAGGACCTTGGCACGGGTTCCTGCTTCTCCTCACGTCTTACTGAGCAGTACTCTGCCAAAATGTCAGCTTGGCTGCTCCACATGTCCCAGGCATCCCAGGCATGTCCTACAAACCTTTCCGGTGCTCCCAGGGAGATCGCTGCCTCCACAAACAGCCCCTCCTCTCAGCTGAGGAAGGTCCTGGTGGCCCCTGAGCACCACCTCCCCAGCTGAGGAGCAAGAGGAGTCTTTCCTGAAGTGCCAGAAACAAGGGATGGGGACATGCATGTAAAGGTCTCGGAAGACAGTGTTGGACAAATTGTGCTCAGGGACACCCTTTTTCACTCCCACCCTAAATGAGCGCAGGAGATCCATGGGGAACCAAGGAGCACAAGGCAAAGCTGGTGAGAATGAACTTGACTTTCTAGTATAAGCGGAAGAAGAGATTTCAGCTGAGGTGATCATGGCCATAGGTGTCCAAGGCCCCTGAATGCTCATGAGGAGCCAAAGGCTAGAAAAGCTGTGGTATTCTGGAAACAACTCCATGCACATAAATCATGGAGTCATCTCCCAGAGGTCATCCAAATAGCACAATAAAAACCTAGAGGGACCAGACAGAGTCCCCTCATGCTGTCCTGGGGTACTGGCTCAATCCAAGCTGTCTGAAAGGGAGAAGACTATATCCTGAGTCACCATAAATGTATTGTCCCACCCCACTCAGGGTTTCCTCCTTGGTTTTGCCCTTCTCAGCCTAGCACACTTGCAAAATCCCAGCCCAGAGAGGGAGCCCACATGAGCAGAAGCCTTTTGAGATTACCCTGAGGCTGGTAGGTGAGTGTTTTCCCCCTGTTCTCCCAGTTGGAGGAACAGGCAAGGGTGGCTCAGCAAAGATACCCAGCCACACTGGAAAAACTGAGATCTCAGTAAAGCCAAAGGTGTTTGCTAAGCATCTCCTATTAAGACAGATTGCTCTCACACAAGCCGCCCCACAGACAGCGAAGACAATGAGGTGCTTTAGCAATAACCCGGTCTTCTCCTCGCCTCCCCAGCCCTCTTGAGTGACTGCAGTGCATCCCAGCGGAGCTCAGCTACACCAGAGCCGAGGTCACTGCTGCACTCTGCTTTGATTCAACGCAACCTCCCCTCCCACATGCTGTTTTCATTAGAGCCCAGCTCTTCTGGCAAGGGCGCTGTGCGCAGTCACGAGAAGCTGTTCACTGGTGGCTTGTTTTATCCAGTTGTTGGAGGCTTAAAACAATGAGCTTGCAAATATTTCATTCCTCCCCTGCGCTTTTCCTTTCTTTCTTTCATTCTTTTTCCTTTTTTTTTTTTTGAGGAGAAAGGGGGGAGGTACATAGCGTCTAGCACTGGAGCTTGGGGTTAGGAGGGATGAAAGAAAAGAGATCAGAAGGGTATTTCTGTCCTGTTGTGAATACACACGCATGTGAGCATACTTGTACGTGTCTCACACCTGCCCTCTCAGGACTCTCCCAGCTGTCTGGCACCATTACAAACTGCACATGTATGTTGTCTTGACTTAGGCAGGAAAGCTCAGAGCAGGACCCCTATCACCACCACCAGAATGATGCCACATGCTAAGACCACACAGCTGTCGCAGTTCCACCAGGACAGAGACACATTCCTCTGTGCCTTCAGTCTGGCAGGCAGAGACATGGAGAGGAGGGAGCCTGGCATCCAAAAGGATAAGCCCCATTTTGGGGCCAAACACTCTCTTCCCTGCCATCGACTGAGAATTTCTGCTGGGACCAGTTGCCATCAAGACATATTGATGCCCTGAGCCCCAGGTGACATGTGGGGAACGTTTGGTTTTGACTGGACATGAACGGCATGCTTGTTTCTGCCAGGCACTGCCTGAGCCCCATGTAGGGATGAGCAATGCAAGCAATGGGACAGTGCAAATTTGGGGTGGCAGGCAAGAGGTAGGAGAGTGTGACTCACCCTGAGACCATCAAGACATGAGGAGGCAGAGGACAGTTCCACTCAGATTATCTCACCAGAAGGACACGTGGGTACAGCCAGCTGGAGGCCATCGGTGTTTCAGTTTCAGGCAGACACAAGGCAGAGCATTGAATGAGGTGGGAAATGAAGAACCACTGAGCATGTTAGAAGAACCTCCTTGCCCTGGGCTGGGGCAAAGAGATTGTGAATAAGGTGCTTCACATCCCTTCTCTAACTCACATTGCTTCCTTTCACCTGGCTGTAGCGTGCTGGGACAGTCTGGACCCTTACTTGTCACTACTTCATGCCTGCCTAAAACTGCTGGCATAAGAGGCATCCAAGGAAGGACAGTGACATGGTGAGCACCAACTGACCAGGAAGAAGAGACCTGGTTAATGCTGCTTTTACTTGCCTGAGCTTTTGAATTAGGCTGCCTGCCTGATTTGCTTGGACTACACGGTCCCATAGGAGCCAAGGCTGCATGGTACTGCCATGGGGGTGGAAAGAGTCACTGGCACTGAAGGCCAGCACAGGGGCATCTTTGGGCTGTGCTCATGTGAAAGACAGGCAGGGTCTCGCAGAGGCTGTGCAGAGCATACAAGTCTAGGACTGGGAGTGCTCTGCACCCAGCTCAGGGTGCCCCTACTGCACCCCAGTCCTGCAGCCACCCAGCTCCTTTATCTCAGGGATGTACAAACAAAACTGCATCTGAGCTTGTCCGTCCACCGCAGAGCAGCGGGAGCACAACTCAGAGGTGTGCTGCAGGAGAGGACCCACAGGAGAAGCTGGCTGCAGGCAAGGAAACATCCCCTCCTGCCCAGCCTGCTTTGGGCATGCGTCACTCCAAGGCCTCCATCACTTGGAGACACATCCCTGTAGATGGAGCCAGAACCTCACAAGGCAGAAGGACGGCCCAGTCCTACCCATTGCCCTTCTCTGAGGGACGGACCAGACCTCCTACAGATCACTCTGCTCTGAAGAGGGACTAGCCCAGCCCCTCTCCTCCCTGCCCTCAAACACCTCCAAGGTTTTGACTCCACTCCCTTCCCAGGTAAACTGTTCCAGAGTGTCACGTTGTCCCTCTTTGTTCAATATTTAACCCAAATCTCCTTCTGTTGCCTTTTCCTGACCACCATGGCCATGGAGAGTCGGTAACTCCTGCACCATAGGCTGCATGTTGATGCCCCTCTCCAAGCAGTAACGTCCCCCCGGGATGATAATGAAGACCTTAGGGCCATTTCTGAGATGGCTTTTCTCACCACCAGCCCTATGATGGACTTCCTCAGGGCCTGGTGGGTTGGATGGCAGCACTCACACATTGTGTCCCCTACAACTGCCTTGGTCCCCTCCCACAGAAAGGCTGAGGATCTGGCCCAGGCAACAGAGAAAGCTCCAAGTGGGCTGCTGGGGTGACGGAAGCTGGCTGACCCCTCTCTTTTATCTCTAAAGCTCCTGGTTTGGTGCTGCTCAGCCCCAGTCTATGTGTTGATAGGAGCCTCAGGCACTTGGGCAAGGGGCCCTTGCCCCTCCTAATGGGTTGGGGTGTCACCATCGCATGCAGTGGCCAAGCAGCTCAGGGATGTAGTAAGTCAGCAGCAGCATCCTGGACACTACAGCAGGGTTTGCAGCCTGCTGGGAGGCACTGCCATTCCCACATGTGCAGCCCCCCCAAGTGAGCTCGTGTGTGTGCCCACGTTCATCTGTATGTGTTGTGTTGCACAGGGGTGCATGCGTGGGTGGCAGGCAGCACTCTGCCCAGCACACCTGCCTCCCTGGAGAGGAGCATTGATCAAACCTTCTAGCATGTTTGAGTGACTTCAACACCCAGAGACTGTTTTTCACTTCAGGTCCCAGTCTATCCTGCCCACAACACTGCAGAGCCTGAATTGGTCTGGGAAAGGGGACACTGGTGTTTAGCAGGCACCATTGTGGCATTGGTGAGGCCCAGCTCCACCTGGACGAGTCCCTCCCTTGTGTGGTGACAGGGTGAAGGCAGGTTCCAACCAGAAGTGAGGACATGGCTGGGGGGGTTGACATTGGTGGTTGCAGCAGGACAGGGGACAGGGACACTGCTGAATAGGGTGCAGACATGAGCACAAGTCACCCCAGCCCCAGGGTGGCTTTTTCCCACATCAGGTCTGCTCCACCCTTCCCACCCTGGGTAAGCTGGATGGCTCCTGGCCTTTGCCCAGACATGATGCTTGGGAAAAGCCAGGTTGTGCCACGCTTTCTGTCCTTTGGGCACATTTCTGAGGGGGGGGGCAGCACTGCTGAGAAGCCTGGGAAAGAGTAAAAGCAAAGGAAGAAGAAGCTGCCCCATCCCCACCACCACGACCCCAGTTTTGCTCCAGATCTGTGGGTTGTTTCTAGCTTAGTCAACAGAAAATGATGGGGGGGGCAACAGAACCACCTCCAGGGTTTCTTCCCAGGAGCACTCCTCCTTGCTGGGGCTCCCCCCTGGACTCAGGCTTTCCAGCTAGCTTTTATCTGCCAACAGCACTCCACAACCCAATAAGCCCATGGGTCCCAGGGCCTGGGCTTTAAATTCTGTTAAATAAAGCTTGCTCCGAGTCTGACCACATTTGCAAGGGAGTCGGCTAGGAATAATTGCCCTCGGTGAAGGCTTGGTGCCCCAATCCAGGGTTTCCTGACTGTCCGACAGCATGCCCACCCTATTCTTATGGAGCAGGAGGCAGAGAGGAGTGAGAAACTTTGCTGCCTTTCATAGCCCCACAAGACTCTGGGTGGCCCAGAGTCTCCAGAGCAGGGGCTCAAACTAGAAAAAAATGCTGGTTTGGGAACCTGAAGGTGGGGACTCGATAGGTACAGGGAGATGCAATGGGGGCAAGGTTTCCTGGCATGGTGCTGGTGGGACCTGCCTTTCCTGATGGTCACACCAGGGCCACCAGCCTGGCCCAGAGACAGCAGCAAGCTGCAAAGAGGGAGACCCTGAAAAGCTTGCGCTGTGAGAGCCAGTGAGGGGAAGTGGGTGGCAGATAAGAACATGTCGAGGAAAAACACAAACCAGAAGCTCCCGAGGAATTTTGGAAAGGAAATGGGGAATTAACTGCAGAAAAGGGGTGGGGGGACAGGGGGACGGGGGACGGACGGCAGTTTATGGCTTGCAACAAATAGTCTGTCTGTGCCACCTCACCAGGCACTGGCCACCTCTCCGTCCTGCCCGGGGGACACCCAGCAGCGGCCAGCCCAGCCGGGCAGGAGCACCAGGAACGGGCAGGCGGCTGGTGCTGGCTCCTGGGGGGTCCATTCCAGCAGGAATCAAGGAAGAAACAAAACCAAGAGAAGCTGGCAAGAAAATACCATCGCCGCTGTGTCAGATAGAGAAAGGAGGCTGCAGGTCCTGTCTTGCCGGCAGGTAGATGGGGGACTGCTGAGGCCAAGGCTGACGGACGCCAGGTCCCTCCCAAGGTCCCGTGGTGCAGCCTGGCTCGGGGGCACGTCCCTTGGGTGCCCACCCACAGCCCCACATCTATTTCTGGGGGGCCAGAAACCATCCCATCTCCTCCCCATTCTTTTTTCACCCCCCTTGCCTTTGCCTCCCAGCACAAGCCCCACAGCATGGGGTCCCCACGCAAGCAGCCCCCTCAATCCGCCCCTCGCCCTGCAGCTATTTTAGAGAAAGGCAGGAGGTATTTTTAGTGCTGCCGGCTCCCAGGAGAAGCTCGGAGCCTCTGAGCTGCAGCAGTGCTGGCGCCAGAGAAACTGCCGCTGCTCTGGCTGATATTTCTTGTATAATTAAACTCAATCCATCCCGGGGGCCTGGTCTTGGCCACCAACTCAGCGAGGAGGGGAAGGAGCGGAGCCAGAGAGCCGGGGGCTGAGGGCTCTGACGGATGCTGGGAATTGCTCTGCGAACACTGGAAAAGCCAGGCCTGAGACTTTGGGGAAAGTTTTGCCAGGCACAGGGGAGCAGGATGGCTCCAAAAGTGGCAGGGAGTGGGATTTAATGGGAGCAGAGCCCAAACCACCACCTCAGCAAAGGCAAAAGACCCCATAGCAGCATCATACCATCCCACTCCCCTGCGGGAGATGGGCTCAAAGGGGATGTCCGAGGCTGAACAGACAGCACCTAAAGGCAACCTGGGAGAAAGCAGCGGGATTTGAAGAGCACCCAGTGCCTGCGGGGCAAGCCGGAGAGATCCCTCCTGGTAAACAAAAGCCCAGGCTGGAGCTGGAGCCATGTCGGAAGTTTGGGGGCTGCCTGGTTAGCGAGCATCTGGTGAACACAAGCTGCGGCTGGAGGCTGACAAGCAGCAGCACAACCCCTCCTTCTTCCCACACCCACCGCCCAGCGTCTGTCCGGGGGCCCCAATCTGCCATCGAGGAACAGGGGGGAACGACAGCCCGGAGAAAACACAGCACCCGCCGGGTTTTAGGTTTGGGTTTTTTTTCCCCTGTGCAAAAAGAACAGAGCATTTATTCCTGCGCTCCCTTAAATTTCAAGATACATTTCCAGCGATCCAGACACCAAGCTGGCATTCCAAGCAACAGTATATTTTATATAACTGATTTTTTTTGTTTTTACCACTTTATAAAGCCATACAATGAACTGCAAAGAATCCGACATCTGTACAATGGGAAGACAACAGCGGAGTCACATTCACACACGGACATGGTGCGACCAAAGTCATCCTTACACACGCGACAACATTATGGGCACAAAGATACAAAATATAACGTATTTTTTTTCCATCTATATAAATACACAGAAATGGGCGAGTCTAAAAGTTTGAAACTGTTCATTAACACTGATTAGCAAATAAATCTGTAACGTTCCCAAAGTAACAAAGACAACAACAACAACAAAATAAAAAACAACCACGCATAACACGGCGGCACAGGATCCGCCAACAGAAACGTCAGGTTGCTTCCTTTCTTTTCTTTTTTTTTTTTCCCTTTTTAAGGAAAAGAAAAAAAATTAGTAACCCCAAACCAACCTCATAATTTGCAAAACAAACGAACGAAATGAAACAAGCCCCTGCGGGCTCCTTTGCTGTCTGATCCTCCTGCCTGCTCCAACGGGAAGGGTTGCCTTTTGTTGATGCTGCTGTCTGGGGTTTTTGGGGCAACTGGTTTCTTTACCTGCCCGACCTGCTGGGTGGGGATTTACTCTGCACTTCGGTTCAGGCGGTTGAGCTCTCTGGAAAATCAATGCCCAGAGGCTGGGTTGGGTTTTTCTCCCTACCTGGTTTGTTTTCCATGTGTGGTTTGACCAGGGGGCAGCCAGCAAATGTTGCATCCAGAGCAACCCCAAACTTTGCTCAATTTATCTGCTTAAACCCATGAGCCCCCCCATCTCCACTGGCAATGAGGGGCTGGCAAAGACCATGAGATGGGTGCATCCCATCAGCAGACGATGACACGGATCATCCCCCAGAACAGTTCCTGGAGCAGGGCAGAGCCAGAGCCAGCCCCACTGAACGGGAACCCCACATTTCACACATTGCAGGCGCTACCGTTTGGGACAGGCAGCAAACGACCCCCCTGGGTAGCATTTTCCAACAGACAGCAACTTTGACAGCAAAGGGAGGACGGGTGGGAAAGGGCTTCTCCGAAAAACAAACTGACACAAATAGGGCACGTACAATAAATTTACACACGCAAAAAAAAAAAAAAATATATATATATATATGTGGGCAAAAGTGCGTTTTTAAGGATATCTTTGGCAAGAATATATGCAGTTCTTTGTGCAGGAAGGAGGGATGTGTTTGTGTGTGTGTGCGTGAGCGAGAGAGAGATACCATCCGGCTGCTGACAACGGCAGTGTGATTACAACGAAACATATGCTGGGCTTAACTCGCACAAGCTTGAATCTCAAATACCATGACTGCATTTAAAAACCAAAGAAAAAAAAATACAGAGTCTTTTTCTGTCCCTTTTGTAAGGAAAAAATATCAACACTAGGTCCCTGCCAGCCCTGGGACCTGGGCGATCCTCAACACTGGCTGACTGTCTCTCCTGGGGACAGATAGGGTAGTTAAACCTAAAAAATGTAACTTAAAAAAGGAGATAAAAGGAAAAAAAAAAAAGTGCCTTTAAAGGGAGCGGACAAACACCTGGCTACATCATTCGAAGGTGATCAGCTATGTGTTAAAAAATAACATAATCATCAGACGATTTTGTTAGAGATTTGGATATGGTCTACATCTTCAGCTAGTGGGTTAGTGGGGAAGCCATGAGCAGCTCAGGGCCCGAAGCAGGTGTGATGCTATCGGCAGGTATCTGCTGGGGTTGGCTTCTACTCTACATCTCTGGGGTGCTTAGATCTGCTTTGTTTGTATGGGGAGAAAAAAAGGAATGGGAGTTTCAAGCACCGGTTTCTGAGGCAGCAGATTAAAATAAAATTACATTATTATCATCTCTTTTCTTAGCAGTGAGAAAACCAAGTCTGAAAAATAGAGGCTTTCAAAAATATATCTTTATCTATCTATAAACACAGTGTTTTCTCTAACCAGTGAACGGCAGGGTGAGGAGATTACGTGTGAGATCATCTCTCATCTCGCTTGAATTTCGCAGAAGGAGGGAATCGCTTTTTGGAAACATCAAAAATGAAAAGGTCTCCGCATCCATGGCCAGGGAGCCGGGGAGGGGGGAATCCCCCCCGGAGCCCCCAGTCTTGCCACCATCTCGCAACCAACTCCTTGCTACGCATCCTTTCACACTCGCTTCAGTACATCAGTACAGCCTCCGGCCGTGCCAGCCCCCTCCGGGCACCCACGTCGCTCGCTCCCCCACGCACACGCACACACGCACACCGGTCACACACACACCGCCCCGACACGGGGGGGCCCCCGCGCCTCTTCCCCCATCCGTATTTTTCCTTGCTCTGGATTTTCTTTTAACGTGCAGGTGTTTCCCTGGGGCAGGGGAAGGGGGGGGAGGGGGCAGATATAATGGGGGAGATATGGTGCACAGAAAGCAATATGGCAAAAATAAATATTTTCCGAGTGTAAATTTAACCTTTTTTTCCTCCTTAAAATTTCGTTAGCTTACAGTATTTCGTCAGTGTAGCTCATATATATATTATAGCTATCAAGGCAAGGGCAGTCCAAGGGAGACAAGCGCTCCAGGGGGGCTGCAGTGCTATGTTTCTAATTTTCACCCCCGATAGACTAACTGGGCCACTTTGCACTGAAAACTTCTCCCAAAAAGCTCGTGGGGGGGGGGGGGACGTTTGCAGCAGAGGGCTCAGCAATGACCCCATGGCTCCAGCCAGACCGTTCTTCCTGCCCCAAACCTGCACATGTGACTGAAGCATCCTCTGCACCCTCCCCAGCACCGCCGGGCTGGGACCTCTGCCTGCTGCCCCCCGACCACGATCCACCCTCCGCAGCAGCACAGGGGCCCTTCACCCCTCTCACCCCCCGGCTGGCCCTGCTCACCTCCCAAAGCAAAGGGAAAAGCCGACGACACTGAAGACACTGGAAAACTACAGTGCATTCGGGGGGCATGAGCCTCCAGCCAGCTGGTTTTGAGGGCAGGCACATGCTGAGCAGGGTGGCTCTCAGCGGACCTGTTACCTCCCCACTGAGCCAAAGTTGCCCAGCGACTGCAGGTCCTTTCCTTTTTTATTTTCTTTTTTCTTTAATTTTCTTCCTTCTTTTTCTTTTTTTTTAACGTGGCCTCCAAAATAAAAGGAGAAAAAAGCGCCTGAGTTACTTGTAGTCATTCGCCTTTCGTGCAACTTGAACGTCCATGCAATTCAAAAACCGCTTGCGCGTCTCCGAAGAGCGGGATAGGGGTAGCCACGGGTCCACTGCTTCACACAGGGAACCCACCTGTGCTAGCATCCGCTATTATTATAATTATTATTATTATTACAATGTTTTTCTTTCTGTTTTGTTTTTTTTGTGTTAGGAGAACATGTGACAGGCTGCAGGAGAAAACTGCCAAAGAGGACTAGTGACGGGAGGGAAAAGGGGAAGACGGGAGAGGAGGCGACTTTCTGCATCCTCCGGGGAGGCTCCTGGGGAGCATCTGCCTTCCCCAGGCATGGGGCGGCAGGAGCCCCCACACACTTCCTTGCAGGCTGGGGAGCACAAGCACCACCAGGGAGGTGGGGAAATGCCGTCACCCCCCTCTCCGGGTGGACTCACAGCGGCTCACCTGTGACCGGTGCTGGGCTCTAGGTCAGCAACAGAGGTCAGCCCGTGACCCAGCTCCCCAGGGACGGGAAGGTTCAGGACCAAACTCCCCTGTGCCCCCAGAAAGTTGCCAGGTGGCCAGCAGGTTTCAGGAGAAGCGTGGGGGCCGGTGAGGACCCTCCGCTGCAGCCAGGCAAAGGAAGGTTTCTGAGGGCATCTTCTCCGGTGTCCCACAGACCCAGCCTATGTCGATACTTCCTACGGGTGGTTTCAAACGCACAGCAGATGTTTGCCAATGGAGCTGCTGGGATGGAGCTTCTTCCATGGGTTTTGCCCGTTGTCTCTTTTTTTTCCAGATGGAAAACACCAGTCATGGTCCCGCATTCGGTCCTGAGTGGACATCACCGCTCCGGACTGTGATGTTGAAAGCTGGGAATACGCCTCTCACTGCCGCCTTCACTTTGGTCACCTTCCCTGCAATGGGACATGCATCCTGTCTGGCGTGACTTTGTAGCTCTTTTATGTAGGTGCGTGCTTTTGGTTCCTTTATGTGTGTGTTTGGCTTGTGTTGAGTTTTTAAGGGTTTTGTTGGGTTTTTTTTGTTGTTTGCTGTTTTCCTCCAAAATTCCAACCCTTTCCCCCCCCGATTCACTTCCCTCTCCCACAATGCACTTCCTCACACTCCTTCTCGGATCAGCTCCAAGTCCTTCTCCAAAATTCAAGAATCACCCGCAAGCTCCAGCTCATCTTTTCTGGCCAGAGCCAAGCATGACCCTGGAGACAAAGTTGACGATGGCTGCAGCTGGCTGGTCCGGGTCCAGCTCGGCAAAGAGGTGGCAGATGTTGTCTGTGGTGCTCCCTTGCTTCCTGGCCACGAAGCCGAAGAGCCTGGGTGGGGAGAAGGTAAGAGGCTCAGTGAGGTTTGCCAGTGTTGCTCACCCAAGGAACACCACCACTCTCTTCCAGCATGGTCTTGTCCACCTTCCCCTCTTTAGCAGCCACCTCACACAACACAGAGGGAGACATCCCAAACCAACCTGCATGAAGACCCATCTACTCTTCCCATTGCTGCAGTTCCTTTGAAGGCCAGCATTGCCTTTCCATCATCTCTTGGCCAAACCACCTTGGTTCTGACCATCCCTGACACCCTCCCCTAGACCGTCCCCCAGAAGGGACCTTCCAGATGATCACAGCATTGCCTTCGTTTGGGTCATGACCCTTGAAACCCCAGAGGTGATGGACTGGCCATTGAGGTAGACCCTGTATGAGAGGAAGGCCATGTGGGGACACAGGGAGCTGGGTGAGACCATGTGGTTATTTCTGTCTGTCTCTCCCCGATGAATAAAATGTCCCTTTTTTTTTTAATTATAATGTGCAAACTCAAGTTATAAATACGGGGGAACAGAATGTGAGACAGGCCCAGGCCGTGGCATTTCTAATTGGGGAGGGGAAATATCCCAGCAGCTGGGCATCCTAATAAAAACCCCTTCGCTAACACGATGGCTAAAATTAGTGGGAATTGGCCCCTGGAGATGGGCTCAGGCAGTGTCTCTGTGCTCCTGTGGGTCAGGACAGGGACGACAGGAGGAAAGGAAAGAGCCGGCTGCTGGTGGCTCACGTGCCATCAGCATAACCCCCAGCTCTGCTCCATGAGCTGGCTCCCTCTGACTCCGCTGGGAGAGTTTCCAGTAAGGCCAGTTCAGCAAGGGCTGTGCCTGCTCTGACCAAGAATTTGGGGCTGAAAGATGCTTCCTGAGTCTCCAAGACCACGGTCTCATGCTTGAGTGAAACGTTCGTGCAGCGAGGAGCTGAGCCCATCTCACACATGGTCAAGAGGCTGCCCTGCATGGGGCATCTCCCAGCCAATGCTCAAACACAAGCAGAAGCCACCCTGACAGCGGCTGGGAGGAATCGGCTGGGAAGCACAGAAAGTACTTACTTGGCTGGGCCGCTGCCATCAGTTTTAGTCCACCTGCAAGGAGAAGAGAAGGTGTGAGGGATGGTGCCTCCTGCACCCCACAGAGAGACAGGGTCGTGATGGGGGCCACCACACCAATGCTGGAGGGCCAGCCTGGTTTTGCACAGGCTTGGCTCTATGGAAAAAACCTGATGCACCTTTCTCCTAGCAAGAAGATGTTTGGAGACACCGAGAAGTCACCAGGAGAAACTGGTGTTGCCCCACAGTATCCAAGGGAACCTTCCCTCCCTGCCCTCCTCAGGAGCAAGGAGGACAGAGCAAGCAGACCCTGCTCCAAGCAGCCCAGGAGCCTGGGGGAGGGAAAGGGGCAGGGGAGATGTGCCCCCCCCAGGTTAGGGCACTCACTTTCGTTCCTGGGGGTCCAGGTCACAGAAGGTGACAGTGTTGAGGGGGTAGTGTCGTCGGAAGAACAATCTGAAACACAAAGCAGGGAGCGTCAGGGCCAGGGAGCCCCCACCTCTCCCCCACCACAGCCCAGCCCCACCAGCACAGGGAACACTCCCATAGGTCTCCCCTAGGATGCTCCAGGAACCAAGGACAAAGCCCAGCCCTGCCCATGGCCAGGTTCATGCCACACCAGGGACATCCTTCATCAACACCCTCCCTGGATCACAGCCCCATTGGCTGGGGGACCCAGGATTGTGGCCATGAGGGCTCTTACTTCCTCTGGTTGTCGGTTAAGGTGATGCCTTGTGCAGAGACTTTGAAGTGGACAATGGTAGCAGTGGGTGTGGGGTCAGCCACCAGCGTCTCGGCGACAGCCTTTGCGATGGCCTGGGGGCCCGTCAGTGACTCCATCTCCACCGAATTGATGAAGAGGACGTTGCATGCTAGAAAGGGAGACAGCAGGCATGGGATCAACCACTGCTCTGAGCAACATTCACCCTGCAACAGCCCCTCTCTACTCACCCGCACCCTGTTTGAGGAGGTCTGTGGCCGAGTTGGTGGCTGACACAGTGTCTTTCTTTTCCTCCATGGGATCTAGAAGACATGGGATAGTTACTGCTGCTCCCTGCTTAGAAACCTAACCCATCCCCACAGGCTGTGGGGATGGATGCAATCCCTTCTGGTCCTGGCTCTTACCTCGGTCAGGAATGACCAGCTTGCAGGGCAGGGCCAAGGGCATGATGGAGTGCTGGTACACCAGAGCTGAGAGACAGCCTGGGGAGAGAGGGGAGATGGTCAGCACAGGGCTGGGGACATGGGTTTCCCCAGTGTTAGGTCATTGTTGCTCTGGGAGGATGGGAACAGGCTTTTTGGTGGGTTTCTTCACTGTGGTCCTAACGTCACATGTGGCAATTCCTCTCACTGAAACCACCATGCTCACGGAGGGCTCAGGGAGGGGACAGAGGTGCCAGGGCCACCCTAGGAACAACAAATGGGAAGAGGTCCTCATGCAGCACATCCAAGCGCATTAGCCATGGGATAAATGGAACAAGGGGAGCCCCTGCCCTCCACCCTGTCCAGCAGCATCATTTGTCTTACACATGTGCAGAAAGGTACATACCTGTGCATATAGGCATATTCATGTGCACTCATGAGTGTGCATGACCCCAGAGGCTCCAAATGCCCACAGGACTTGGTTACGCAGGGACAAGAGGCAGTAACGGAGGCAGGGGCTGTCCCAGATACCTGACAGCTCTGCTTTGATAGTCCAGCAAAGGCAAGGCTCTCCCAACCCAACCCCACATGTGGGAAGCACACTGGGAGCACTCACCAAAATTGGGCTCGTTGGGGCATCCTTTTAGTTTCACACCCCGCGGGCTGGTCTCAATGAGGAAGTGCCTCACCAGCTCGTTGGTGATGTCTCCTGGGAAGAGATGGGATGTTCTCACACCAGAGTCACCCTCTTCCTCTTTCTACTCTGCAGTTCCACAGGGAAACCAGTGCTCCAGCTCCAGGGAGGGGTCCCTGCCACTCCACACACCTCCTCAAATCCAGCCCTTCACACAGGGTCTACCTGAAGCCAGGTTCCCCCATGGTGTCAGTGGGCTGGGGAGGCTGTGCCCATTTCACCATGCCAAAGCCCAAGATGCAGATACCCCTGAGCCCTCCACAGCTCAGGGCAGAGGGTGTCTGGTGCTTCCCTGTGCCCTGGGACGAGAGGGCTGGGAGGGAGGGACCCTGCCACATCAGCACATACCCAACGGCATGACTAGTTCAGCAGACCCGGCTGCCCGCTCGGCCCGGCCAAACGATGGAAAGCATCTCAGCGTGGGATGGAGAAGGGCACACAATACCTTTCTTGTTCTGCTGCATGACCGTGGGAGGCGGAGAAGCTACTTTCATGGCAAGGCCGTAGGCTCCCCGGAAGGAGTGGCTGTCTCGGATGATGAAAGCCCCCGGCTCCCTGTCCTTCAGCAGTGCAATGGCTGCAGGAGAGAACGGCAGACCTCAGAGCCGGCATGGCAAGAGCCAACGTGCCGTCCAAAACCAGCAGGTGTGGGTCGGGGACGGGGCTCCACGGCCTCGCACCCAGGCACCACAATGTTACCATCCCCCCGGCACATTTGGATGGGGGTCTCAAGTGGGTCTGCGGCCAGGCAGGGCCTCATCTCCACCCTGCCTCCGCTGCCCTGGTGTGGGCATCTCAGAGCATTCCCACCCAGCCCAGCTCTAGAGCAACCAAGCACTGCAGAGCAGGCAGGGACCAGGGACCAAATGCTGGGACCTTGCCCCTGAAGACACCTTGCTCCCTCCTTGTTGTCCCCTCTTAGTTTAGCTGTGTCTCCAAGACTCCTCTGAGCTCTCTCAACTCAAGACCTGAGTGCTTTGCACCCCAAACTGCAGAGATCCACTGAATGCTGTGGGGACTGGTGCTCTTCTACCAAGGGGAAGGCTTGGAGACACCACATCATACAAGCCTGCAGCTGAGCTGAGCTGGGCTTCAACCCTGCTCTGCAATGGTCTGCGTATCCACAATCCACCTTCACTCCTAACCCAGCCCCTAAGGGAAATCCTTGCTAATCCCTGTGATCCCAGATACACCCCAACTCCCAACCATGGCTCACTCAGCCACATCCTTTGCCCTGTGCCATCTACCCACCCTGCTCTCTGGAGATCTCCGGTTTGTACCAGTACTTGGAAGTGTCCTGCACAAACTTGACGTTGGCACGAGTCTCAGGGCTGATATCTGCAAGGAAGGGAAGAAAAGACAAGAAAAAAGTTAAAAGATGCTGTATCTAAAACTCCACATGAGTTTTTAGCAAATCCAGCTAAAGTATTAATACCTCCACCTTCTTTCAGTCCCAGCGCATTGCTTTAACCTTAAGCCAATCCTCCATACCCTGGCAGGTTGATCATCGCCTGGAGCTTACGGGGCTGCCGGGCATCAAAGCTAAATTCAAGCACAAGGGCCCTCAAAGGGCTGTGCATGAGATGAACCTCTTTGCCACAAAGCCAGAGACAAAATGGGAATTCATCGTTTAAAAGGGAGCTGGCCAGGTGAAATGAAAGCTGTCGGAGGAAAGAGATATGTCCACAGGGTGGTGGGGAGATCCTCTGACTTCAGAGGACCTTCACTGCTCTCTAATGGTCAAGATTTGGCTTGTCCATCATAAAAATAAATTCCTTCCCTTATCCTTGCTCTGTGCAGAGGAACTGGACAGGTCAACCTGCTCTGGGAAAAGTAGCCCCAGCCCAACCCTGCCTTTCTCAGTGCCCATCAGTGGCACAGCCGTGATGGGAGCCGGTCCTCTGGCCATGAAGCTGACACTTTGCTCAGGCAACGTTTCCAACCACCTGCTTTCCAAAAACAACCGAGCAAACAACCCAGAGGGCGGGATAGCATCTCTGCTGGAGACATGTTATCAGCCCTCTGCAATCTGGTCGCCTTCGAAGAGGCGGGGGGCTCGCTCCCTTGCCCAGCCCGCTCACTAATTGTTACAGGTTTTAATTGCTCATGCTTCCCCACTGGGAAAGGTCCCCAGCCACAGCGAGTCACAGGGCCAGGGCAGGCGCCAGTGTGCCCACAAAGGGCTACCCACTCAGCAGCGAAACCGGCCCGGCAGCCGGAGCCACTGCTGCCCCGCGGCTTTATTCCCCTGGTCCTATCGGCCTAATCTTGACGTCACGGAGGTGTCCCGTAACGGGAGCCGGCAAAGGCGCGAAGGCGTTCCAGGCGCAGCGGCACCCGGGGCACAGCGCACCATTTGAAACGAGGAGGCAGCGCTGCAGCAGCGTCCCGGTGGGGTAAAGCCTGCCGGGAACAGGGCCGGGAGGTCAGCGCATCCCCACGGCAGAGAAAAGCCGCCTCCGGGCACTTTGATCTCCCCATACACAATTCTGGGCGCTGTTTACGCCAGCGATGCCAGGTCGGTGCTTTTCCTGTTTGGATTTACCAGAAAGTGCAGGAAATGGCCCGAGCCCCAGCGGTGCCGCTGGTTTGCGGATGGACAGGAGGGGTAAATCAGGACACAGCTGCAACCCTTTGACCGGCAGCCATTGAGGAGGAGGAGGGGAAAGCCCTGGGCAGGGCAGGGGGACACGGGGACCTCCAAGGGCATCACTTACCTGGCATGGAGAACTTGGAGAAGTCTGGCAGGGTGTGGGAGAAGGTGACGACGCTTCCACCGCTGGGACTGGACATGCCGCTGGAGAGGGGCGAGGATGCCTTGCCGTTGATGGTGGCATAGTTGGGGAGGCTGTTGGAGCGGTCCCCGGCCGACATCCGACGCTTCTCGGGCAGCGCAGGCTGAGGCGTGGGGCTGCCCTGGCGGTAGGCGGCCGAGTCCGGAGAGGAGGAGTGCGGCGTGCTTGTGCCGGGGTAGTACGCCGGTGAGACGGGGAAGGACGGCGTGGAAGGAGGCTGGTAGCCGGAGGAGCTGCTCTGCCGAGACAGCGTCGGGCGCCTCTCCTCTGGGCTGGGGTAGCCGTACAGGGGGCTGCTGGGGGGGACGGCCGCTGTGGCTTGATGCCTGGCCAGGCTGGGGCTCCCCGGTGTGGCCACCAAGTTGCCGTGGGCCGTCACAGCATGCCTGCCTAGCCCTGGGCTGCCGGGAGCGCCACTTATGCTGGGGTTGACGGCTCTTCGCCCAAAACCAGGGCTGGGCGGCGTGTTGGTAGCCACTGTCCGGTGCAGGGTGCGGGGGCTCCCCGGCAGGACGTGGACCCCCACCACATTGACCTGTGGCTGCGGCCGAGCTTGGGGGTCCGGCTGGAGGGTGGCTCGGCCATCGGGGTAGTCAGGGCTGGCGTACACCGAGCCCGGGACCCCACCTTGGACCATTGTAAAGGAAGATGGAGACGAATTTTGGTAGCTGCTGTGAGCAGAGGGCATCTGCGAGCCAACAGGCGACCGGTAAACAGGCTCGGCCAAGGTGTGGGGAGGCGTAACCGTGCCATGGGGGCTGCCCTCCGATGGGTAGCTGCGGAGGGAGGCCCTGAGGAGAGATGAGGAAAAGGAGAATTCAGCTCCACTGCTCATTCCTGCTGCTGGCTGGCACCCTCCTGCGAGTAGTGCACAGGGAAACTGAGGCACAGTGGCAACAAGCTGCTCGGTTGTTCAGAAGCAACAGTGGGACAGGTCCTGCTAGCTGCATGAAAGCAACTAGAGGCAGCTTTAGTTCCACCATGCATCCCAGTTTCCTCTCAAAATATGACTTTCTGGGAGACACAGCCTTTTTCAGCTCCTCTCCCAGCAAAACGCCCAATTCGTTCCTTCCTGCAAGTCTTGCCAGGCTGGGCTGGTGCAGGACACCTCATGGGCAGGGTGGAGAGGGGACAGGGAGTATGGCTCCATCACACAACAGGGGACCCATGCTCAGCCTAACCCAGGGCTAGGGGTTAGCACAGGGGCCCCAGGGGCCGGGTTCCTAGCAAGATGTTGCTGAGGTCCAGTGACCACCAAATGATCACCAGTGACCCAGCTTTGTGTCCTCAGGGCAGTGAGCCGTGTGGTTGGCCGTGAACCCCCAAATCCTGCATGGGGAGAGAGGGGTCCTTGCAAAGGCAATTTCAATGTGGGAGCAAGCCTGTGCACCAGGCAGGGTTTGGGTTCGGCCCCAGCCCCACCAGCCCCCAGGACCTGCACCCACTGCCTTACCCATCCACGCTGTGAATGGGGCTGCTGGTGGAGACGGGGCTGGGGGCAGTGAAGGAGTTGGTGAAGGTGCCATTCCTGGCAGGCACCTCCGGGCCTCCAGGCTGGGTGGTGGGCGGGCTCCCTCCCTTGCCCATTGTGGCCGTGCGGGCCACCGACTCGACGTAGCTCCTGGGCTCTGCAGCAAAAGAGAAGGGGAAACGGATGAGCCCACAGCCCGCATGAAAGGGGGCCATGCCTGTCCCAGCATTCCCATTTCAGCCACTGAAGGTGCTTGAGCTGAGCTCCTCCAGCTGCACATTTCCCCTGTCCCTCTTCCCCCAGGGTCTGTGAAAAAACACGTCTGGGTCATCTGGGTCTTTAGGTTGCTCCCAGGGATGCTGAAGACCCCAGCGAGGGCACAGAGAGGAGGGTCGTGCCCACCCCTTTCCCTGAGGGGACCAGAGCATGCAGACCACGGTCCCTTCCCATGCCACAGCCCCTCCACCCTGCTCTGAGTCAGCGTCCCTCTCTGCCCAGGATGCCACACAGCACACGTTGTGCTCCCTGCTCATCTCCAGCTCCTAAAAATAGAGCTGGTGACTCTGCCCAGCCTGTGATGACTCACGCGGGACTGATGACGATGCCCTGCAGTCCCTGGCCTGCACAGCCCACCTCTGCCAGCCATCTCCAGCAGCAGACCAGAGAGCAGCTCCAGCTATTTCCACTGCAGCATCCAACATTCTCACTCCCAACCCGCCTTGAAACCAGAGCCCACGAGCACGACCAAGAAAAGCAATTTTCCTTTGGAGCCGCCGAGCTGTCCCGTGCCAGGAGCAGCGGGCTGGGCTGGCCGTCACCAGCCACAGCAGCCACCAGACTCAGCCCTCCCTCCTCCCTTCCCCCCCCGCCTCCTGCTCCATCCAGGCTGGTCCCCATCCTTACAATAGCCCCTGCAGCCCCCAGGCCCCCCCCAAAAGCCACACTGGAGGAAGGGGCTGCAGCTTCAGACCCATCCCCCCCCAGCCATGTCACACCTCGGCTGGCACATGCCACTGACTGCCTCCATGCTGGGGCACAACGCCCTAAGTGAGACCCACTGGCGTCAAACTCTATGGGCCGGGCATCCTTGCAGGTCCCTGGCTCCAGGCTGGCCATGCCCGAGGCACCTCCACAGTAGTAATTAGCATGACAAACATTATTATTATTATTATTAGTCATAACAGCCGGGCTCTGGCTAAGCCTGCCAGCAAGCTGGCTCACTCACAGCCAGCAACACCAATACACAGCTCCACGTTCCGTGCCGGACCAGGGGGTTGCAAGGAAAAAGACTGTCATGGGTCGCCCTCCTTCCCCCACAGCATCTCTGTGCCCCATCTGCTTGCAGACAGGGGAGGAGGAGTCCATCCCTTGGGCTGATCTCCCTGCCCAGCCCTGCTCAACCACCCCAGGAAAGATCAGAGCCAAAACCGAGGACCTCAACACAGACTGGGTACCAGCATCTGAGGCAGGACATGTGAGACTGAGTGACAGGGATGAGGCATTGCCCAGGAGGACGCCCAGGGCAGCTGCAAGAAACTCATCGCTGCTTAGGTAATTAAATTAATTTCACAGCTACTCACTTTTCCCCCCCAGCTCCCCACCCCAGACTAAAATTATCCAGACAGTACATATGAGTCAGCCTGCAAGAGGTTAAGACCAAAGGGCTGCAAAAATGCCAGCCCCTCCTGCAAAGGTGGGGGCTGAAGCGAGGCAGGAGCCAAGGGGCCTCCGGGAGGGGGGATGGCCTATGTGTGCCACAGCGAGGTGTGTGACCACGGGCACATGTTCGAGTCGTTTGGTTCAATATCGGGAATAAAGAAGAAAGAAAAAAAATCCAGGAATTTTCAGGCAGGATTTTTTTAGGCTGAAAAATCCAACCTTGCCTCTTGGTGTTTTCTTGGAAGAGGCTCCAGAGATGGGAAGACAGTGGGAGAATAGAGAGGCTGTGAGTCAGCAGGGAGGTGGGCAGTCGTTCGGGAATCCTGAATCCGAGCAGGGCTGCGCTCCGGCCAGAAATCTCCCAATGCCGCAACTGCACTGGGCTGTTTTAAAGCCTCCTCAGAGGTGGCAGCCAAGCCCCGAGCTCCTGTGCTGCCAGAGCATCCTCTGGCCCCAGGCGCAGCCTGGCCATGCAGGCTGGGATCTGCTGAGCAGAGCCCACAGGGGCAGGGATCCTCGTGGGGTGTGCAGCTGGGTGCTGAGGGTGCTAAGCCAAAGTTTTGTCAAGCCAAAACACCGGTCCCTTCTCAGGACTGCAGATTCAACCCCCAAAAACCATCACGCTATCAGAGACGATGAAGTAGGGCAAGGGGCTGGTGCTGGCCACTCAGCCCAGCCAGCGCAGGGTCACCGGACATCCTTGCTCTGGGTCAACCATCATGCAAGCAGCTGGAGTGCCACAGGAACAGAGAAACAGTGCAGCTTGAGCTCCTGAAGGTTTGGTGGGAAGGAGAGGAGAGGTGATGTTTGGGTCTTTGGAGGCTTAAAGTTGGACAGAAATGGTAAAGCTGGAGGGGTACTTAGGAGTGAAAAGCCTGATTTTATCCCAGGTTTTCTTCTTTTAATGTACCCAAGAAGCCATTGCTGAAAAATCAGCTCTGGAAGCAGAACATTTTCTTCAAGGAAACACTTTCTCCAATATTACACAATGTTCAGGTTTGGGTTATGTGCATTTTGAGGAACTCCCAGGAAGAAACGCTGATGGCTGCAGGGGCCGTGGGAAGTGTCGCAAACTCGCCAAGAAGACACATGCCCTCCCCAAAACCCATCTTGAATGCACCGTTCCCCATCCCAGCCCCGAGGGCCCAAAGTTTCATTAAAGAAGAGAGCAAAACCACCCAACTACCATCTGATAGCAGGCAGCACTCCGGGGAATCACAGCGGCTCCCAAAGCCCCTGTCCCCCCAGGAGACATGCCACCCCAGAGCCTGCAGTACCTCCTCCATCAGCACAGCCAATCCTGAGCTGACGTCCCAGCTCAGCCCCATCCTCAGCATCCCCAGAGAGGCAAAGTCCAGGGATGGGTGAGGTGGGAGGAATTTGGGCAGCCTCCCTGCCAGCAGAGGATGCGCACCGGCTGCCGGCACTGTGCCGCTATCCAGCCGGCTGAGCCAGCAGCACGCTGGTGGCCTCTGCGCCTGCTGACCTTTTGTGCTGCACTTTGGTTTATTTTCACTCCAAACGGCAGTGGCAAAGCCAGAAGGGGCGGGCAGGAGCCCAAAGCCGGGGCTGCTGCTCCCAGCCCCCCACCAGGCTCATTCAAACACAGCGTGCCAGCATCCCTGGCATGCCACTGGCAAGGATGCCACGCACCAACAAAGAGGTCTCAACCCCCATGGACGATGACCACCCAACATGACAGACCTCCAGGTCCAATTTGGACATCGGGGAATCCAACCACGACACAAGGCTTGATGGTCCCCTCCTCAAAAGGGAGCAGGACAGGCAAGACTCAGGCTCCTACATCCCTGGGGGCCAGTGCAAGGGAAGGCTGCTGGCACAGTGGGTATGAGCGGCAAAGAGAGAGACAGAAAAAGAAAAGCCCTTCTTACCTTCTTCAGAGTCACCGCCCGCCTCCCCTTCTAGCTCTGAGATGGAGGGGCAGGGGAACAATGGGAGCAGGAAGAGGAGGAAGAAGGGAGATGCAAGACAGAAAGAAAGAGAAATCAGAGTTAAGCAGCTTTGTCTTGCTCAGGCAGGGGCAGAGACTGCAAAGGAGAGCCCCACACCTCCCAGACACTGTGCCCCAAACTGGAGCCCTGGCCTTGGACACCCCCAGGGTCCACCTGGGCATCCCAGAGATGATGTCCAAAACCCAGGAGGCTGGTTTTGGGCAGGGCAGAGGGAACCGCCCAGCAGGGAGCCACCACGAAGGGCTGCTCTGAGAAGCCCGGCAAGCACCAAAAAAGCATCAGCTTGTCCTTGAGGGCAGAGCGAGAAGGGCCTCACTGGGTGGCCTCAGCCAAGCTGTGCCCCCCAGGCTCAGCTGGGTTTTGGGGAAGTTACACTCAGCCCTAAAATGGCCCAGGAAGGGGACCTAGGTACTGGGGAGCAGCGAGGTCTGGCTCAGCAGGCTGCTCTGGGACATGTCCCCAGGACAGCTAGGGCTTTGCACCCGGGGATCACTCTCCAGGATGGAGAGGGCTCTGGATACTGTTCCAGCTTGGCTCCCAGAGAGCAAACCCTCTCCAGCTGTGCTGGGGGAGAGAAGGGATGGAGGAGGTGAGGAGGGAAGAATATGGGGCTGTGCAGGAGGCAAGACCCTGGGGTTTTCCAGCCTTCACCACTGAAGACCCTGCTGGGCTGAGCCCCCCAGGGCAGCACCAACATCCCCCCAACCCTCACACAGTCCCATAGTTCCCACAGGAGATGACAAGGACCCCAGGGCCAACTGGCCCAAAAAGGGAGACAGAAGTGCCTTCTCCAGCCAGGAGACCCTTCCAGGGGTATCCTCACAGTTGCACACACCCCCCGCCCCAAAAACCGCCAGCAGCCCCCATGCCTGCACTCACCTCCCACCGGATGCAGCAGGATCTCGGCCGGGTTGTGGGGTTTCAGCCCCAGTGCTGAGAGCGGGGTCTTGGCCAGGCCGGGGGGAGAACGCACTGTCAGCATGGGGGACACAAGAGCGTTAGTGGAAGGGTGGGAGGTGAAGCTTCAGAAAGGCTGGAGCTGCCCAGGTGTTCAGAGCCCCCATGACCCATCCCACCCACCGGCTGCAGTTGGGGGCTGCCGGGAAGAGGAGATGCCCTCATATGAAGCAACGTCCCGGGGAAGGGCACCGATCCCTCTCTCCATCTGGGAGAGGGTACAGGGTGGGAGGTGCCCAGGAACAAGCAGCCTGCCCCATCACAGGGCTAGCAGGATGGAGAAAGGGGGCAAATCCCACCAGGACAGGCCCAGACCCCATCTCCCAGCACCATCCCCATAAGGGAATGGTCCCACCATAGGCATGAAGCGTCCTTCATTGCTCCTGCGTGAGCAGCCATCCCCCCAACCCAGCTCTCCTAAACCTTAACCCCACCCTGCTGATCCCCACATCTGGCTGAGCTGGGACCAGGCTGTCCCACAGCAGCTCATCACCCCCGCGAAAAGTGCAGCAGGACTGCCAAAAAACCCCCACCCTCCATACCAGCTCGACGGGGGTGTGAGCATGTTCCCCGAGGGGTGGCAATGCACACATGAGGTCTGTACCTCTGGGCCTATACGTACATAGCAGGAGGAACCCCGTATGTATGTATGGCTATGGCATGGATGCACTGGCAGTGTGGGGTGGCAGGGTTTCATGGGGCAGGGTGGACCTCCCTGAGCTGACTGCACCTCCTCTCCCCTCCTGCCCCCTGACCCATCTCCCTGATGCTGCATCTCCCCAGGGTCTCATCTCCAGCAAGAGGGACTGGAGGGCACATCCTTCCATCAGCGTTTGAACATCCCCAACTGGTGGCATGAGCACAGGGCCCACGGCGAGGCTGGGAGGCAGCGGGTGGTGGGAGCTCCAGAGGAAAGCCAGACCCTCACCTGGAGGCCAGGTGCCCCCAGCAGCCTGGGGCTGGAGCAGCCGAGCCCCTGGGAAACTGAGAGGGCATCGCCTTCCCTGGCGGGTGTCTGATTTCCCCACATCTGGTCGGGTGCAAGCCACAATGTCAGCTCACGCCTCTGTTGGCTGATGAGCAGCGGGGTCCTCCGGGGCTGGGAATTCCCCCAGGACCACCATCTCCCCATGGAGGGGAATCGCTCCTGCATCCCCCCCAGTGGGAATTTTAGCAAAGCCTGCAAGCTGCAGCTTCAAACTTCCCAGGCCTCCCCAGCTGGCACTGGATAAGAAGCACTGCCTCCAGGCCATGTCCCCGTCACCTCCGCAAGTGACTCATCCCCCAAAAGGAGCCACTGTCCCACTGCCAAGGAGCTGCTGCCCTGGGACCAAGCTCTCCAGGTCCCCTGGAACAACAGGGCTATTTCCGAGCTGCCAAATGCCCCAGAGATGCTCCCACACTCCAGTCACTGCTTCCCATGAGATGGGGCTCAAACGCCAGTGTGTTGCAGGGGAAGAACAGCAAGAGAGCAGAAGGAAACAGCCTTGAGCCCCATGGGCTGAGCTACAGGGGGCAGGCAGCCCCACTGGGACTAGGATGTGGCATCAGAGGTGGCTGTGCCCAGCCTGAGCATGCCCAGCCCTAGGGCATCCCTCAGCATCCAGGCTACAAAAGTGTTTTGGGGGAGGGCGGGGGGGGGGCTGCTGTCTTTTTTGATGGGTTTCCCAGTTGACAGGCTGCTCCGTTGCACTGGTCCAGCCTGACTCATGTTGTGCCGACATGAGGCTGCTCATTGGGGTTCATTGCTCAAGCCGATCACATAAACCAGGTCCACACAAACCCACCGCAACTGCACAGTTAGGGTTAGTCAGAAAGGAGGCATGCTGCACCGGAGGAGCGTAGACAAACTGCATGCAAAGGGCTGGCATCTCCCAGCCTTTTCCCCTCCTGCCCTGGAAACAGTGAGCGAGAAGTGGCACAGCGTGCAAGGGTCTGCCCCGAGCCCCCTCCCGGTCTTCAGTCCCTCCTGCCTCCCCACCACTCGCCTGCTATCGCAGCCTCGCTGCCCTTCTTGCCATGCCAGTAGGAAAGATGGGGAGGTGCAGGACCAGGATGGGGTAAAAGGATGCTGTCTCAGACCCTGCCTCTCTCCTTATCCCACCTTGGGATCCCATCCAAGAAACGCCCCAATGAGTGGAGGGTGGGAAAAAGCCAACAGGAGGGTGCCGAGCATGGGATGCTATTGGCAGAGGGATGCTGATGGCAGCATGGAGTGGTGGGATGCAGAGGAGAGAGGAGGATGGAGAGGAGTGATTAATGTGGCGGTGGGTGTCTGGAGCCCGGAGCTGTCTGACCCTTGGCAAATTTCTGGCTTGCCGAGAGCCACCCACTGAGCCCCTCTGCCTCCCGGAGCCGCGGCACTTACAGGGGTTGGAGTAAGGGGTTTGTGGCGAGACAGGGAAGGCTGGGGTGGGGGGAGAAATCTCACCGCCGCTGGAGGGTGGGCTGGTAGGGGAGGCACCCTCTATCTCTTCAAAGGCTTCCTTGTAGCTGTGGAGGTGAGGCTGGGGAGAGCAGGAGAAAGGGTCAGTCCCCTATGATGGGCAGAAACCTCCAGGACACCCCGAGGAGGGAGCAGAGGGGGCAAAGAGAAGGTTTCTACCTCCTCCCTGCTAACAACCACCACCACCACAAAAAGCACCATTGACCCCCAACCCTCTGGGATGCTGCGGACGCTAAAAGTCCCATACCCCCCTCCAAGCCTTCTCCCTCCCCGGAGGCATCTGCCCCATCAGCCTCCCCCCCACTCCAGCACACCCTCCACCCCAACGAACCTCTTTGGGCCTCCCTCCAGGGTTGGCCGCGATGGTGCTGACCACCTCAGGCGAGAGGACGGTGGGGCTGCGCGGCGAGCTGGGCTCCGGTGAGCTCTTCTCATAGTGGCTGTCACTGGGGGTCCGCTTGCGGGCAGGGACGGCACTCTCCTCCGGGGGCTTCTCCCGGGACTGCACCCCTGAGGGGGCAAGCACAGGGTGGGAGGTGGTTGAGGAGCCGCTGGCCAAGATGGGGACCAGCAGGAGATGCTTCGGGGCCAATCTGAGCGGTCTCTCCAGGGCTGTGTGCCACAGAGAAGCTCTGCCCAGCGGAGATGGCAGCTTCAGCACTCACCTGCATCTAACCCCCAGACCAGCACAGCCAGTTTTGAACTGGAGCAGATATATCTTACAATGGTGGCCTGGGGCCAAGCAATAAAGCAAGGCAGGGTTGTGGCTAGTGGCTGGATTGCTGCACTAGCCCTCCCAAGCACCATGAGACCTGGGCTCAGGGACAACAACCCCCAGCAGCGGGTGCGAGGGGCATGAGCATCCTGAGAGCAGCCCAGCCCCACAGAGCTGGGGAGGACCAGGACCTCCCGACAGTGTCACAGTGCAAAAGGGCTGAATCCCCCAGCACCAGGGCAGCTGCATTCGGCTGCTTCCCTGGTCACGTAGCTGGATGCGGCTTCTACCACAGCAGTGGAAAAAGGCAGACGGAGCACCGGGTTGGGAGGAAGGACCCCAACAGACGGATGGTGCAGGGAACCCCAGCAAACCACTGCTGATCTCCTACCCCCAGCATGAAGCCTTCCTAAAAGGGGAGATCAGCATCTCTTCTCCATCTCCCCCTAAACCTTCTTCCCAGACCCCAGTGCCATCAGCCACTGGTGCCCGTAGCCTTGGGGGAAGAAGGGAGCAAGCAAGTTACTGCGGGAGAATGGGTTTCTCCAGGCTGTCAGGGTCTGGTATATCCCAGTGGTGATCCCCGTGGGCTGGGATAAAGCCCAGGAATGAGGACAAAGCCAGCACAGGGCAGGGGAGGCGTGGGGGGCTGGGATGAGGGGTGCAACCGCAACTCTCCCAGCACCCAGTGGAGCCCAAACACACTCTTCACCCTGTCTCACCTGACAAAGGGGTTAATTAGGGATGATGGTGGTGGGTTCAGTGCAGCGGAAGCGTGCAGAGCATCACGGGTGCAGCTCAGAGCCCCGCAGCACTCCCACTCCTCCCTGGGACCCACACAACAGTGGGGTGACCCCTGGTTTCAGCCCCACTAGCAGAGGTGACAGCACCATCCCCTCCACCTTTTCCATGGAGCCAGAGAGCACTCACACGGCCCCTGGCCAGCACATTGGGGGAAAAATAAAAAGAGAAAAAGGAGAAAAAAAAAAAAGAGAAAAAGGAAAAAAAAAAAGAAAAAAAAGAAAGAGGCCAGCATCACGCTCCAGGAAATGCACTTTTCAAACACCAACTCCTTTCCCACGGGCTGGCGGAGGAAAACCAGTCATCAGCTGCTTCCCCTCGCTCCCCGGGGCTCCGTGCGGGACCCACGCCTCACACCCGCTGACCTCCCTTCTTCACCACTCCGGCACCCTCACCGGAGCTTTCCTGGCCCCGGGGAAAGGGCTGGGAGCGGAGAAAGGGCTGGGAGCGCGGGAGGTGGCCTGGGTGCATTTCTAAATAATCAGCCCAGTAAATGGCAACAACAATAAAATCGCGGCTCGGGGTGGGGGGGGGAGAGGCGGCCGGGCTGCGAGGCGGGGGACGTGAGCCAACGGGGCTGGCTCCAGCCGCGGAGGCAGCCTGGAAAATTCCACTAAGAGCGGCTTTGAAACACAACTCCCGATCCCTTCTGCAGGTGCTCGCCGGCGTGGGGGATGGCCATTAAAAAGGCCCGTGGAGGGGACAGGGAATGGAGTGGGTCCCTGGGAAGCTGCCCTGCAGGCATGGGCAGCATCGTATAGGGCCACCCTATATCTTTTGCCCTGCTCTTCACTTTAAGGGAATGAAACCCTGAGTTGTGAGCATAGGGAGAAACAAAATGTTGGGGAAAAATAAAGCAAACTCTTGTATTTTCTTTTTATCCTTCCACTTTGTGCACTGTGGGGTATCCTGCATGCTGCAAGAGCATCACTGGGAGCACCCCTTGGCCCATCCCAAAGTGAGCTGGAGTGACTGAGCACTGCAGAGAGGCAGTGACTGGCTCCAAGTCATGTATGCCTGCCTCACTTTGCATTTTCCATTTGGGAGGCAAAAAGAGCAGCTCACCCAAGCTCAGCTGTCAGTGCACATCACACATCTGCAGCGTGGGACCCCCAGCTTCATCCCCAGGGCTGCACGTCAACCAGCCACAGGGTGCTGGATCTGGCCCATCGGGACACCCAGGAGCTCACCGGGCTTTGGCTGCTCCATTCCCCAGACATGGAAAGCGGCCGGGGCCGCAGGGAGGGGAGGGAGGAGAGGGGAAAAAAGGGACTCATTGTTCGGGAGCGGAGAGTGGGAAACTTCACGGGCCGCCCGGAGCAAAGCCTGGAGGAAACCCAGGCTTTAAGCACGGCTCTCTCGACCCCCTGGGTGATTTATGGGCTGGAAAGTACGCTTGAAAAACAAACTCTCCTTTCCCTCACTCGCTGTGCCCCCTCAGCAGACATACAGCCTCCCTTAGCCACAGTACCACCACCAGCCCCCCAAGGATGCCCTGCCAGCCTCGGGGCGCGGGGTGGGGTTCCCATCACAAAGGGGGAACAGCAGCCTGCAACCTGCTCCCCACCGTCACCCCCACCACCTTTGGCACTGCCACCCCTTCTCCTACCCATTTAACTCCCTAACCTGGCAACAACCCTCCCCCAGCAAGGTCCTGCCCTTCGACTCAGCACAGCTCTAGGGCTGGGGAAGGGCAGGAGCACAACAGCCAGGGGAGGAGGAAACAGGAGGGATTTAAACCTAGGTGGTTTTATGGCTGGGGAGTCAGGTTTCTAGGCCAAATCAGGAGGCAGCTGCTTTTTGGGCAAGAGATGCTGGAGCTACTGTCAGGCAAGAGCTGGGCAATACCCCCACAGTAGAGAGGAGAGGGCAAAGCAGCCTCCCATGGCCCTCGGGATGCGGCACCCTGCAGTTAAAGCCAGACCAGGACACACTACGCCCAGGGAAAAGAGATGCAAACTCACTCCCTGCCTGCATGAGGAACAGCAGCAGACGTTGCCCTGTACTGCTCTCTGCCAGAGCCCAACTCACCCTGTCCCACCGGGCACAGACCCCCACCTCCAAGCCTGATCACCGCAAACAGGCACAACAAGATACCTTACTCTGCATCAAGGACTGGGAGGGTTCAAACCTCTTTGGTCCTCCTGGGGAGAAACCCAAAGTGCCAGCAGGGAGAGAAAGGTCACCCAGAAAGCTGGTGACTCCCCAGCCCACTCTTTGCCCCCAGCCCCTCTCCATCCCTCTCCTCCTGCTCACCTCGGGACAAGTGGGTGCAAACCAAGCGGGTCCCCAGCACCCGTCGCCCAGAGCAAAAGTCACATTGCCTAAAATCCAGCCTCCACGGCCCATATCCCCTGGCTGCAGACCGACCCATGGGGACCCCAGGATGGAGGCAGGTGAGACCCTGCCAGGCTGGGAACTGGCTGAACCTGGGGTCTGTGGAGCTGCACCCCAGCCCTTGCCTCCCCAAGGCATAAGCCACAGCCAGGGCAAAGCTCAGAGGGGCTGGAGCAAGGGTCCAGATCTGGCCCAGCAATGAAACTCCACCAGAGAGCAGTGCCAGGCTTGGATGAGATGCAAAATCAAGTGTGGGCAGGGGAGTCTGCACCCAGGGCCAGGGGCTTCCCCATCACCGGAGGAGGTCAAGGGATGCCCTAAGTATTGCCATGCTGAGAAAGGGGATCAAGCTTGCATGGGGAGGGTCTCCCAAGCTTCCCTCCATCCCACATCCATGCAACACACAGAGCACTCAGCATGCAGAGATAGGGGAGGAAGGAGAGATGAGGGGGAAGGAGTGAGAAGAGAGAAGGGAAAAGGAAGGAAGGATGAGAAGGAAGGAGGGAGGAGAGGGATGGAAGGAGAAGGATGGATGGGGAAGGAAGGAGGACTAGGAAGGAGGGAGGTAGAATGAACAAACCGGAGAAGGAGGAGGACCGTTGCTGGTTCAGAGGAGGACGGGGGGCTTTGGTGCTCTTGTTGAGGTCCCTGAGCTTGGCGTTGTACTCTGCCAGCGTACCAGGACAGGGGGTGCAAGGAGGGTAGGAGGTCACACGGGACAGACACAGTCCCCCATGGGGAGAGGAAGGGGCAAGACAAGACAAATGTCACGAGATACAATAGGGAGACAGAGAGAGAAAACAAGAGAAAATATTAGATGGGCTCCAAAAGATGAGACTGGGGTCCAAGGAAGCTCAGACCCACCTTGGAGCTGCTTTCCTATCACCTAAATTGCCTGGCTCCAGGCATTGCTTAAACCCACATGGGAAATCAGTGGTGGCTCCCAGCCACACGTGGCCTTGGGCAATGCCATAAATGCCCATCACTGTCCCCTTGTGGATGGCACCATGCAGGTCCCCTCCATCATGGGATGCCCAGGGCTGGGACAAGAAGAGATGGCCCCAGATGCCTCACTGGGAGATGATGGGGACTTGAAGGATGGCAGGACCAGCTCCTCTCTGCAGGGAGGCGCTGGGGACACCAGCGCGGTCCCCTCCATCACCAGCAGGAAGCGGGAACAGGAGTGCTCCCTGCAGGGCATGGAGGAGGTGTGAGATGCTCCTCATCGCTGTGCCGGGACACGCAGGCAATTTATAGCAGCAGGGAATGTAAACAAACCCGTCCATGCCCCACTGTCCCCATCAGCCGTCCCCTCCCGGCGCCAGCTTCAGGACACCTTGTTCCCGCCGGAGGTCAGGCTGCCTGCCCGCGCTGTCCCCGCCTCGGCACAGACAGCCCAGCTCCAGCAGAGACAGGTGGCCGTGGGCTGGGGACCGTCCCTGGGATGCCTCTCTTTCCTGGGAAGCCCAGCGGCTGCTTGGAGATGAGAGTGACCCCAACCCAGCCTTGAGGACCTGACCCCAGGGTTGCAGGGGATGCATTTTTGGTAGACACTATCAAACATCCATTTCCCACCCACTGCAAATACTGCTCCTCCTCTACCAAAGGCTCTCCACTTTTCATCCCATTTTCTCCCCCACCATGGTTGGGGGGGAGGATCTGGTCCTTATAATATTCAGTCCAGACATACAACATGGTTTGGGCATCCATGTGTCCTTGGGTTTGTTTAAACCCTCCGCACAAGCCCTGAGTCCCTCTGTGGATCTGGCCTGGATCACTGAAGTTGGGTTCGGAAGGATGCAAACTGCCCTCAACATCTCCACCGTCCACCCCTCCCTGCCACTGGCACCCCTCCTGCCCCCCACCCCAGTGCCGCAGTGACTCAGCCCCCACGCCTGGAAGGTTGATGCTGTTGGATTTTTCCAGCCAAGCCTTTTCCCCCTCCCTCTAATGCCGGGTGAGTTTCTGGACTGAGCGCAGAGCTGGAAGGGTTGGAGCTGCCAAGCCCCAGCATCACGAGCTGGCCCCCAGCCTGGCCGCAGCCCCGAACCCTTCCCAAATGTTGCTCCACAATTCAACAACTGCAGCCGAAGCAGTAGGGAGGGAGGGCACTGAGCTGCCGCAGGGCCACAGCACCTCCTTCCTGCGGGGCTGGGACCCTCTGCGTCCCCAAAGCCCCAGAGTCAGGGCCAGAGCCGTGGGAGGGCAGGGAGTCAGAAGACACTGTTTCCCCTCTGTGGCACGGAGCAAAAGCCTTCATGTAGCCACAGCACTGATGCTTGGTGCTGCACCCAGCCAAGCATTGCACCAAACCCCTCTGGCAGGGCTGGGAAATGCCTTCCCAGCCCCTGATCATTGCCCCAAGGCCAGGTCAAGCTTCAAACCACCCAGGGCCAAGCTGGTTGGGCCACCAGGGCAGAAAGGCTGCTGCCAGCCTGCACCCTGGCACCCCTGCTCCGGCAGCACCCCGGCTGCCTGGGGAGGAGGTCCAAGCACCGGGGAGAAGGTCCAAGCACCAAGCCCAGCACACTGCAGGGAAAGCAGGGACTGAAACCAGGGAGGAGCCCAGCTATGTTAAATACAAGGCAAATGCTCTCCTGGGACCTTACACCAGAGCACGCTCCAGGCAAGGAGAGCATCATGTCCAAGGCGGGGTCCAGGCAGGACACCCTCAGCCAGAGCTGAAAACATCTTCCCAAATTGGGCCATATTCTCCCTGAAAGGGAGAAATCCCCCCGGGACGCAGGAAGCAGGTCTGCTGCAGGGGACAGACCAGCCCCACACCCCAAAGCGGTGAGGATGGGGGGGCCCGACCCCCTCGGCCACCCCTTCTCCCCACCTCTGAGCGATGCTGCTGCAGACGGCGAGCTACAAGGGGGGTTCTCGGCAAAGGAGAGTGGCACAGGCTGCCCCCTTGCCCGGCATGCCCCCACGGCGGGTGGCTCAGTCCCAAGCCCGGATCCGGCACGGACGAGGAGTCGCCGCATCTCCCATCCCTGGCTCCACCATGCACGCCACCACCGCGGGCTCCAGTTTTCCTGGGCATCGCGGCCCCCCCCCCCCCCCCCCCCCAAGGAATCAAAGCATCCTACCTGCCACCCTGTGGGCCACCAGGCCCTCCAGATTCAAGGGCTCTTCTGCCGACCTCGACAGGTCTTCATAGCTCTCCAGTCCCTTGGGGGGCATCTGGGTTTGTGCTGGGACGGTGGGGGAAGGCGGGGAGGAGATGAGGAGCTGCTGAGACCCCACGGGGCTGTAGGAGGTGCTGAGCGGGAGGATGCCCATCGGTGCTCCAGCTGGGGCCTGGCTGTAGCTCCTCGGCTCCGGCACCGGTGCCTGCTGGTAACTGTAGGGCAAATAGGTTTCCCGGTACTCGTGCACCCCATAGTCCGGCTCCCTGGGAGAACAGGCTTTGCCCCCAGGCTCGGAGACCACAGGGCTCACGGAGGTGCCGAAGGACCTTGGCTGGGCCACCTGTGGAGCCGGCCGGGCATAGAGACCAGTGACAGGCTGGGCAGAGAGGGAGGAGAGCAGGGGTCCTCCCGGCTTGTCCTGGCGGGAGGTGGCGGGCACGCTCTGTGACTTGTGGACGGTGGGTGCGAGGTCCAGCATGAGGACATCGAGGGCTTCAATGGACTGCTCGATCTCCCGGCGGGAAGGCGCCCGGGGGAATTCAGGCATGCTGTGGCTGTGTGGCGGCACTGGCTGCAGCGGGCTGGGCTGGGGGCTGCAGCTGGAGATGCTGGGGCTGTGGCTCTCCATGCCACCCTCCTGCAGCCGGGAAGGCGGCCGGCTCCCTCCTTGCTGCTGCCAGGAATTCAAGCCCCTCTGCACGGCCTCCCGGCTGCTGGTGCTGCGAGTCGGGGCTTGGGGCAGCGCCGGGGTCGTGTCGTACTTGGCTGTGTCCACTGCCGGGAAGGACCGGGAGCGGTAGGTGCCGGGGGGGTCGTAGCCATACAAGTAGGGCTGGGAGCTGGGCAGCGGCTGGGGCTGGAGCCAGCCCGGTGCATGGGAGCCTGGCGGGCGCTGCGGGTAGCCGGCCAGGTGGTCCTGAGTGGATGCTGAAGGCCGCAAGGAAGGCAGTGGGTCACGGAGGTGGTGGCCCATCAGGGCGTTCTGGTTGTTGTAGGGGTAGCCGCCGTTGGAGAGCGGCTCACCATCGTACAGCCCCTCCTTCAGTAGCTTCTCAGCCCCGTTGCAGCTTGAGGGGCCGTTGGGCAGGGAGGAGAGGCTGCCCACCCGGGGTGCCTCCTGGTAGCCGGCCTCACTAGCGGTGGTGGTGCCATCCAAAGAGGAGAGCGTGCCCAGGCTTCCCACGCTGTGCCCATCCTGGTTGGGCAGCTCGTCATCCAAGATATCCGTCTCCCGCTCCGCCACCAGCGCCGCGGCATTCCCGTTGACGTGCACCTGAGCCGGCACCACGTGGCGGCCTGGCATGGCGGGCAGGCGCGCCGGTATGGGGCCGGGCACGTGGTTGTGCATGGGCGGCGCGCTTTCCAAGCCGAAGCCAACGAGGAGACGATCCAGCTCCCGCTTCTCCTCGGGGCTCAGCACCGCCTGGCCACTGGGCGCCCCGGGCACCCCCGGTTCATCGGTCCGGTCAGTCTTGGTGGAGGCGGTGGAGTTGCCCGAGTCACTGCTCACCGAGAGCGTGTGCTCAACGTGGTTGGGTGCTGCCGAGAGCGGGAGGCGAGCGGTGTTGACGGCGCCGGTGCTGCCGTGGAGGGAGTCTTTCTTCTTCACTTTAGCGTAGAGGCTCCCATCCAGGGGCCCTTGCGTGTGCCCAACCTCTGCAAGGGGAGAAATGAACACGAGACCCCAGATCAATTGCTGGCTCTCTGCACGGAGCTAATGGGTCCCATTAGCCGGTGGTTTCGATCTCTTCCGTGCCGCCGGAACGCTTAATGACCAGCATCGCCGTCTCCTCGGCACCCTCCGCAATCCCACGGGCGCCACCATGCAGAGACACTGGAGCCAGACCCCCCCCATCCCCATGCCCCTACAGCCCCCACTCCGCATGCTGTCCTGCCCTGCCCTGCAAGCACTGCCTGCTCCACTGGGTTTCACCAAATATCCCCCCCGTTCCCAGTTCCAGACATTGTTCCTGGCAATTCCCCTCCATGGCTGGCGAGGGCTGGGGCTGCCCACACAGTCGGCCATCGCTGCTCCGCAAGGCTCAGCTGGCCCCAAAGGGCCACGCGGCACCGGGGAGGCAAACGGGGAGGGTGGGGGAGATGCACCACTGGCCATAGGACGATGGGCGGAGGCAGTCAGGATCTCAGGATCTGGCCTCATAGCTCTGCATGTCTCCAGCTGGATGGATGTACTCAGCCCACGGGTGAAGGACAGATGAACCACAGACCCACCTTCCCTCTCCCTGCCCACTCTCCTCCCAGATGATGCACGGATCCAGCCAGCCGCCCATCCTTGACATTTTCTTCCCTGGCTACAGACAGGCTCCCACCCTTTCTGTCCTTCCCCTTCCCTCTCTCAGGCCGGGTGGAGCTGCCCCAGACCTATCCTTGCAGCCCGATGCTGCCCCAAAGCTCCCACACAGGCAGCGCCTCTGCCCAACCCCAAACATCTCCTCTCCGGAGAGGCACTGAGCACCCCGGCACTGTGATTCCAGGCTGGTGCAAGCAGCCAGCTCCACTCAACAGCCAGGGTGCAGCCAGGGCACAGCAGCATCACCACCAGCAACCCTGCACCCCAGCTCAGAGCCCCCCAGATCCCACCACCCCTGGAAGTCCCAACACCACAACCAGCTGTGCCCTTTAAATCTTTCCAAATGGGGCAGCCAGATTTTGGGGACACAGAGGGACCCTGGCCACCAAGAGAGCAATGGGGACAGCCCCCAAGCTGTGTGTCCCCCCCACCAGAGTGTGCACAGCACCGGCTAGGCTGCAGACTCCTGCTTTTCCAGCTCCCCACTGAGGTTTCCTGGAAGGGCCCGCGAGCAGTGTTAAACACTTTCTTTTGGAGGAAAAAATGACTCTTCCCTGGCAGGGGGCCAGGCGGCTGACTCAGGGACGGAAGACGGCCCTAACGCGATAGTGTGAAATCAGAGCGCTCCTATCTGCGAGCAAAACACTTCCGAAAGCCAGCCCTGAGCCGGGACGGCTTAACCAGTCCCACACCACCGCACCCGTGCCCCGGGTAGCTCCTGCACCACCAAATCCCCTCGCCATAAATCAGAGAGGGGCAATAACACCCAGCACAAGTCCTACCAAGTCAGGGCCCCCCTCCTAGCTGCTGATTTTCCACTCCCAAATCCCTGCAAGCAGCATCCCAAGGACGCAGCCAAGCCCCAAAGCCCCCCATTGGCTTGAAGATGCCCCAGAACCACACAGCAAGCTCCTCTCTGGGTACTTGGTGCGGGAAAGGATGAGGATGGGGGTCCACAATTTCTTCTTGAGACTCAGAGCTCCTTCATCCAGCCGGTGCAGCCAGGAATCAGCAGCGTTTGACTCCGCAACACTTCCCGTACAGGAGAAAAGGGGGAGAGAGGGAGGGAATCCTTTCCCATGGAAGAAGAAAGGAAAAAGCAGCATGTCCAGGGGCAGCGCCAATGCCGGAGAGGCTAAGACATCGCCTGGAGCTGGGGAAAAGGCCCAGCCCTCCTGTCTGATGGCAGTGATGGGTGCTGGCCAGTCCCAGGAAACAGGGCAAGAGCCAGGGTGGGGGCTGGGATAAATAGGGCAGAGGAATAGAAAGGAAAGGGGAATAAATAAATATAAATGAAAGCACGTGGCGCCAAGGGAGAAAATAGATGGGAAAGGCTTTAATTAGACTGTGGGCTGGGCACCACCCCACAACTGGGAGAAATGTCTCGAAGCAGGGTCAGGATGGGGCACGACGTGGTTCACAGCAGAGCCAGAAAGCCCCAAGTGCCCTGTCCCACCTTTCCCAGACCCTCTGGCCAGGCAGGGACATGGGGGATCTGGTGGCCCCGACCCCAAGAGTGGTACCAGGGTAGCAAGCAAGGAAGGGGCTGTGACACCTCTGCCATCAGCCGAGAGCCTTTGTCCCACAGCTGCTCTGCCCGACACCTGACTGCCCACCCTGTCCTTGTCCCCACACACCCCTTGGGCTCTGATGCCAAGAGCCAAATCCTGCTATTTCCCAACACTCCCAGGCCCCCTCCACCACCCCTGGACCACGCTATCACTGACATGACTGTCTATTGTTTTTCACCTGAGAAGTTGGATAAAATCCCCCAAAAAAGACCAAGGGAAGGGGGGACAGGCTGCCTTAGCTAAAGCAGCCATTCCCAAAGCAGCAGGCTCCCAGGCCCCTGTTTGCTAAGTGTTTGCAGCTCCCAGCAAGGTCAGATTTCGTCCCTGAAGGTCAGGGCAGCTCCAGTCTGGCAGGCTGTGCCATCCCAGCATGGGTTGGGTTTGCCCAGGGCTCAGCCCCCGACACAGCTTTGCTCCGGCTCTATCTGCTCTGGCTGTAGAGAGGCGGCTGGAGGAAGCGCTGAGCCCAGCCTGGTCCTACCCCTGCTGCCAGGCTCGCTGCCCTGGCAGGGCAACACTCTGCCCTCTCCCTCCCCAGCACCCTGCAGCTATGCCTGGGAGAAAAACTGGTCCAGGGCACGTGTGACAAGGGGAAGGCGGAGGGGGGTCAGCTCGCATCCCCAAAATCCCAGCCATCCACCTCATGCCCAGTGGGGTGTGCACCATACAGCATCGTGCACCACCACGGAATCCTGGCTGGGGCTCTGCACTGGTGCAGAGGATAAGAATGGGGCACCACCGTGTCTCCCCTGGTCCTGCCCCCAGCAGCATCCCACCTGCTGCCTCCACTCCCCACCACCCAGAGCCCTGGTCCCAGGGCATCTCTGGAGCATCAGCCAGCAGGGAAGATCCTGGGGTCCCGGGACCCTTTGTAGGAGGAAGGATGCGGACTGAGTCCCATGGGGAAGAGCTCAGCCCCCCAGCTCAGGTTTCATCCCATACCCAGATATGATGGCAAGAAGTAACCCCAAGCCCTGAGCCGTGGGTAACCACGGCCATGAATTCCCCACCCACCAGCAGCCCTTTCCCCCATCCCATCCAGCTCAAAGAAAAGCAAAGTCAGGACTTACCAAAGGGGACGGGGAAGAAAAGGTCCCAGGCGAAGAGAAGGAGCGGGCAGCAAAATCCCTTTCCTTCGCCCCTTCCAGCACCAGAGCCTTCCAGGGGAACCTGGTGCGGTGGCAGCTCGGCCGGCGTCCGCGGCCGGCTCCGTGTGTCCGTCCAGGACAGGAGCTGACAGCCCGGAGCTGGCTGTGGTTGGCGTTTGTCCCTTTGGCTTTGCTTTCCCTCTCGCAGAGGGAGCTACTCCCTCCCCAGCGCCCCGCGGGGCCAGCGAGGGGGGCACCCCGACGGCAGCGGGGGGCCGGAGGCGCTCAGGTACGGGGTACCCCCGGGACACGGGGTGCCGGGGGGGAGGATGGAGGAGACGAAGGCGGCAGAGGCAGGAGATGGGCTGGAGGCGAGGAGGTGCGGTCGCGCTCCCCGGACCACACAGGGGCGAGCGGGAGGGGAAGGGGAGAGGCGCGGGGAAGGCGGCCGGGGGCCGACCAAGCCGAAGCCCCAGCCCGGGTTAACCCCAGCGACGTGCGGGGAGGGCGAGAGCCACCAGGGAGGGAGGACAGCCGGACAGACAGTTCCTAGCTATGAATATTAACTACTTCCTCCACAGGCAGGGCTGCGCCGCGTTAACTGTTTCCTAGGCACGACAGACAGACGGACGGACCCCGCTGGACAGACTATCCACCCCGCTCCGGGTGCTGAGCATCACCCCACTGGGTGACACCCCCCCAGGCTGGAGACCCCCGGCCCTGCCCGGGTCCTGTGGGCACGTCACACCTGTCCCCAAAAAGCAGTGACACATTCGGGTTGGGGATGTCCTTTCAGGCCACATGTGATGCTGTAACCCAGCCGGGTCTGCAAACCCAAATGTCTTGCTGGACACTCGACTTTCTCCATCTTAAATAAATACGCAGCCAAAGAGGAGTGGAAACCCGCCATCGCTGAGCCACCGACCCCGCCAGCACCAAACCCGACCTGTTCTCACAACCCCCCTTCCCTGCCCCACCAGCACCATGGCACGGCATGGACACGCCAGCACTGGTTTCGGGACGGCACGTGCCACCCTGTCCCATGGCAGGAGGCACGGCACGGATCCCGTCCACCCCAGAGCTGCCTGCAACCACGCTACTCCATTCCAGGCAAAATCCGTGCTGGGATGGTGCTGACGATTTGCTGGTCCAGGTAACGGCAAGCCCCCCTATGTCTGGGCCCCTGCTTGAACCCACGCTCAAGCTTCCACTCCTTCATTGATCCAACACACTCAGCAAAATGCAAGGCTCCCTCCACTCTAATCCCCCAAATCATGCATTTCCCACACCCCCGTGGATGACGGCAGGGGATGAGAGCAGCGTTTCCAGACGGCCCCCTGACTCACAGCCCTGTTTGCTCCCAGATAGTGGCACACGCCAAGTCAGCATCCTCCCCAAACCTCCAAGGTTTGCTTGCTTCTCTGCCTTTTTATTTTTTGCCCTGGGACAGCCCCAGCACCACGCACAGGCACTCCAGCAGCCTTTGACTTCAAGGAAGGTTTAAAGGGGGAAGAGAAGGGGCTGAGCTTCCACCAGCCTGTCCCTCTCTCCCTGCATCCCAGCCCTGCCTGGTTCCCAGTCCCAGTGGGACCAAACTCCATCACCCCCCCACATCACAACCCCAAATACCAGGTCAGAGGATAGACCCTGCCCTGGGAGCAGCCACGCTCCAGCCGAAATGTCTAGCCAAGCCCGTAGATGCTCTAGCATTTCTCCCATGGGGAATAACCAGAAGCAAGGGGGAGACACTCCCCGTGGATCCCCATCCAGCCCAGCCAGGTCCCTGCTGCCCCCCAAAACACCCACCCCGCCAAGCCCTTACCTTGCTGCGGCCGGAGCAGAGAGCAGCAGAGAGGGGCGGGATGGGGAGGGGGAAGCGGATTCCTTCAGCTTTAGTCAGCTGGCAAAGGGGAGAGGAGAGCCAGCGGCTCCCCTCCCCGCCGAGCCCGGCCAGAGGACGGATCCAGCCGCGGGGGGAGAGCAGGATCCAGCCGCGGGGGGAGAGCAGCAGCCTGCCGGCAGCTCTGGCGATGGATTTAACAGCTCTGGCCTGGCCCATTTGGCTCTCCACGTCTGCACAGCCTGGCTTGCCCTCCTGGGCAGCCTCAGCCCCAGATAAGTGGGGCAGGATTTGACCCCACTAGGGAAGATGTACCCCACAAGATGCTCACCCTCCTGGGGAACCAACGGATGACAGCCACCCCATCTAGGGGCTTGCTGCCCCATGGAAAGGTGGAGGATCAGCATCCAGCTCGATTTGGCGGCCCCTGGGACCCCCCAACCTTTGCCACGTGGGGTTCAGGCTCTGCTGTGACCTCCCATCCCCAGAGGGGTGGGATGCTCATCCTGCTCCCCACCCCGGCCAGCCCTGTCCTGAGTGCAGAGCTGAGCTGCAGGGGAGCCCCGCGCCAGAACCATGACTCAGGTGGGGATTTAGCAAGTCTCCTGCAGATGTTGGATTTGGCCAGGTCCTGGCCACCCCCCTTCCAGTCCCGGTAAAAAGGGGGGGGTGAGCAGGGCCAGCCCACGGTGGGGACAGGGATGGTACAGAGGTGGGAGGAGGGGGTGGGGGGTGGATGCTGGATGCGGCAGAACCAGCCAGGGTGGGTCCAATGGCCGGTCTTTACAGGGAGCTGCTGGGTCTGGGGCGTGTGCCTGGCCCTTCTGCATTGTCTCACACTGCCCTAGGATGGTAGAGCCTGGTGTCCCCCCACTACAGTCACACATCCTGGGGACAACCCCTCCACCGGCTCTGTGCCAGCCCTAGCACCCTGTTCTCCATCAGCATTGATTTTCTCAGCAAAACCAAACCAGGCCATAGATGTTCCCCAACCAGATTTGCCCACCTGCCTCTGCAGTACCCCAAAAATTTCCCTACACCAATTCTCCAATCAGCTGCAAACCCAGCAGCGCTGCATCCAGCCTCAGGTCTCCTCCTGCCTCCCTGGAGCCAGCCTGGCCCCCCGAGGAGAGCCACCACGGTGCTGGCAAAGCATCCTTCATCCACCCTGGATAAAGGACTTCTGAATCCCAAAAATAGCCAAAGGAAGAAGCACCCTATGACCACCCTTCAGCCAACTGATGGCTATGGGGACTGCAGCAGGAACCCGCCACGCAGCCAGCACTGACCCCAAAGCCCCTTTGAGGAGGAGGAAGACAGGCAGGCAGAGACACTTGCCTCCCCCGTGCCGCACAGGGACGGATGACGGGCAGTGGCACAGGGCTGTGGGGGTATCCCAGCGCACCCCACTCTCGCTAAAGACCATGGGGCAGCCCAAGCCCGGCGGACAGCAGGGACTCTGCCTGGGTAAGGCGGGAGGGTGAGCTCGCTAATGGGGCCAGCCTGTGCCATAGGAGTGGTACGCAGAGCAGCCCCTGCCTGCTGGACCCAGCTGGCCAGAGAGCAAGATGTTGGGGTTCAGATCCCCCTCTCATGCCCCCTGCCCTGGGGGGAGCTTTGTCAGCCAGCAATCCTGCTGCAATTCAGTTTCCCCCTCCCCAAGTCCCCGCAGATAAGCACAGCGGAGGCAAGGGGAACACCACGACAGGCACCATCCCCAGCCATCCACCTGCCCCTCCAGCTTTGGGGTCCCATAGGATCATCCCACCCTGTCAGGCACCCCCCCAGCCCATATGGGTGCCACACATTGAGACAAAGCTGCCGGAGAAAGGGCATCCACCTTTACTGAGAGTGGCTGTGGCCGACAGAGACGCGGTGCAGGGGGGACCCACCGTTTGGCAGGCGATCCCGATCCCGTCGGCCTGGGCTGCGGCGCCGGTCTGCAGGGAGCCTTCGCCGAGCAGCAGAGACGGGCAGTGGCAGGGACGAGGAGCAGCGGCTGATCCCAGCCTGGTGTGGGTACTGGTGCCAGCCTCAACCCCCCCTCCACCCCCGGCTGCCACTCGCTCGCGCCTGGTGGTGCCAAAAATGTGGCGTGCAATTCCCTGACCAAATAAGGCGAGAACAACCATAAACAGGGACCCCCCTCACACAGCTGGGCACCGGGGTCCCCATCCCAGTCTGGGAAGGGTTGGAGAAGAGGGAAAGTCCTGACGGAGAGGGAGGAAGACGGGAGCCCCCCGAGCCCACGCTGGCTCTCCCTGCCACTGTTCAAGGTGCCCCGTGGGGTGACCGGGGGGAGACCCCCTACAGATGGGCTGTCTCGCAGCTGCCGGCACTGCCACAGGTCAGAGGGCAGTCTCCTGCCTGTGGCTTCGCCCTCCGGCAGTCCTGGCTCATCCCCAAACTGGGGCAGCATTTGCAGATCCAAAGTGCCCTTATTCCCCATCGCCACCCTCCCCACGGGGAGGACAGCCCAGTTGGCGCATGGAGGGACTTCCGCAGCCCTGACACCCACCAAGACCCCCAGGAGGGGACAGAGAGAAGCCCTGGGGTACCTCTGCAGCCCTGTGAGGGGCTGGGAGTGCAGCAGCTCTGCCCCAGGGGCCTGAGGCAAACACACATGCACCGAGGCACTTGGGTCTCTGCAGGCAGGAGGGGGCTGCCAGCCAGTCCTGCCAGCTCAGGGCAGGGGCACAGCCATGGTCTGAGCTCGCAGCGGGGGCACACATCCCCTCCCCTCAGGGCCGGACCCACGGCTATCCAGCTCCCTGCCGCATAGCTGAGCCCACACGTCATGAGTTGCCTGTTTACTTCCCTGTGCCAAGGCAGGTGTCTCTGCCAGCTCCGCGCAGCCACCCCAGCTCTGGCTCCATATCCCCACCATGGGCAGAGACCCCCTCACCCAGCCCAGGCATCCAGAGCCCCTACCCTCCCCAGTGAGCCCGGCCGCCCACAGCTCCCACTCGGAGCAGCCGGTGACCTTCAGGGACATCAGGGCCCGCAGCTGTCCCTGCTCCTGGGACGCCTGTCGGACAGGGCCAGGAAAGCTCAGGCATCTGCTCGGCCACAGGTGGCCTTGCCACCGGGACAGGGGCCTACCACCCTTCAACATACAAGTACTGTCTGTTCCCGCCAAGCAGGCGAGGGCAGCCCACTTGCTGCATCCAAATGGGCGCTCAAGGGGCTTTTTCCAGCTCCGAGCAATGGTGCAGACTCTCCAGGGCCAGTGAGGCATCCTCATCCCCCAGGGGAATCTGAGGCACAGCTACGTCCCGCCATGCTTGCACCGTGAGAAAGGAGCTGGGAGACCTAAAGGTACCCCTGTTAGGTACCATTCCTGACAGACTCAGGGTTTGGGTTTCCCAAAGCTCTGGGGCATAAACTGGGGTTAGACCCTGCTCTGTGCAAACAGGGCTTTGAGAGCAAAAGCACTGAAAAAAGAGCCTGAGCTCCCTGGCACTGTGGCAAGAGGGGAAGTGCACAAGATCTTCTTCTCCCACCCCATGGCCACGATCCTCCCAGCAGCGGTTGCCTGCCCCCAGCTCTGCTGCCCACCAGCATCCCCTTCCCTGAGGTGGGAGGGATTCCCATGGGGACACTTTCGCCACCGACCGCCCCGTGAGCCCTAACCTTTCTCCAGGTGCTTGCCAGGCAGGGGCTGCTCAGCCCAGGTGCCCTCTGTACTGTCCTCGCGCTGGATGTTGAAGTTCTCGTAGGAGTCCCACCGGATGAGCGGGTCAGACGTGTTGTAGTCCACGGAAACGCTGGGCCCATTCTCCAGGTGCTCCATGCCTGGGAAGAGGCAGGATGGTCAGTCAGGGTGATGATGGAGCCAGGACGGGTGGGACAGGGGGAGGAGATGGAGAGAAGGTGGGCAGGAATCATAGGGTGAGGCAGGAGAGTGATGTAGGAACAGGGGCACCGAGAGATATGGATGGGCATGGGATCTACATCAAGACCCACAAACAAGGTGTACAAGGCTGGCTGGAGCTTTTGGGATTGCCTAGGAACAGGCAGACGGACTGAGATTGAGCGTGCCTAGGTCTGGACTTCTTGGGCAGGGGGTCCTCCGTTCCCAAGCATCCCCTCCCTCTCTCCCAGGCCAGCAGGTGCTGCAGAGAGCGGTCTCCTGGGGAAGAGGGTGAGAGCAACAGGGCACCCATGGGTGCTCCTAGATCAGCATCGCTGCCTGGACCCCTCATCCCACCCTGGTGACACACGGACTGCAGACGGGGCAGGGGGAGGTTGCAAGGGAAGCAGCAGGGAATAGAGCTGGGGAGCAGGAAAGGAGCCAGCATCCAGCTCCAAACCCCTGTGGCAGTGAGCCAGCCGTACCTTGGATCTTCTCAGGGCCGTAGGAGAACACGAACTCCACCTTCCCATACTCAGGGAAGCGGTCATCTGGCAGGGAGAGAGCAGAGCAGAGGGACCATCTCAATCCATCCCTTCAACAGCACCTGGACAACCACCCCAAACATGCCCACAGGCCAGCTCGAGGCCAGGAGCTGGTAGGAGATATCCCGGCACAGGGCAGCACATCTCAGCCCCCAAAACAACCCTGAGGCAGCCCCTCCACCTCAGTACCAATTTTGGCAATAAAGGGGATGACGCTGCCACCAGTCCCTGAGAACCCTGCGGTTGGAGCAGGGTGCCCTGCTTCATCAGGGGCAGATTTCGGGTGGGTGCCCAGATGTCCCCGCGACGGGAGCAGCATTAGAGGGGCAGGTGGAGGAGGGAGTTCAGAGTGGGGAGGTGCCGGGGCAGTTACCTCTGAAGGCCTCGTCCAGGTCCTCCTTGCCAAAGACAACATCAAGGTCATGCACGGCGCACGTGTGGAACTGCACGCGGAAAATCACGTCACGGGTCGGGCTGCGAAACTTCTTGTGGTAACATTTCAGCTGTGGAGAAGAGTGGGGATGGGCCATCAGGATGAGCCCTCAGAGCTGGACAAGGGGGAACCAGGTGTCCTGAGGCATGAGGACCACCCATCCCCCAGCTGCTCCCTGTGTGGGGGGCTAAGCCAAGGCTCCTTACCAAGATATCACCCTTGAGGAGCAAGCCGGGCTCAATGGTGATGCAGATGCCTGTCTGGCTGTCTCCTTGCACGTTGCTGCAGAGAGGGACAGCAGGAAGACATGAGCTGTGGTGCAGAGGCCCCCCAGAGCTCCTAGTGCCACCTCGACCAGCCCCTTCCACCCAAAACCCAGCCAGGAATGGCGCAAAGCACAGAGCTGGCCCTCTCGGTGACAGAGGGTCCCATCCCCCACCCCAAGGGGTACCCGTTCCCAGGGGGAAGAGGACAGGAAGGGGAAACTGAGGCACAGCTCAATGAGGGTGCTAAAAATCCTAGGTGGGAGGGTTTGACCTGGGTCTGAGTGCTGACGCTGGGCTATCAGACCCAGGACGCGGAGGGAGAGCTCTCGGGGAAGGCTCCCCTCCTTGCCGCAGTTTCCCGGTCGGAAGCCCTCCCCTCACCAGGGCGACGAGGGGCTGCCTCCGGGCGGTGGCGTCGGCAGCGGGGGACGAGGGAAGAAGGGAGTTGGATTTCACAGGCAAGATAAACCTGGAGTTTATTACCGGCGTCCCATAAACAGCCTATTAAAAGCTGAAAGCTGGGATGGCAGTAAATCTCAGCTAACGGGGACGCCCGGCTGCAGGGAAGGGAGATCCTCATTCAGGGGGGTTAGATGGGAATAACCCCGAGGTGAGAGGCTGTGCTCCCTCCAGTAAGGCCAGGAGCCAGGGGTCCCAGGCTGGGATGTGGCCCTGGCAGAGCATCCGGGCGGCTGAAGAAACTGGCTCCTGCTTTGCCTTCGCCAGCACCTGCTCCAAGCAGCAGTGTCAGAAAATGGTGTTGGGGTAAATTGTGGGGAGGTTAAAACAGGGGGAAACTCTTTTTTTGGGGGGGAAAAAAAGAGGGCTTTTAGGACTAATCTGGGCAGGAAGAGCGGCACTTTGGGCAGGGAGAGGAGAAACGCCTCCATCTCCCAGGGAAGTGTCCCCATCCCTGTCCCTACTCCCTGTAGGGACACCCAGCCCCAGGCTCTGCACAGCCCCGGGCTCCCTCTGCTGATATGCAGAGTCACTACAGCCCTCCCAGCAGAAGGGCCCAGTATGGCCCAGTATAGCCAGTTAACACCTCCAAGGAAAAGGAAGCCCCCTTTTTTCCATTCCCTGGACCCCAAACAGACTAAGTGCAGGGCACTGGACTGCTGGGGACTTGGCCTTGACCCTCTCCATCTCCCCCCACTTGCCAAGCCCCCCATGCTGGGGAGGAGGGAAGCCCCACGGCGAGGAGATAGTTACTAGATCCCCGAGGTGTAGACGGGCTGCATGGCCTGGTAGATTTTCAGAAATGGCCGACAACCTGGAAGACATCAAGGCGGAGAGAGAAGGCACGCTGCTGTTAGCCGGCAGGGCGGAGGGGCCGTGGCAGGGATTAGTCACGGGGGAGAAATCCAAATAGGGAGGGAGCCAAGGCAAACAGTCTCTCCCCGCCCCGGCTGGTCCACACCAGCCATGGGCAACATCTGGGATGGGCAGAAAGGGATGCTCCGGATGGGGTGGGAAAGGGCAAAAGCCCCTATAGCCCAGTTTGGGTCCTGTAGGACCTGGGGCAAGCACTGGGTTGGGGATGAAGGTGGGATGATGGGGACGGTGGTCTCTGAGAGAGAGACTGCTTCTGGGTACCGGAACCAGGTGTGGTGCTACATTCCAAATCCCAACACCAATCTGGTGTCATCCTCCAAAAAGCGACCAGAAAAGCCTTCTCACCCCACAGCTCCAGTTAGTGTCCAGCCCCAGGAGTCAGGGGGTGGGGGGCACCCCCTGAGGGCATCTCTGTGGGAAAAGGGTAGCACCCTGCTACCGTGAACAGTCACAGAGAGGGAACAGTCCCTGAGAGGGAAAGGGAAATTCAAATTGCCAAGGACATTGTGGAAAATATCCCCCATGGACAGCAAGCCTGGCCAGGCAGTGTGGGGAAGGGGAGAGGCGGGGAGGGCACCTACCGCCTTTCGACTCGAAGTTGGGGATGCCGTGCATGATGACGTGGTGGAGGAAGAGGGGCTTGTTGTTCATCTTGATGCTGCCGGACAGGAGACCACTGAAGTAATGGATGTACCTAAAGGGGGACAGGCAGCTCAGGGGCAGGACCCGCAACGGAGCACCCGCCTTGGTCCCCCTGCACCCAACCACCCTGGCCACAGGGGCAAAACGCACACCAGGACCCACCTCTTCTGGGATGGCTGTCCCACTGGCACCACCTTGTCCTCATAGAAGCGCTTCATGGCAAACCTGTCCAGAGCCTGGTCGGCGCTGTGGGGACGAAAGGGTAGATGAGGCTGAAGAAAAGCATCAGCACCAGCACGCCGGCGCTGCCGGGACGAAGGTCAGCAGTGGGCCCTAGGGCCACCCCAGGACCTCATGTTCCTCTCACCTGGCCGAGATGTTGCTGTAGTGCATGTAGGCAGCCACCACCACTCCCAGCCGGCCACGGTTCCCCTGCAAGCGCACAGCAAAGGGGTGTCACGGGGGCAGCGGTGCCTACAAGCTCCCAGGCACGGCCACCCCGCACGCAGGTATGCACACACCAGTCCCCTACACACGTGCACGGAACCCCACACACACCCCAACCCTTATAGACACAACCAGCGCACATGTACGCTGACACCTACATACACCCCAAGCCACAAACCACCACGTTCCCTGCACCCCTTAGCCTGTGAGGCTGCTCAGCCCCAGCCCTGCAGCCCCCCGGCCCCCCAGACCCCCATCACTGTGTGCCCCCGCGACAGGGTCCGGCCCACCTTGTTGTGCAGCACCACCACGTTGTGTGCTGCTGCATTGAGCCACGTGTCCATGGCTTTGCAAATGCTGCAGATCTTTTCCAGCGCCGGCGTGTGCAGGTCAGGCCACCCAAAATCCAGCACCTGGGTGGTGGGGGGGGGGACAGCCAGGGGTCACATTCATGCTGGGCTCTGCCCCCTCTGCAGTCCCCAGCCTGCTGGCATGCAAAGCCCAAGGCACGTACCCGGGGCGGGGGGGCACCACCGCCTTGCCCTGATGTGCCCCTCCCAGCCTTTCCCCCAGCCCTGCACCCCACTGCTCAGACCCATGTCCTGGGGGGGCCATCAGGGTCCCAGATCTCATTCCTCCTCTGGGTCACTCAGCTCAGCTGCCCAGAGCTCCCCATGTTCACAGGGGTTGGGACAATGCCTCAGGAAGGTCTCCAAGAGGCCCCAACAGCCACGTTTGGGCTGGGGACGGGGTGGGGGTTAAGCTGAGACCCCACAGACTCATCGGGAAGTCTTGGTGCTTTCATTCCCCTGCTCCTCCACCAGCTGGGCGGGATAGAAAGCGTGGCTGTTCCTCCCCTAAACAGCTTGCAGCAGGGAGCTGGTCCCACAGACAGCCCTGCCCTGAGCCCCGCTGCTCCCCACAGCTGCGACTCACCTTGGGGTGAAGTTTGCTGATGTCGTGTCTCCGCTCAGAGAGATTGAAAAGCTTCAGGGAAGAGGAAAGACAGAGTGAGGGGACATCTTCCTCCCTTGCTGCCACCCCCTACCTCTTCCTCACTTCAAAGCCTCCCCAAATCCCCCCACGAGAGGCTTCCCCAAACACATTAACCCGAGTAACGCCTTGTCACAGGGCAACGCAATGGCCAAAAACTCCCAGGGAGTGCAAAAGTGACTGGAAAGCTTCAAGGAAGGAAAAAATCCATCCATCTTCATGCAAAGACCCCGCCCTCACCAAAGTCAAGCCCAGCCAGAGGCAAGGAAGCAGCGACCATCCCTGCAGCACCCCATCCCCAGGACCTGAGCACCCCAGCCCCTTCCCCAGCCTGGAGGGGACCCGGCCGTATCTCTCACCACATAGTTGTTCCCATGCTTGGACTTCAGCATGTGGGCCACCTCACGGAGGTTGCTGCAGAAGCTCTGCTCCTCAGCCGTGCTGGGGTAGGAGACGGCGATGATCCGCTCCGTGATGTACACCAGGTCCAGCTCACAGCTGCTCTCCATGGCTGAGGTCAGGCTCATGCTCCTGGGCAAAGGAGAGGACCGCTGTCAGGACACAGCATGGGGAGGGGACGCGGTGACCCTTCCCCACCCTGCATGGCCCCTGGGGTTAAGCGAGACAGGCTGGGAGACATGGGGATGCAGCGGCAAGGCTGCCCACAGCCTTTCCCCTGCTCCCAGCCCTGCTGGGGTGTCTTGGGGACCCCAAGTTGGGGATGGTGGGTCATAAACCCTGTGTCTTTTCCACATGGAGCATCCATGGGAGTACATCTGGAGAAGCAAAGTGTTGGTGGGGGGAAAGGTTCAGGCAGGGCAGAGACAGTCAGCAGAAGGGGAAACTGAGGCATCTACCTGGAGGTTTTGCGGCGTGACTGCCCGCTCCTGGGGGATTTTGCGGCATCCTAAAGAACAACAGAGGAAATGCGAGTTATTGCTCTGACTCAGCCTGCAGCCAGCACAGTGGTCCTACTAGATTTGGGTGTGATGGTGCTGTCAGAGCATCCCACCCCCGCCACCCTGCACTGCGCACCATAACACTCCCAAAATATCGCTATCTCCAAACCCCACCCGCTGAGCATCCTGGTGGCACCAAATGCCCCAATGGCACCGTCATCCCCCCACCATGGTGAGGAACAAAACCCAGCTCTCGCAACCCCATTGCAGCTGGGTCCAGCTGCCATGGGCACTGTGGTGCTGGTGCCTTGCCACAGCGTCCCAGAGGACATTTGAGGAGGATGCTGAGGGGGGGGACGGGGACAGTCTCAGGCATGTCACGAGTCCCTCCAGTCTCAGCCAGGTCCCAGGCACACACCTGGCAGGACAGAGTGGCTTTGGCCCTGCCCGGGGCAGGGGCAGGTTCGCTGCCCAAGCAACAGCGAGGAGCCAGCCAGGCACAACGGTTTGCTTTGGCCCCAACTCCGCAGAGCCAAACGCCGGGAGGAAATGTTTGAGATCTCAGAGCAGGAAACTTCTATTTATGCATGTTCTCTGGCCTCAAGAATTTCATCTGCAGCCGGTTTGCTCAGTGACTTCGTGACCTCAGCCGAAAAACAAAGCAGGGTTTCCAAAAAAAACCGCTAAGGAAAAACACACTCACACCTCATTAGTTTTAGTATCTCCAGCTAATAAGCAGGAGTCATTTAAAGACTCATCTCCCGCAGGCAGCACGTCCCAAGCCCCTGGAAGGATCCAGAAACAAGAGATGCACCCCGCAGCCAGCTCCTGGGATGACCTTTTTGTCCCCAGAGCTGCAGGACCTGCTGCCACCCTCCTCGGGGCTGCAGCATCCCGCAACTGGCACGCTGGAGGTGACAGGACAAGGTGGGAGAGGTTTTCCCAGCACCCTTCATCCACCATCTCCCACCCAGCGCGGTCCCAGGGCTGCTCCCACGAGCAGCCATCATCACCCTCCATCAGCCTCACGTCCCCCTTTCAAGGTCAGGCTGCCTGGCAGAGCAGACCCAGGCTCGGCAGCCCGCGGGGCTGGGGGACACCAGTCTCCCCTTCCAGCCAAAACCACTCCAGGAGGCAGCAGCCCTGCCTGAGTGCCCAGGGGTGCTCAGGCAGCAGTGACGAACCCCCCCAGGTTCTCCTCAGGGTGGCCCAAATCACCTGCTCACCCCAGAAACCCCCCAGCATCACAGGGGGCAAAGAAGGAGTTAAAATGCAGCAAAAAGTTAAAACCTTCCCGGGGCAGAGCCAGGGTGCGCGCAGAAGCTTGATCCTGAGCATGGGCTGGTCCCTGTGTCACCCAACGGTGACCAGGATGGGATCCCCACTGCGGGCTCTGCTCTGCCCCAAACCTTCGTAGCGGGAGACATCTGGAGTCCCCCACCTGCACCCACCAGCCAGGGGAGCCCCATCAGCCCGTCACCCTGCCCAGCAGCAGCAGCCTCCCAAACCACAGCCTTGCCCAATGGAGGAGCTGACATGGGACAACCAGGACTCATCCCCCTCTCCCACGTGAGGCACAGGAGGGTGAGCAAGGGGGGGATGCCAGAGCCCCTCTCCCTCTCCATACCTTGATGGCGGTGGTGAGACCCTTGCTAATCCATTTCCACGGCATGGCGTCTCCGCTCCAGGCACCCTCCCGGCCCAGGGGAGCGGGTGCCTGCGGCCAGGGCCCTCCAGCGTCCCCCGCCCTGGCAGGAGCCCCTTGGCTCTGCCCCACTTCCCCCCCCTCGATCTAACCGCAGCCACACTGCCGTCTCTGCTGCCAGCCCCTGTGCGAGGAAGAGTCAGCCCACAATCAGCTGATAGGAGCAAGCACTCGTGTTATTAAACACTCCTGCCCATCACTGGGCTGGGAGACCCTGCAAAGGTCCCCTCTGGAGCAGAGATCCCAGCCAAGCCAGTATGTCCCAGCCCAGCCCAGCACAGGACAGGCTGGTCCCAGCCATGTTGGGTTGAAGACCCCCCTGCCAGCTCCATCGAGCATCTGCCTCCCAGCTCCAGGCTGGCCCAGCATGTCCCTAGGCTTTAGGCAGCATCTGAAAACCGCAGGCCCCTTCTGCCTGGAAAGGGTGATGCGAAGCATGAGAAAGGCTGCAGAAATAGCAGGAAACTTCCCCCAAAAGAGAGCAAAGCCATCAAAGGGGGCTCCTGACTGTCCTGCTGGATTTTTCCAGATGTGAATGCTCTTTCTCCAGTTCGGAGAGGAATCAGAAACATAGCCTGGACAACCAAAGAGACGCGGGAAAGACAGCTCCCAGGTGAGGAAGGCTTTAACCCTCTTCCTCGTGGGAACCGCTCTGCCTCCATCCCTCATGTCGCAGCCCCAGCACACAGGGAGGCCGTCGAGCTTGCTGCGGGCAGGGGGAAGCCGTCCGCGTTGATTTTGGCAGGGCGTTTGTCTACACTGTCTTAGCAATTTCATGTCCACAGATTAAATAACATATCCCCGGCTCCAAGACAGGAAAGCCGGCTCTGCAGCAAAAGCCCCGGCCCCCCCCTCCACTGGCCTCCACCACTGCCTCTGCCACCACCCCTGGGCACCTCACCTGGCCTTTGGCATGGCCATCATCACCTTGGCTAGCAGGGAGGGAGGGCTGGGGGGCACCAGGGAGGTTGGGGGACCACAGGGCCATCCCAGACTGAGAGATTTTGGCTGCGGGGAGTGCTTGCGGCAATGGGACAGGCACAAGTGACCCTCCAGGAGGTCTCAAGGCAGAGATCAGCCTCCACAACTGGTAGCACTTACCGGGGTGTCTACCTGCTTCGTGATGCTCTCCCCTGGGGACGGCTGCAGGCAGGAGGAAGGGGAGGGCGAGAAAAAGGCAAGCGAGAGAGAAGGAGAGAGAGATTGAGAGACACACACATAGAGCGGGGGCCGGGGTCAAAAGTTCCCCCCTGGCTATTTCTGGCCCTTCCTAGGAAATGCACCACGGTCCCATTTCCTTCCCTGCCTGCCAACATGTCCGCTCTTCCTAAAGGTCGGGAATCCCTCGAAACCCAAGTTTTGAGCAAGCCCAGAGCTGGGGCAATGCTCAGTGCCGAGAGCGCTGCCATCCTGCCTCCCGGCAGCTGCCCCGCGTGCTGGACCGCTGTCATGGATGGAGAGCACTCAGCCAAACCCTGCACCCGCTCCATGGCGGGCACCCGGTGCCCCCCTCCAACCTCCAGGATCCCATCCGGATCCTGCAGGGTCAGACCCCACAGCCAGGACGTAAACAACGGGATGAGCCTGGCGCAGTCCCACACCCAGCCTGGCTGCTGGCAGGCCCAGCTCTCCGAGACAAACCTGGCCCCGCGGGGCTGGCAAAGGACCCCAGTGGGAGCAGAGTGGGGGTCTGAGATGCTCAAAAAAGGGGCAAATTTGGTGACACGCCACTGGAGTCCGCAGAGAGCTTTGAAATGGGGCCAGGAATAGGAATTAACTTCCCGGGGTTGGGGAGAGTGTCCAGACCCCAAATATAGGGAGCAGGGGTACAGATACCTCTGCCTGGGGACAGCTGGTTGGGGCGCCTGGGGGTGGCGCAGCAAAGGGACCCAGCTGGGTGGCTTATGGGGGTCTTGGGACCAGGGGGACAGAGACCAGGCTGCTCCAGTCCTGGCAGCGGGACAGAGGCAAACCCCTTTCGATTTCCTCCTGAAGCCGCAGTAACGGTCCCAGCTCGAAGCTAACATGTTTTTGCTGGTGATAAGTGCCCGAGGAGGCTGGCAGGAGTGGGGGGTGTGCAGGCAGAGATTAAACCCAGGGCAGATAACCACCATGAGGCCCCGGGGCGGGCAGCATGCTCTGCTCCCACCCCATCCCCTCACACGCTTGGGCTCATGTGCTGCCCTCGTGAGCTCGCAGGGGGCCATACCCTAAACCCACTTTTTGGGTGAGACCCCTGCCCAGCTACAGGGTGCCCAGCCCAGGGCCCCGCGTGGGGCACAGCCACCCCGGCACTTCCAGGCTGCTGGAGCCCAGAGCTGAAACTCTGCCAGGGCCTCCTCTCCCCGGCGCCTGCCCCAGCAAGCCTTGGCACACGTCCGGAGCAAGAAGGAAGGGCGGCCGCGCCGGCCCCAGGCAATGCCAGCCTCCCCGCTGCCATGTGCCTGCTCTGCCCACTGCCACGGGCACGGCCGGGCTGGGAACGGGGCAGGGGGGCTGCTCTGCCGGCAAGATGCTACCTGGTGGGCACCACCATGCCACGCTTTCCAAAATTCTGCCCCGGGCATGGTCCTGCTCCCGGCGCCATCCCCGTGCACTGTCATCCCTGGAGCACTGCCGTGGCGAGGAGCAGCATGGCAAGGGAGCGTGGCCGCCCACCCATCACCCCTGCTCCCCTCCTCCCCAAGACGGGGTGAACGGAGATGGGATGTCCAGCACTTTTCCCGGTGTCCGGAGAGGACAGGGTGGGAAGGGCTGTGCGTCGCCCTGGCCCCGGCTGCTCATTAAAGGTCCCCAGGAGGGACAAAAGAAGCGGGTGACAATAACAAGGGCTGCAAACACATGGCCTTGGGCGCCCCGAGCCAAAGGCACATCTGGTAGAGCCATCTCCGGGCATGCAAGAAACCGCCCCGGCACTGGCCAGGGAGGGGAGGCCCTCGGCGCCGGGGGACCCCAGAGCCCAGGCTGGTCACGTCCCATCTGCCTGTCCCTCCCAGCAACCCCACAAGCCCCTCTTCCCCAAAAGCTCCAACTCCAGGAGTCCCCTGACGGCTGGTCTGCCCCAACTTGTGCTGCTCAGACATGGGATGCCCTGCAGCCAGCAATGCTGGGGGGCAGAGCACCAAAGTGGTGGGGTGCCATTACCGCCAGCACGGGACCCCTGTGATTTTGGGGGCGGGGGACTCACACCCTGAAGCCCCCAGGCAGAGAAAGCCCCGTGCCCAGCGCAGAACAGGACGTCCCATCCCACCCAGCGTCCCCACAGCCCTGCCTGCCACCCACGGCTCACGGGGTGGGGGCTCGCTTACCGGTTCATAGTTGACGGCGGGGGAGCAGGGGGTCACAGCCTGCAAAGAAGCAGAAACAGGGCCAGGATTAGTCCCTGCAGCCCCCAGCCCAGCACAGGGCATGGGAAGGGGCTGGGATGCACCATCCACCCCCCACCCCAAGCAAACCCAGTGCCCGCCCAAAGGGGTGACAGGCGCACCCGTGGCCCGTGGCCCATGGCCCTGCCGCCCCGGGCAGGAGCACGGGCAGCATCCCAAGGCCAAGGCTGGGCTCCCTGGTAACGGGAGCAGGCTGGGGACCACGGCAGCAGTGCCATTCGTCCTCGGCCGGGCAGCCCGGGCAGCCCCAGCCCCGGGCGGGCGCAGCAGGGCACGGCACGGCGCGGGGCGGCCGACTGATGCCAAGAGCAGCTCCTGGAACAAACCCCAGCCCGGCCTCGTGAGCACTCCTGCAGCCGCCAGCTGAACAGCCCAGCTATTGTTACCTTAATTACCAGCGGCAATTACTGACAATTAACCTTGGGTTTTGCGTGCACCCTAGTGCGCCGGGAAGCAGCGGCACGCCAGGGTGGGAGAGGCAGCGCCTTGTTTGTTGGTGCCGAGGGCAGCAGGAACAACCGTTCCAGCCCTGCGTGGGCCCAAAGACACCAGCGGTAGTGGCAGAGTGTGATTTGGGGCGCTTTATCCCCTCTGAACCCCTCCGTGTGTCCCCAGGAGCGGTGACCCCCACCCAGCCATCCCCTGCCCCGTCCCAGAATCGAACCAACACACCAAACACCACTCAGGGGCTGGTCCCCCACCGTGGCAGCACGGGGACCCCCCCGCACTCTGCTCAGCCTCCCCCGCCCGGGGCCATAAAAAGCAGGATTTCCCCCAAGCACCCCACTCAGAGCACCCAGATCCCACCCCATCCCGGTCCCCACAGGGTGATGCACAGCGCCTGCCCCCTCCCCGGCCACCAGCCTGTTCCCATCCCACCTCCCTGTTTTCTTCAGGAGTTCCTCCTCCTCCTCCCGCTCCCTTCCCCTGCGCATTATTATTATGATTTTATTCTAATGCAGAAACGCTTCCATAAAAGGCCCCTTTCCCTGCCCCGCGGCGCTGGCCCCGCGCCAGCCTCCCTGGAATGTTCTTCGGCAGCGAGCCGCTGCGGACGGGGCCGACGAGGGCCGTGCCGTACCCCGCACTGTGCCCCGCACACCGCCACGCTCTTCCCCTGGGGATGCTCAAACAAGACCCCCCAGCCGCCATCAAGCCCCAGCTCCCGAGGCTGGTAATGGGGGGAGATGCACAGCTCCCCCACCGTGGGACACGCTGGTCCCACAGACAGGTAGGGTCCGTGCCCATCCCTCCTCCGTTGTCGGCACCAGGAGGTTTGTAGGCTACGAATGCTCCTTTGGCTGGAGAAGGGAGAAAACTGGGGTGCCCGTGGTTGTATTTCCCTGCCCTAGCGGATCCTCTGATGTCTAATATGGGCCTGTGCTCACCCGACACCACTCCTCCCATCCACAGGAGCCACCAACCCGGGCTGTATGGCACTCTCGCATCCCAGAAAGGCAGTTTTATGAGGACTGCAGGAACATAACGCTGTGTTCAGCTTCCGTCCCTCTCTCAAGTTTGGCTCAAACATGGCCCAGGTTCAAGGAGAAGGGAAAAGACCCAGCCCCAGGCAATGGACCCCTTCCTAGGGAAGCCGAACTCCTGACGCAGGGGTGCAGGAGCATCCCCTCTGCCCCACAGGACCAGTGAGAGCATCACCCCACACAGGATCACACAGACCCCCAGGACCACCACCAACTCCATCCCCAGGGCCCCCCCTCCCCCCCCCCCCCCGGTGCAGGGAGGGGTGGGAAAGGCAGGGAGACCTGCACACCCCTGGTTCGGGCTTTGCCTCGCCGCAGCAGACAAGCAGCCTTTCTTCTCCCCCCCACCCCGCTCCGGTGTTTGCATTCCTGCTGCCCGGCCCCCACTGCCGCGACCCCACCGCCCAGCAGCCCTGCCCAGGAATGCGAGGAACGAGGCGCAGCGGGGCTGCCGCCCACCCCACCAGCCCCCCACGGCCCCTGCCCCCCAGGTCACAGCCCCATCCCTCCCAGCAGCCACATCCCGCAAGCCGCCACCTTGAGACCCAGGTTTTGCCAAGCACCAAAATCAGTTTCCCAGCGAACAAGGCCCCACGGCTACGAGTGGTGGGGACTCTCTGATGTCTCGTAAAGGGTTGGGCACACCCTGCAGCCTTCCCCTGGAGAGCAACCATGGGCTCGCTCCCTCATAGCCAGCTGTCACCATACCTGGAGGAACCTGATACCCTCGAGATGTCCCAGCCCAGAAGTAAACACCTGGCCAGCAAACCCCCGGGGCAGCCCCTGGCCGCACCACCCCATGGCAGAGCAGCCCACGGGAGCCCTCCTCCACCAAACCTCACCAGCTGCAGCTCAGGGAACGGCCTCTGCACCCCAGATCCCTGCCGGGACTTCAGCACTGGTTCACAAGCACTGAGCGAGGCTGGAGGGATGCGGACATCCATGCCGTACCCCGTGATGAGACAGCGCAGAGCCTTCTCCATGCTGCAACCACCACTCACATCTCTCTCCCTCCCAAATCTTTCCTCCCCCTCCTCCTCCTCCCTCAGCAAAATAACCTCTGCAGCCACGGAGATGACCAGGGGCATTGCCAGGTCCTGCTCCAGCTGGAGCATCCCCACAGGTTATAGCCCCAGCATGCGGGATGCCAGCGGGGCTGGGGGGGGACAAACCTCCACGGAGGGGCCCTGCAATTCGGGAGCAGACTGGGTCAGTGTAGTACTGGACACAGGGTGGGCTGGGGGACTGCAGGAGTCACCCCCGGCCGGGCTGCCAGAACGGAGCAAGCGCTGGCCCACAGCCCGCAGCACAGCCCGCCCGGCTGCTGGTGGGCAATGCAGGCCCATCTCTGACGCATATCCCTTCCTTTGGGTGGCGGTTTTTGTTTTTCCCTTCCCCAGGAGCTCCGATAAACATTCCCAAGCCGGCTGATATCCGGGCCGGTGCTGACCCTTGCGATGCCGGGAGCAGCCGCAGCACCAGCCACCCCGACTCTTGCGTGCACCCCGGCACACCGGAGCCGCTTCCCAACAGCCAGGCACCGAGACGCCGGCAAGCCAGCCCAGCTGCTGCGGTCAGAGCCGGAGACATGCTGTCAAAAAGGACCCCCTCGGCATCCCGGACCACTCCACAAAGCAAGCCAGTGTCAGGCAGGCACAGCCCTCCTGGCCACCCTACACAGAAGGGATGTGGACCCCAAAAGAGGGGAGCAAGCCACCTTACTCCCTTCAGCCCCCAGGAATGGGGTCCCCTGCCCAAACCACCCTGCAGGCTGGAAGTGCTGTTGCCAGAGAGGACGGTGACTCAGTGGCCGGATCGGCGTCCCAAGGGACGATGCTGGGGTAGCACCAACGCCAGCTCAGCGCACGTCACCCCACGGGGAAGCTCGTGGGGTCCCACGTCACCCCATGGGGAACCTCTTCCTCCCTAGCAATGTCGCCTGAGCTCTGTGCCACTTACGTCCCAGCTGGGCTGTGCAGCACCTCCCCATGCACCCCACGGCTCTCTGCTCACCCCAAGATCCTGCCCCAGGCAAGGGGGGGGGGGGGCCAGGGACAGCCATGGGCCGGAGCAACCTCCCAGCCGGCCCCAGAGCCCTCCTCCTGCTCACCAGCCCCTCCAGCCCTACCGCAGCCACCAAGCCCTGCTGAACTCCCTCTTAGCCACAGCGTGGGGCAGAGCAGGAGCCCCACTCTGGCACCCCACAGCAGACGGTACTTTAAGGAGACAGGTCGGGGCCACCAAGTTGGGGACGTCAGGGAAGGTTTTCCCTTCTCCAGCACCCCTGTTCCCCCCTTCCTGGTGGGACCACCTGCAGCATCCTTTCCCCCTGCCAGCCATAAGGGACTATAGGGTCTGGGCTCAGAGAGTGCCCCTCTGACCACCCCCCTGCCCTGCACAGGGGTCAGGTCCCCCCTGCCCACACCACGTGCTGCCTGCTCCTGCCCTCACATTTCTCGCAGCTCTGGCAAATCTCCTGTTTATGCAACAAGACCCCGGCGAGAGGACAGCATGTTTCCATCCACGCCCGCTCCCCCCTCGCCCCAGCTCCACCCTGCCCGGCACAGCCCCGGTGTGCGAGGAACAGAGCGGCCACGCAGAGCCCAGGCCCCCCCCCGGCATGGGGGTCCTGGGGAGGGGCCAGCACCCCAGCACCACGCAGCCCCTCTCTGCCCCCACCAGCGCTCAGGGGCTCTGCTGCTTTCGGGGTTTCTCCCTTTGGGTGGGGGCAACCGGCGGCCATGCCGAAGGGCCGGGGAGCGGCTTGGCCAGCGGCTCAGGGTGAGTCAGGCTGGGCTGACGCTGGGGCACGGAGGTCTCACCGCTCCCAGGCTTCCCTCTGAGCATCCCCGGCCCGCCCCACAGCTGGGCGAGGGACTGTCACCGTGCCATCCCCTCCATGCCGGGATGCCTGGCAGCACCCGTGCCAGGGCAGAGGCCACCAGGCTGCCCTGCCCCTGCATTGCCCAAGAGATGCTGGTGGTACCCAGGGAGGGCACCGCACAACAAAGAGCCGCCACCACCGTGCCAGCGATGTCCCCCAAGCTGGGACGGACCCCATCCCCTCTGTCTCCCCCCCCAGTATGTCCCCTGGGAGCCACCCCACGGCCCATCCCTACCAGGAAGGCGGCAGCAGGGCCAGGACAGAGGTCACCCAGTGCGCCCAGCCCTGCAGATCAGGGCTGAGATACCACGAGGGACACCAGCCACTCCACCCTGCAGTGGCCGCAGGGATCACCACCAGCACCCACGGCACGGCCAGGAGGGTGATGGCCCCCAACCAGCCCACAGCTGGCCAGGCCAGCAGCCCCAGCACGGCAAGACGGCACAGGATGGAGAAGGCGACACGCAGGGAAGCTCCGAGGGGTTGCGATGGAGGCAGCAGCACCAAAATAGCCCTGGTTTCAACCCAAATAAGGGCAGGCCCCAGCTCCAGGGCGGTTTGAGCAATCAGCCCCAGGGCTGCCAAGTGCCGACTAGGGGAAGGGGGAGAAGGTAGTGTCCCCGGGCCTGTTTGGGGGGGGAAAAGGGGATTTTCGGTGTCAAGAGGGGGACAGAGGTGCCTCCGCAGGCCCAGGACAGGGGCTGGCCAGTCTCTGCCAGTGGGCGCTGGCTCGGCACAGGGCCGGCTGCAGGCAGGGTCGTGCTGCGCTCCAGTGCCTAAAAAGGCAACATCTGCCGGCAGCAGGTCTGGATCCAGACCCACAGGCCATCGCCTGCCTGGCACCGGCCCCACAGCCCCAGCCATGCCCTGCTGCCAGCACCCCCCCATGGGTGCTGCCACCCCATAGAGGGGACACCCCTCACTCTGGTCCCGCAGGCACCCCACAACCAGCCTGCCCCAAGGGAGAACGTGGGGACCCCCCAGCCCCTCATCAACCCCCTGGATCCAAACCGGCTGCCAGGATTGGCCAGGGAGCAGCTCCCGCACCAGGGTCTGGCAGGGAGCAGTCACACTGGGATTGGCTAGGACACTGTCTGCTGCAGGGGGCTCCATCAGGATTGGTCAGCGCATGGATTCTTACATGGGATTGGTCAGCGCCTGGATTCTTACATGGGATTGGTCAGTGCCTGGATTCTCACCTGAGATTGGTCAGAGCATGGATTCTCACACAGGATAGGCCAGCACACGGATTCTTAGAAGGGATTAGTCAATGCATAGATTCTCACACGGGATTGGTCAATACATGGATTCTGACATGGGATTGGTCAGAGCACTGATTCTCATGCAGGATTGCTCAGAGCAGTGATTCCAGCACAGGATTGGTCAGTGCACGCATTCTCACATGGGACTGGTCAACAAATGGATTCTGACATGGGATTGGTCAGAGCATGGGTACTCACGTGGGATTGGCCAGCACACAGGCCCATAAGCAGGCGGGCTGGTAGGCTGCTTGTGCCCCACTGTGAAGCCCTGAGTGGGGCCCTGCCCCACAGATCCCCTCTGCCATGCTGGTGGAGCACCAGGCAAGCCCTATCCCTTAGGCATAAAGACCCCAACTGCAGGCATTGGGCTGCCCCTGGCATCAGGGGCACCTGCCAGTGCCTGTGGGGCTGTGACCCACCTTGAGGGGTAGACAAGGTGCCAAAATAAATTCTGACTGCCCCAGGGGGGTCTGTGCCCCCCAGCACTGAGCCCAGGGCGGTCCCTTCGTGGGGGGAAAGCCCCAAGCAGATGGAGACTGGCATCAGTGCCATGTCCCTACCCCACGGGACGGAGCTGAGTATGCTGCAGTGAAACTGAACTGCTGAGCGGCACCCCAAAACTGGCGTCCCCCATCTACGGTGTTGGGGAGGTGTGGGAACAGGAGGGGGAAGCAGACACTGAGCTGCTTCCCCCTGCCCAGGCACTGTACCGTGGGGCTGCTCTTCTCCCTCTGCCCCAACACCCAGAGGGGCTGCTCCGGTGCTGATCAGGGGCTGCCGGCACTGTGACGGGATGCCCCGGGGATGGGCTGCACGAGGTCAGGCATGGGACGGCGGCAAAGCAAGCGAGAGGGTGGCCCAGGGCAGGGCACAGCTCTGCTCCAGCAGCCCACTCCAACAAGTCAAGGTGCAAACGGACCCCTCAGCTCAGGACCCCAAAAGGGGGGGACACAGAGGGGCACAGCCCCAAGGCGGACTGCCCTGCCTGGGGAGGGCAGCAGCCCCGCAGGGCGGCACCAGCCCTGCCCTTCCTGAAACGGGGGCCAGCAGGATTGCTAATGGAGAAGCTTCATTAGAGAGGGTGCGGGCTGGGGGCTCATTTTCTCCCGACTCGCTTTCCCCGGGGGTGTCAGCCCCAGGGATGGCTTCAGACTCCAGGCAGGACACACACAGCCCTCCCAGTGCCACCACACTGTAAGGACACGGGGTGCCCGTTTGGGTGCCCCCCAGGTCCCCCAAACTCGTCACGCAGCAGATGTCACCCCAGCACCCTCCATGAGGACCCGGGGGGGTGCAGCCACTGTCACCCCCCTGTCCCTGCCAGCTGCCCCCCAGCACCCACACCGGGGTCACCGGTCCCGCACCGGGGGCTGACCCCGATGCCGAGCGGGATCAGGCGTCCCGGGAACGCAGCAGTTCTCCTTTTTTTTTTCTTGTTTTCCCCTTAAAACCAAGAGGGCTGATGCCTCGCTCGGCCGTTTCCTCTCCCAGGAGCACAGCCCAAAAACATCTGCGCCGGGACCTGCCCTGACGGACTTAACCCTCTGCGGGCCCGGCGGCGCCGAGGGGCCGGGGGTCCCTGCCCGCGGACGGGGGGGGGG
>NW_010972437.1:17755986-17756765 GCF_000737465.1 Haliaeetus leucocephalus | reverse complement strand
CCCCCGGGGTGGGGGGGGGGGGGGGGGCTGGCCCCCACCGGGGCTGCCGGGCTCCTCGCCACTCATTAACCCGGGGTTTAACCATTGACGGTCCCGCGGCGGGACCAGGGATGGGGGGGGGTTAACCCGAGGGCTGCCAGGGTGTCCCGGCCGAGGGACTGCCCCTCCCGTGTCCCCCACGCGGGGGGTGACAGGCACCCGCCCGGCATCGCCCACCCGGCCGGGGGGGTGGGAGCGGGGTGCCGGGGGAGGACCCCGCTTTCCCGCGCAGCCCTTGCTCCCCAGGGACAGGTCCCTACGCACTTCGGATGGGGCGCAGACCCCAGCGCCTGCGTGTCCCCCTCCGGGGCACCCTGCGGGTCACCGCCCCGGCGAGGTGGGGAGGTGGGCACGGGGGGCACGGCCCCCCCGAGCCGCTCGCGGCTCCCAGCCGGCGGCAAACCGGCCCTCGCCCCCTCCCCAAATCCTCCTCCCTGCGAGCATCGCGTCACCCCCTCCAAGCTCCCCCGCACCCCGAAACCCCCTCTGGGGGACCGACAACTGGGGACGCCCCCCCAACCTGGGGGGACAGCACCCCCCAACCACGCACCACCCCTCCCCGCTCGGATGTCACGCGTGGCCCCTGCCCCCTGAAGAGATGCCACCCCCCGCAGTACCCCCTCTCCGCGGAGGGGGGACGGGGGGGGCGGCTGGGGACCCCCGTGCCCTCGCCACCCGCCCGTACCTGGTTCATGACGCTCCCGAAATCCATCCGGGGTCTCGCCTGCCTACATCCGAAA
>NW_010972437.1:17743975-17755775 GCF_000737465.1 Haliaeetus leucocephalus | reverse complement strand
CCAAGCCTGGAGAAGGAAGGAAGGAAGGAGGGAGGGAGGAGGGAGGGGAGGGAAGGAGGGGGAGAGCCGAAGGATTTCGCTCCCCGCAAGCAGGACCCCGGCGATGGAGGGGCGCAGGGGGGTCCCGCCGGCCCCCCGCTCCCCTCCGCACCCCCGGGGAGGCCGGGGGCTGGGGACCCCGGGGGCGCCGGCCCCGGCCCTGGGGAGGAAGGGGGTCCCGGGCAGCTTTTTCCACCTCTCCCCTCCCTCCTCTCGCTCCTTCTCCCTCTTTCTTCTCCTCTTCCCTCTCTCCCCAGCTGCACGGCACGCTCCAAGTCCAGCCCCGCTCCACTCCCCTCGCCTCCCCCAAAAACACCCTTCAAGGCAACCGGGAGCCCAGCTCGGGCAGATGGCCCTGGGTGAGGGGTGCCGGCAAGTGGGCAGACAGCCCACACACCCCCAAAAAACACCCCCTCACGCCTCCCCCTGCAAAGCGCCTCGCACCCCGTGCCGAGGGGCTGCGGCAGGCGGCGGGGCACAGCGGGGTCGGGGCCTTATCACCCCGCGTGACGCCACCGGCGTCCCCGTGCCCTTGGCGGTGGGGGGGGTGGCAGGGACGGGGGCGTGAGGCCCTTCTCGGGGCCTTTATCTGCCTGGCACCCCTTGGCACAACTTGGTCCCCCCTGCCGCGCACGGGACGAGGTGCCCAATTAATGGTTCTTGGGTGCCCCGCAACCCCGATGTCAGGGGCATGTGAAGATTTACCAGCCCACCCCCCAATTAAAAAGCAAAGCCAAAATGCTGGAAAAGCCCTGGCTGTCCGTCGGCACATGGAGCCACGCCAGTCCCCACTTGCCTGTCCCAAACCCGGGGTGTGCCCAGCATCCCTCTCGCCTTCCTCCCATCTCCCTTCCTCCTCCTCCTCCTCAGGGGCTCTGTGTGGCGATGGATAGAACCCTACTCTCCCCGGCCACCCCTGGGGCAGCCCAGTCCCGGCCCTGCTGCGCGAGCAAGTGCTCAGTGCCGGGAGACCCGGGAGCGAAGGAGGGAAGCCCCCAGCAGTGCGGGGCGGGGGGAGCCTGCCTGGTGGTGGCCCGCAGCGCGGCGAGCCGGCCGGGGAGGCGGCAAGCCAGGCACCCGGCCCAGTGCTGTTGACATTTTCTCGCCCAACGCCTCCCCGTTCCTGTTTGCATTTCCGTCCTTGTGCTGCAGGCTCAGCCAAAAGGCTGGGGCTGGCTCTGCCAGCACGGAGCAGGACCCCAGGGTCCCTTCCTGCCTTGCCACCCCCCCAAAAGTCAACAGGGAGGGGTTGGTGGCGAGGGGCTCTCCCTCTGCCCTCCTCCAAGACTCCTGTAAGAGGCACCACCCCTGTGAGTGCAATCCCACTCCAGCAGATCCTGTCCAGCCCCTCCATGCCTCAGTTTCCCCAACAGCTGGATGATGCCATGGGACGGGAGTACTGAGAGGCACCGGCGGACCCTTCCCGCTGCCGAGGACAAAGCACCGGAGCCCCGACATCCCCAGGGGGCACCTCTTCACCCTCCTCCCAAGCAAGCACCAGCCCCGCTGCCCTCCCCAGCACCCAAGGGCATGGGGCTGGACTCCAACAGCCACCACTCTGAGGACAACCCGGCCCCCACCCAGGATCCATTGGCACCCCCAAACAAGCCCCCCCAGCACCACAGCCCCCAAAAAGCAGGCATCCCAAAAAGAGGGGAGCGCTGCAACTGGGATGAAGGGGAATGAACGTCCTGCACCAGGGGAGCTGGGCACAGACCCTAGCTCAGCTCCGGTACAGACCCCCACACGGACACCCCCAGCCCTGGCTCCTCAGGAGGCAGCCACAGGACAGCTCCCGGACCCTGGGAAACACCAGCAGCGGAAGAGTCGGGGCCAGATGGGAAAGTATCAGCGGCTGAGCGGGATGGAAATGAGTGGGTGAGCGAAGGGCACTGACAGCACATCCCTGTCCCTGGGGAGGGGACGGGAGCTGTCCCCTGGGGACATGATGTGTCCCCTTCGCAGGACACAGCCAGAGAAGTCCTGACAGCATCCCTGAACTCCAGCCACCAAAGTGCCTCCCAGATCCATCGGGTCAACGTGCTGGTGGGAGCAGGTCTGGCGGTCAGCCAAGTGGCTCCAGTGGCCTCTGCACCCCACAGAGTCCCCCCAGCACCCCCAGAGAAACCACCCCCCACCTGAACCAGCTCTTCCACAACCCAAAACAAGCACCCTTGGGCATCACCACTCCAGACGTCAGCGGAAGAAGGGGGACCTGGGGATCAGGCACTCCAGGGAGGTGGGGGGGGGTCAGCTCCAGAGGTGAAAGCACATGGGAGGAGATGAAGCCCCAGTGCTGGGTCTGTAGAGCCCCTCTTGAGCCAGACCTTTTGGCTAGTTTGGGGTTGGTGCCACCCCTTGGAGGGTGCTGGGGGTCCCCAGGAACCCAGTGCCCTTCCCAGGGCAGGTCCCAGGAGGGGTAGCCATGGGGCACGCAAAGTGGTCTGCGAGAAAATCACTGGGAAATGAGGCAGAGACCCTCCACAAGAGCCCCCATCCAGCTCAGATCCTGCCTTCCACCACCGCAGGGTGCCAAGGGGCTGGATTCGGCCCTGGGAGCCCCTGAGGAGGGAGGCTGGTGGTCCCCACTGCCTCAGCTGACACCTCTCAGGCCAGCCCCAGCCGGTGCTCACCAGTGCAGCAAGTGTGGGCGGCCTCAGCATCCCCACTCCCCTGCCCACCCTCCCTGCATGCTGCAGCACCCGGAGGGTGCAGAGAAGGGCCCCAGCTCCTCCGAGCAGCCAAACCGACCCCCCCCCCCCCGGAGCTGAGAGAGGCCGAATATTTGGGCAGTGACGTAAAGAAGGGGAAAAATGAAAGAAGGAGGGGGAAAAAAAAAAAACCAGAACCCCCTCCAGGACCCACTGCACAAACATGACCTGGCACGGCACTGGGGCAGGGCTGACCCCTGCAGCCCCCATCCCGCCACCCCAGCTGGGCCCATGCCAGGGTCAAGGACACATTCCTGTGGCATTCCTCCTCCCCCCGCCCCTGCTGCTCGCTCTGTTGTGGAGACCAGGGGTGTTGTTAATTAGCTGTCCCGAAGCACTGAGGGGGTGGCTTTTAATGGGGCATCGGGGACAGGGACAGGACAGGCAGAGTGACTGGCATGTCATCGCCTCTGCTGTGCAGGGAGGAGGCAGCGGGGCAGCGGGGCTGGAGTGGTGAGTGGGGACAGGACAGCCAGATGTCCCCTAGCACAAGCCTGCTGCTGCTGGGACATGGATGTCCCCTCCCTGCAGCCCATGTTCCTTCCGTGCCCCACACACTGCCCTGGCCCCTGGCTATGGCACAGCTGCAGGTTGCCCATCACCACAAGTCAAGCCTGCCCAGAGTGGTCCAACCGCTCCCTGCCTCAGTTTCCCCTCCTGGCTCAGACTTGCTTTACAAGCACCAGCTGAGAGCAGGAGATACACGTCCCCTTCACCACCACCATGTGCCCCGGCATGGGTCCCGCTACGTCCCCCTGCCGCCAACGGCCCGTTGGCGCCACAGGCACTGGGAGCAATTGCTCTGGCCAGGACGCGCCTCGCTGCCCGGCCCTGGCCCTGCTCCAGCCCCCGGTTTAATGATGGACAAACCCCCCCTGGAGTCCCATCGCAGGGGGGCACTCGAAAAACAAGCCGAGCCTGGCACGAGGCCAGGGGGGATGGATGGCACCAAGCTGGGAGCACACGCATGTGACTACCCGCCCGTGTGCGAGTACACTTGTGCACACAGATGGATGTTCTTGCACACGGATGCATTCCCTTGCAGGGTCACACACACACACATGCATCTGTGAGCACAGATGATCATGCACACGCATGATCGTGCAAACACGTTTGTGTTTGGGCACACGCATGCACACTCACACACACGTGTTCACATGCATAGACACACACGGCCCAGCAGCCCAGCACAGGTCCAGCACCCACTGTCAGCTCCCCGGTGGGAGACACCGAGGGACAATGCAGCCCCCAGACGCCTCAGCCCCATGCTACGTGCCGTGCCTCAGTTTCCCCTTTTGGCACAACCCAGCACCCCAACTGCCCCAGGACCTGTGGGCCCTGGTGCAGCACGGAGCGAGTGGGGCAAGCTGGAGCCCTGCCAGGCCCAGGGGCTGGCACAGCCACCACTTCCCAGAACCACCCGCCAGCAATCGCCAGCCGATTTGGCAGCCAAATGCCACAGCTCTCCCTGTCCCCCAGCCAAACCAGCCATCACCAGGCTGGCTCCCGCCATGGGGAGAAGCATCATCCCCCCGTCTTTTCTTAGCCTCTCTAAGCAGCACCATGGCAAAATCCAGCCCCAGTCGGAGCTAGCGCATCCCGAGGGACGGGGACGCCCCCAGCACCTCCCTTGCTCCATGATTTGGGACATGCCTGCATGGCATAACTGCCCAGAGCATCCTCAGGCTCATCCCTCCACCCCAGCCGGGCAGGCAGTGTCACCACCAGACCCTGGCTGTGCCACGACCAGCACGTGCCAACACACAGGCCCACCCGTGCCTGACCACTGCCATGGAAAGCACTGCACCCCACACCGTGTCCCCCACCTCCAACTGTCCCCGGGCAGGGCTCTGTGACTCAGTTTCCCCACTTTTCAAAGGAAGCTACACCCCCGCTGCTTTCAGCAGGCAGTTTCTGTGTGGGGAGAGAGGGAGGGGGCAGGCTGGACGGGTGCAATACACTCCAGTGTCCATCCGTCTGTCCGTCCCCCTTGGAGGGAGGGAGGGAGGGAGGAAGGGAGGTTTGCTAAGCAAGGAAAAATCCCTGAGCGGAGGCGCTGGGCGCGAGAAGGGCCTTACATGGGCATGGGAACGGCGTTGTGCTTCCCAGCTGATGTGTGTGCGGCTGCCCTGGCCCCCCCAGAGCCACCCACGGGCGCCGGGCACCCCGCCAGCATCACTGCCACTGTGGGGCATGGGTCCTACCAACTGTCCCCTCCACTGTCCCTCGGGCTGGGGGGGACCTCAAGGGGTGTAGGTCACTGCCAGGGTGCAGGTCCTGCTCGCCCTGGCACAGATCTGCCCGCTCACTGCCTTCTTGGGGACGTGGCACTCACCGGCACCCCAAAATCTCCCTGGCGTCCCCACATACACCCCAGTGCCCCCCTCCCATATCCCCATCACACCCATGATACACCCTGGCACCCCACACCCATCACCCCCAGTACAACCCTTCACACCCCACCCGCCCCCCCACCCACACCCTTATCTCTCCCCTCTCCCCCCCCCCCCCCATATCCACTCCGTTTGGGCTTTGTAACTGGGAGCTTCCCCCCGAACTGGGACAGGAGGCAGCTGGCCAGGAGCCGGCCGTGCCGGGGGCAGCTGGTGGGGAAGAACAAGGGGTCGGGGCAGGTCCCAAGAGGGTAAATATGGGAACAGAGCAGAAGATGCTGCCAATAGCATGGTGGGACAGGCTCCAGGGCCAGGAGCCCCTGGAGGAGGGGGGAAGACACCAGGACCTCAGCAGCATCTCCAGGGCAGGAGGAGAAAGTGTTGGGGGGTGCAGCTGCCAGGCCTTTGGGGGTCAGCCCATCTTCCCGCTCCAAAGTATCCTGGGGGTGCAGGGGTTAAACGTGAGGGGCTTCAGGTAGACAAGAGGCCGTTTTTGCTCTGTGCCAAGCCCCCTCCCCACACGCGCCCTCCCCAGAGACCCTACAATAACAAGCCGGCGTGTGAGTCAGCTGGCCGCTTGCCCGGCCGGAGGAGCCCCTCCCTGGGCGCTGGCCCAAAGGAGCTCTGCAGAAGGCCCCTGGCCCTGGCCCCATGCATGCACCCCTCACAGCAGCACACCCCTCAGCTAGCCAGCCCCACCGAGGGGACTCCAGCTTCCAGCGAGCCTGGGAAGGGTGAAGGAGGCTAATGAAATGCAGCCGGCTGTGGAAGCGAGCCACGGGCTGCCCCCACGCACAGGCTACCCAGATGCTGGGACTCCGGTGTGACCCACCCCCTCTTGCTGCACAACCCCATAGCAGACATCAGAGAATCCCGACTGGGCGCACACCCAGGCGCACACGCTTCCCGACACTCCCTCCTGCCTGGAAACCACTGGCAGACACTCTCTGCCAGCGCCTGCCGTACTGTGGGCAGCCCCTCACCCCACACCCCCCCTCACCCCGGAATCAAGGCAAAGCCACCTCTTCTGGCCTCAGCCCCCGGGGTGTCTTTGGCACAGGGTCCGCAGGGTGGCACAGGGTCCCAAGGCTGGCACAGGGTCCTGGGATGGCAGAGAGTCCCCAGGGTGGCATAGGGTTCCCCAGGGTGGCCCGGGGTTTCCTGGGGTGGCACAGGGTCCCCAGGGTGGCACAGCCCTGCTGAGCCCCCCAGCCACCTCTGCCCTGCCCGCTCAAGGCCCAGGGTGCCAGGCACGTCCCCAGGGTGCCCCCACCTCCTCTGACACCCCGGCCAGGGCTCGGTGCCAGGGCTGCTCCCAGTGCCTGCCCCGCGCCACCACCCACGCCGCAGCACCCTGCGAAGCCTGACGCGTGCCCGGCCCCCAGCATGGTCCACCCGCCCAGGGCCTTTCCTCTCCCTCCCTGCCCGGCCGGGCACGGGCATGGGCACAGGCACAGGCACGGGCACGTCCCAGCCTACGCCGCCTGCCCGGGGTGCGCCAGCCTCTTCCCGCCCGAGATGCCAGCCCCAGAGCCGGCTGGCACACATGCCTCCCCAGGGATTCAGGAACTCGCAGCCTCCCCTGCCCCGGCAGCGTGGCGGTGGGCACCATGCCCACCTCCAGCTACCCTGGAGAACCTGGGTTGCCGTAGGGTCTCCCTCCGCCGGTGCGGCAGCCGGATATCACCACCGGGCATCCTCGGCTCTGCTCCCTCCTGCCAGCAAGATCCGCCCCCGGCGGTGCTGGGTATCGGGCGAGGTGCTCAGCCTGCGTGCGTGCCACCGGCAGCGCTCGACCGCAGCACATGGCACCCACGTACAGCAGCATGCAAAGGGCACCCCCCTGCTCCAAGTGCTGGGGCACAGATCCCTGCCAACCCCCTCTGAGCAGGGCTGCACCCCAAAACCCAGTCCTGTACCTAGACGGGCACGTGCCATGAGGGGCCAGGCAGCAGGATGGCACTGCCAGCCTCACCCACCGGTGACGCCAGTGCCACCACGACCAGCCCACAGCCACCAGCACATCTGGGTGCCCATCCAGTGGGGTCAGCTGGCACGAACTGTGGCATCCCCTGTGCAAGTCCCTGGTGCCCCCCAGGCAGGGATGGGCACACCTTGCAGCACCAGCCTTACCTTGCCTTGGCACTTGGTGTGGCAGGAGAGCTTGCAGCCTGCGGGAGGGAGAGGGGAGAGAGGGTTAGTGGGGGCAGGACAGGGGGCATTGCTGGGGGCAGCCCACGGCCAACCCACATGCAGGGCGGGGGGGGTGGCACCCCACGCTGCGGGGCATGGAGCACCTTGGCACAGGGCACAGGCTGCCAGGACACGCAACACACGCACGTGGATGCCCACACCTTGCACACGCACATGCATGCTCCGGGTGGCACCAGCACAGCACAGCACAGCACCATGTGCACATGCATGCAGCGCTCGGGCACGCACCCATGCACACGAGCCGTCCCCCACCTCCGCCGGTGCCAACATGCCAGGGAGCGTGCACGCGTGCAAACCCCAGTGCCCAGGGGTTAACGGCGTGAAGGGAGGCCGTGCACAGACACGTCTCACGAGGCCTCGCACGTGCACCGGCGTGCACGAGTGCGCCGTGGGGGGTGCTGCCAGTGCCCGTGTCCCCGCCTGCCCGCACGCTGCTGTTGCACGCTCACGCCCGCGCCCCTGCAGAGAACGGCACGTGCCCACGGTTGGTGCGGGCGCGTGTTTGCCACTGCTGGGGACACACACTTATACGGGGCACCACCGGGCAGCCCCGCAAAGCCACATGTCCCATCCCCAGGGGACACGAGGGTCCCCGTGCGGCGTGGCCCCGGCCACGGCCGCCCCCAGGCCTTGTCCTCCCTTGGGGCTGTTTCCTGCCGCGCAGGAAGCCGCATTGTTCCCGCGGCCAGCGGCGTTTCCGCTCGCCGCTCCTCGCACGGGGCTCGGCGGCACCGCACACGTGCGAGGGGCCGCGGCACCGCCCGCATCCCACTGGGCGCCATGGGCAGCGGGCACGGCGGAGGGCGTGAGCACCCACCCGTGCGCACAGACCCGCGTGCGTGTGCACACTCGTGCGGTAACAGTTGCACACTCACTGCACACGCACGCTGCTGACGCGCGGCCACATGCGCGCGTGCCAGTGCCTCCGCGGGCCACCCTCGCCCTCCCAGCCACCTTCCCGCCCGCAAAGGTACCCCACGCACTCTTGCACACCCCCAGGCTCCCCCTCTGACACGCGTGCACACGCGCGTGTTCGCACAGGTTGGCGCAGGCACGTGTTCCCACCTTCACATCCTCATGCGCGCAGCTGTACGTGCAGGCACACACACGCATCCCCTCGTGTCCTGACCCCCCCGGCACACCCCCTTTCACACGCGCGTGCCCGCGCCCCCGGCTCACCTCGGCAGGTGCTGCCCTGGCGCGTGATGGCCTGCCGGCAGATGCCGCACGCCTTCACCTTCTTGAAGCTCGTCATCTTGAAGGAGTGTGCTGGGGGGGCCTCCAGGTCCTGGGGCTGGGGGGACACGGGGCTTCAGCAGCGGGAACAAGGTGGCACGGAGACCGGGCACTCAGCCCTGCCCTGCCCCAGTTTCCCTCTGGGCAGGGGGTCATCACCCACCCCCCCATCTTAAGAAATGTGTGTGTCCCCGCACCCCATCACCCGCACCCCATCACTCTGCGGCAGGGCCGGGGCCGTGGGCACGGCGTAGGGGGGACCTAGGCTCGTGCGCGGGTGGGCAGGGGGCTGCGCGCACCCCACCCCCCCCCCGGCCCCCCCGCCGGAGCCGCCCCTTTAAATAGTCTCTGCCGCCCCCTGGCGGCGCGCGCCGGAGGGCCGTGCGCGCGCACGCGCGTCTGCGCGCGGGCGCACGCTTCTGTAGACACTGTGCACGCGCATCGATGAGCACATCCACACCTGCGTGCAGGTGTGTCCACACGTGTTTGAGCACCTGTGCGTGCACAGACGTGTGTGTGTGTGCGTGCGCGCACAGACATGTGCGCACACGCGCGCGTGCACTTGCGTGTCCGTGCACGTTGGTGCATTCACACGTGTGTCCCTGCGAACGCGTGCCCGTGCACAAGCGTTTCTGTGGGCACATGTGTGCAGGCACAAGTGTGTACGCCTGCATGCATGGGGGGGCGGGTGAACACCCTTGTATGCACATGTGTGTGCAAACTTGTGTGCACATGAGCGCATGTGAATGCACATATATAAACACGTGCACGCACGGACATGGTTGCATGTACGTGTGTGGATACACAGATACGTGTGCAGACACATGTGCGCACCCAGGTACGTGCAGGTGCTGCCAGAAGGGTGCTCGTGCAGGGGGGTGTCTCTGTGTCATGCTGGGTTTTGGGGTGCATGCCGGGCAGCATGTGCTGGGGTGTCTCATGGGGGTGTATAGGGCGTGCTGTGCCCCCTGAGCGTGAGCGGCCGTGCCCACCCTGCCTGGCACAGCCCACGGCGGAGGGAGGCCGATGCCACGAGTGTGAGCACAGGAAGGATCCCAACGTTTGCAGGTGCAGGGCTGTGAGCGTGCAAGCGTGTGCGTGTGCTCACGCACAGGGGCTAAGGGCAGGGGGGGTGGTCCTGGCACAGCTGCAGGCAGCCAGCGTCCCTCCTGACACCCCCCCGGCTAGTTTGGGGTGGGGGGGCACCCCCCTGGCCGCGCACCAGCCCTGCCCACCCACCCGCCGCCAGATGAAGACGTGAGCCCCCGTAAATCCGCCTTTTCATGCCAAGACTAATGAGATTAAGCAGAGGCCCGGCAGCCCCCCCTCGCCCAGGCGCCCCGCTCTCCTCCAGCCTCGGCACTGCAACAGAGCCAGGGGGGACGGTGCCAAAGAGTCAGGGTGCCGGGTACCCCTCCCCAAAACCTCCCTGCCTCAGTTTCCCCAGTGCACGCATAGACAGGCAGAAGGGCCACGCACGTGCACCAGATGTCTGCATGCGTGCAAACACCCCGGGGGCTGTGAGGGTGCTGTGTGTGCTACACGCAGTGCGTGTGGCAGGGCGTTGCATGCATATGCACACCTGCGAGTGTGCAAGCATGTGCGAGCGTGCACATCCCCACCAGCCACAGCAGCAGCAGATGTGTGGGCAGATTTCTGTGTTCCCACACGCAGGTCCATGTGCAATCATGTGCACACTCGCATGGGTTTGTACACGGGTGTGCAAGCCCCTCTTCCCTGTGCATCTGCCCCCGCAGGGCCATTCGCTGGTCCCTCGGCAGCCCCCGGGGTTCGTGCCACCCTACGAGGGAGCGGGGTGCACAGGGCTGGGTGTATACACACGCACGCACATGCGTGTGCACAGGCATGTCATCACCCATCCTTCACCCATCCGGCAGCCGTGGGAAAAGCTCCCCCGGGCCGGGGGCTCCCACGCCACAGTTGCTGGGTGACAGCGAGGCCTAACGATGCCATGAGCTCGTTTGCATATGCAAAGCAGCATCTTTGCTGCGGGGTGCCCCGGGAAGAGGCCTCACCCCCGCTCCCAAGGACCCGGCTGGGATGCCCGGGGTTGCCAACGCGTCTCCCACACACGTACCCCCCACCCCGCCCTGGCCCCACACTTTAGCATGGGCCTGCTTCATTAACAGCAATTATCCTCGCTAGGGAAAGAGCTGCCCCCCCAGCTCCCACACCACAGAGCCCCCTCTGCTTGTCCCATTGCCAACACCATCCCCGTGCTGCGGGACTGCCAATCCAGCACCTGGCTTTACACCCCCAGCTCCCTGCTGCTAGGGGGTCACCCTGCCCACCCAGTGCCACCCCACCGGCTGAGGAACCAGCCCATCCCACGAAACGGCCCTGTCCCATCTCCATTCTGGCAGGATCCCAGTTAGCCTCCCTGCCCTCAGGGCTGGGAACTGCTGGGGGGACACGTGGTAGGGCTGGGGGACCTTTTGGGGATACCACCTGGGTACACCCACCCATGGGTAGCCACCCCCAGGGGCTGGCCCCCACACAGGAGGGGTGGGGGGGGTGCACGGGCATCCCTAGCCATGGGCCCCCCCAACACACAGACCCAAGGAGGCTGGAAGGGGACCCAGGTGTCCTGGGCTGGAAGAGGCACCGGGGAGAGATGCCAGATTAATCAGGAGCCGGGAGGCCTGGGTTCATTGCCCAGCACTGCAGAGAGGTGCAGCGGGGGGGGAACTGGGACACCCAGTTCCTGTGAGGCTGCAAAGCCGGGGGTGGGGGGCACCGGGACACCTCGGTCCAGCCCTGTGGGCTCGGGCCCACCCAGCACTTTGCACCCCACTGCGCCCCCGGACCCAGCTTGCCTTGGTGACAGGGGTGGGGGGGGGGCAGAGCCCCAAACCCCCAGCACTAACTGAAGCCCCCCAGTTTGCCCAGTTTCCCTCCCCTCCAGTGAGGTAGCAGAGCCTCAACCCCGGGGAATGGCGGGGGCCCCCGGCCGGTGCTGCCGGCTGGGCGTCGTGGGGGATCAGCCCCCCACCCTCCTCATCCCCAGCCGCACGCCCCCTCCATAGACACCCCCCGCCCAGTCCAGTGTCCCTGTCCCGCATCCTATCCCGGTCCCCAGTCGTGCACCCCCCAGCCCGGTGCCCACCGCCGCCGCTCTCCCGGGCTGGGTCCTGCTCTGCTCCCCCCCGGTCCCCGGGGCTCCTCCCGGCCCCGCTCCCGGTCCGG
>NW_010972437.1:17740924-17743850 GCF_000737465.1 Haliaeetus leucocephalus | reverse complement strand
CCCCCGCAGCGCCCACCGGCCGGCACCCCGGCCGAGGTGGCCCCGGGGGGCGGTCAGGACCCCCCCACCCCAGCAGACGGACTGCGGGACTCGGGGGGCCGGAGTGGGGCTGTGCCTTGTCCCGGTCCCCCTCTCGCCCCCCTGCACACACATTTGGAATCCATTTCCTCCGCTGGCCCGCGGGGCACCCACCACCCACCTCACCCCCATCGCTCCTCCGGCCTCCAGCGGCTCCTGCAGCGGGGTGTCGGCGTCGTCGCCCCCCCCCCCCCTCCCCCACCCAGTCCCCTGGGTGGTCCCGGGATGGGAGACAGGGAGGGATCGGCAGACATCCATGCACTGAGCTGGGGGGCCTCAGCGAGGGGGGACAACTTCCAGGCGGGACAGAGAGCGGCTTGGCAGCCCGCAGCCCTGACAGGGATGGATTTGGCAGGGGGGTACCCCAGCGCCTCCTGGGGGGGCTTGGCTGGGCAGCACACGGTGTGTCCCCCTCCAGCGCTGACGCTGGCTCCAGCCTGGAAACTCGCGCTCAGCTGGCCGTGACCATGAGGGTGTGAGTCAGGGGGGAACACGCGCCCGGGGGAAGGACATGCGGGCAGGACAAGCCACGGCTGGCATGGGGACATGGGCACAGCGGGAACGTGGGCACTGTAATGCCCCCCCCTCCCCCCCCCGCTTCAGTTTCCCATCTGTATGCTTCATACAGCCACCAGCCCAGAGAGGAAGGGTAGGGTGGGATGGGGGAGGGCTGCCCTTCCCAGACGCTGGGGTCGCAACCGACCCCCCCGAAGTGCACCACCCCCTCCCCAAAATATCCCTGTCACACCACCCTCCACCCCACCGCTCTGCTGTGCCCACCCAGCCCATGGTAGAGGTATCCCTCTGTGGATGTGCCAGCTGGGACAGGGGACAGATGGGGACAATACCCCCTGCCCCCCATGCCAGCCAGGCCCCGGGGCGGAGGGAGGCTGGGGGGCCTGATCCTGCTCACAGCACCAAACAGGCAAGGAGTGCCCATCCATGCACCAACACCAGCACCCCCATCATTACAGCCCTCATTAATCAGCCTCGTTACTGCCCACAAATGAAAGCCCCAGTGGAGAGGGTGTCCCCACCCCCCCATAAATCACCCCCTCCCATTCACTGCTGTGACAAGCCTGGGCCCCTCAAAAGGGCAGGGACAAGGGTCATACGACAGGGACAGGGTGGCCGCCATGAGCATCATTTATGGCTCATTTTCTCAGCGGGGGGGCACAGACAGGGGCACGTAGCCCAGGGACACCCCCGCTATGGGTACCACTGGTTCAGGCATGTACCCCCGGTGCAGGGCCAGCTTTGGCAGGAGTCCTCTGTGTCCCCCCTCCTGGGGTCACTGTGTCCCCAAGGCCCCCACACCTGCTTCTAGCAGAGCTGTCCCCGCACTGCCCTTGGGTGCACAGGGCACATGCACACGTCACACACGCAACCCCCCTGCATACACACCAGGGCACACATGCACACCACACATACGGCCCATGTCACGCATGGTGGCTGGGCACCCGCATGTGTGGGCGCCCATCTGGGCACAAGAAAGGCTGGGGGATACCCCTCTAACAGCTTACACCAGTGTAAAGCCCCACTGCTACTGCAGCCAGCACACACGCATGTGCTAGGGAGCACACACACGCACCCACACAGGGATGCACACCCCATAGCAGTTCATGAGACCCGCTGTGCACTCACACTTGCGCAGGCTGCAGTTCACTCTCACCCCAGCCCAATGTGCCGGCTCGTGAACACACACATGCACAAGCATGTGTGTTACACACCTCCATGAGTCCCTGTTCTCACACCCACATCAGGGACATAAGGACACAGAGATGGACATGGGACTGCACAACCACTGCCCCACACCTCACCAGTGCCATCCACCCACCCACAGCCCTGAGCACCCCCCGTGCCCCCGGCAGCTCACAGTCCTGTGTCCCTGGCATGCGCTGGGGTCCCCAAGCAGCCAGGGGCCTCTCCCTCCTCCAGGCTGGGTCCCTGTCCTGGCACATACCGGCCTGTCACCACCCTGCAGTGACACTCCCCCAGGCTCTGCCCGGTGGTGGCTTTGGCACCCGCTCTGCTGGCACGGTGCAGCTGGAGTGACCCATGCCATCCCGCCAGGCATGGGGCAGCTTCCCAAAGGTTAAGGAACCAAGTGAGGGTGGTGCAGTGGGAGCCCCGTGCCCTCCACCAGCCTCTCCCTTCCCTGCCTCAGTTTCCCCAGCACGGGCAGCAGAGCAGGATGGGTCCCCACACCGGGCGCTGCATGGGCACAGGGATGCCCCATGCGGGGCTGTCCTTTGGCACAGGGATCACACAGACACACCGGGTGCTGATGGGAACAAAGATGCCCCATGTCAGGTGCCTACGGGCAAAGGGGTCCCTCTTGCTGGGCACTTTTTTAGGCACAGGGATCCCCCCCCCAGACTGAGCGCTTTATGGGCACAGAACTCCCCAGCACCGGGTGCTTACAGGCACAGGGGTCCCCCACACTAGGCACTTTGTGGGCACAGGGATCTCTCGTGCCAGGTGCTTTATGGGCACAGGGGTCCCCTCATGCTGGGCACAGGGGTCCCCCCATTGTGGATGCTGTAAGGACTCAGGGACACCCCCCGCCTCCATGCTCACTCTCTAAGGACACAGGGATCCCAGCAGATCCCTTTGTGTGAAATGCTGTACAGCAGATCCCAGCAGATCCCCTCCAGCCAGGCACTGCAGGGGCCCGCGGGTGCGGGTTATGGGGGGGGGGGGTGTCACAGTGCCATGCTGGGGTGGACACAAGGAGGTACAAAGGACATGCCTGGCACCCTGGCAAGCGTATGCACGGTTTAACCCCCTGCTGCCCGCAGCAGGCAGGGCCAGCGCCAACCTGTACCCCCATGCCCCTGCATCCCCC
>NW_010972437.1:17739995-17740866 GCF_000737465.1 Haliaeetus leucocephalus | reverse complement strand
ATGCTGGACCCTAACAATGCCGCCCCCCCCCGCTCCAGCACCTTCTGGTTTGGGAGTGGAGGAACCCGGAGGGCTGGGTTCGATCGCAGCTCAACCCGCGACCCCCTGCACCGACCCTGCCTCAGTTTCCCTCCAGCATCCCCTGCCCACCCCAAGCCCTAAATGGCAGTGCCTGCACATGGTGGGGGTGGGGGTTCCCTGCCCCTCTGCCAGCCTCCTGGGCACCCCACCAAGACTCTCCCCCTCTCAGGAGCCTGAGGACATATGCAGGGACACCCCACCAGGGTCCCCTCTCCAAAGGGTGCTTGGCTGATGCACTGTGCTGGGGGCACAGTGTTACCCAGAGGAACCCCTCACCACAGGACACACCGACACGGCCCCAGGCACCCCCAACCCACCACAGGGCTTGCACAGGGCAGGGGGACGGGCTGCACCCCACCCTGCAGCTGCCCCAGAGACCCCACATCCCCCCTGCACCCATCGGGGTAGTGCCGAGAGGGGCTGGCAGGAACAGCCCCAGATGCTGCTGCGATGCTGAGGTGATGACGGGCAAGGACCCGTCCCCACGGGGCGGCTGCTGATGCCAAGCGTAGGCAGGGTCCATGCCAGGCCTGGGCACTAATTGCATTTGCCTCAGGAAGGCTCCTAACGAGCAGCAGCGCTAGGGAGGGGGGCAGGGGGCAGGGATTTCGGAGGGTCCCCCACAGTTCAGCCTGTCCCCCACAGCCCTGCCTGGCACCCTGGGGCTGGAGAAGGGCTGGCAGGCAAGTGGTGCCAGGATACTGCCCCCCCACCGAGCACCAGGGAGGTGACATCACCGCTAGCTCCATCGTCCCCCCCCCCCCTTTAATTAGCCGATGGCCCCCCGGCC
>NW_010972437.1:17734060-17739985 GCF_000737465.1 Haliaeetus leucocephalus | reverse complement strand
TCCCCCCCCAGCCCCCAACACCCTCTCCGTGGACCTTGGCTGGGGCAGGGACAGGGGGACCCACTGCCAGGGCACCAGGCTGGCATCCACCCTGGCGAGGGGTGGGCAGGGGCATGGCCCCCCCACGGGTGTCAGGGTCCTGCCCGTGGAGTGCCTGGCACAGGGCAGGCGGCGCTGGCAGGTGGGTGCAACCACAGGCACACGTGTGTGCATGCACACATGGGTGCCCTCTCAGCCCCATGCCCACGCCTGCCACATGTACATGGCTCACACCTACACACGCATCCCTATAGCCATGCACATGCTGCCTGCACACGCGTGCACATGCACACATGCATGCACACATGCATGCACAGGCATATGCATCCCCCACCCGGCACAGTGGGGTGATGCTCCGCCACCCCCCCAACCCCCTGCCCCCCCCCCCCATCCAATGTGGGGTGCTGTGCTCTGTGCCCACAGCACCACCCACTGCGGGGTGGCATGGGGCAAGAGGGTGCTGGGGAGGCTGGGGGTCACCCTGAGCAAGCACTGCTGCTGGGTCCCCCATGCCCCCCAGCTGCTCGCGGGCACCCCACGGTCCAACACACACACACCCCCCCCCCGGGAGCTAGGAGGGTGCAGGGAGGCCCAGGCTCCCGCTCAGCATCACTTCCTACTTTCGCTTTGGTGCCGAGCAAGGCCTGGCCTGGGGGAGGCGGGTGACCCCCAGGCCCCCCGGGTGGCACAGGTAGGGGAGGCGGGTGCTGCAAGGGGGGGCGAGGCAAAGGGGCAGGATGTGGGGGCAGCTGGGCATCGCTGGGGGTATCTATCAAGCCGGATGGTGGTGGGGAGCGGTTTGGCAGTGGGTGCCCATTCCTGGCACTGGGAGGGTGAGCTGGCATCACCCCCAGCCCCCCCCAAGGAATTTAGTCCCCACCCCAGAAGGAGCCCACAGGACAGGGCTGGCACAGCAAAGGGGGACAGGCACGGTGGCTGAGGGGCACCGCTGGGCTCCGGGCCCCCCAAGCACAGATAGCAATGGGGGCCCTTGCCCAGGGTGCCCCAGGAAGAGTTTGCACCCCAGCTCTGGGCATAGTCCCGGGGGAGGGGGGGCAGACGGGCTGTGGGCTTTTCTGGGGTGGGCTGCAGCTCCTGGGGGTGGGTCTCTGTGCCCAGGGGCTGTTGCGCGTGGGAGAGGGGTGTCTGTGCCAGGGGCAGCTGCTGCCCCAGGGGTGCTGTTGGCTGCTGCTAGCTGGGTATCGGTCCCAGACCCCCTCCCCAAAAACTGCAGGGGGGTCTCTCAAAGCATTCCCAAGCTCCATTCCCATGGGAGGGCATCAGGGTCCCCCCCATGCCTGGCACTGTGCTTCCCCCCCACCCTCCCCAGGGGCTGCACAGGGGGACGAGCCTCGCTGACCCCTTCCCCAAAACTGGCACTCCCCCAAACTGGGGAGCCGGGTGCTGGGGGAGCAAGCTGCAGTGCCTGATGTTATGCGGGGCAGGCAGGGGGTGGCTCCTGCAGCCCCCCCAACCTCCCACACTTCCTCCTGGCCAAGGTACAAAAGGAGAAGCAGGCAGGCGCAGTGCGGGCAAGGGGACACACCAGCATCGCCCTGGCACCCAGCGATCTCCTTGGGGCACCCCACAGCTCCCCGTCACAGGTAAGGTGCTTCTCTTCCTTGGGGAAACTGAGGCACGGGCAGGGTGGGCAGGCGGGAAGATGGCTCATCCAAGGTCACCCAAGGGCACCGGGAGGGGAACCCAGGCATCTGGAGTCCCGTGTCCTGCTCTGCCTGCCGAGCCACTCTGCCATGGCAGGGGGCACAGGGCACTCAGGTGTGCTTCGGCATGGCTGAACACGCTTGTGCACACACGCTCCTGTGAGAGCACATGCAGACTGCCATGCATATCCCATGCACACACATGTGTGCTCCCCCAGCCCTGTGCCTAGCCACCAGCTGCGGTGACAAGCCCTGGACCTGCCACCTTCGTGGGCACTGTCCCTTGCCCCATCCCCAGGGTGCCACCCGCTGCCCCCCAAAACCACCCCACTGCACTATGCCCCCAGCCCCCCACCCCATGCCCACAACACCCCCAAAACCCATGCCAGCCCCACAGGCAGCATACTGTGCCAGGGGGCTTTGCCTGGGGGGGATCTCAGTTTGAGGGGGGCTGCATACCAGGGGCTGTGTGCCCACCTTCCCTGCCCCCTCCAGGAGCACCCCACACTGTTCATGGTGTGAGCGAGGGAAACGAGAGCAGAAGCAAAGGCAGCGCTTCCCCAGCACCAAACCCACATCCTGAATCCTGGGGGATGGGAACAAGGACAAGGACAAGGACAGGGACACACGGGGGGGGGGGGGGCTCAGCTGCAGGATGCCCCCCAAGGAATGAGGGCAGAGGCTGGGCACAACATGGGAACAGAGCCAGGGGGCATTTTGGGACAGGGCACATGGACAACTAAGGGGTATGGGATGGGGCACCTTTGCCCACCCCATACCCCCTACTCCATATAGTGGAGGGATATGGGCAGGGAAAGGGGGTGCTTGAGCCCACCCCCTCTCACCTTAACAGCAGGCAGCTCTGGGGTGGAGCTGGAGGGGGCAGACCCTCTCCTTGGGGCAGAGAGTTTGGGGGTGCCAGCTGAGTGCCAGCCTGGCACCTCTCATCGCTGCCCCTGCCTTTGCAGACTCCCGGGTACAGCCATGGCAGGGGACGGGGAGCTCAACCGCATCATCAAGGACCTGCAGAGTAAGTGCACCAGCCTGTCCCCTGCCAGCGTGTCCCTTGCATGGCACATCTCACCCTGGCCATGCCGGGTCCCTCCTCGCACCCAGCCCGTGGGCAGCAGGGGGGTGCACTGCTGGGAGTGCTCCAGAGCATCCCAGTGCCAACTCTGCCACTGCTGCCTGCTCCTGTCCTTGCCGCCTGCTCCTGTCCTCGCTGCCAGCCCCAGGTGACCGGCAGTGCCTGGCAGATACCTGTGCCCCTCGCTCCCCCTGCTCCCCCATTTCATCCCAGGGAAGGTTCCTCTTTCACCCACTGGCAGAAATCCCCGGGCTGGGAGGCAGTGGGGAGGAGGGGTGGGATGGGGCAGGGTGCCTGCTGCCAGGGCAGGGCCGTGCCAGCTCAGCCCTACCATCCCTCAGAGACCGTAGGCGAGCTGAACCGCGGCTACCGGGAGCAGAACTTGCCGGTGACGGACGGGAGCCGGGAGCTGCACAGCCTCTGTGCCCAGCTGGAGTTCCTCCTCCAGGTATCACAGCTTCTCTGTCCTCACCGCTCCCTGCCTCAGTTTCCCCTGGGGTGCAGCTCCAAGCAGAGGGGATCCTGCACCAGCCGTTTTGGGGGGGTGGGATGACCTCAGCCAGCATTGTCCAGCCCTGGGCATCCCCAGCCATGCAGGCACCCAGACCAGGCTCACCCACATCCACATGTGTAATTGCACGTGCTGCAAAAGGGAAACTGAGGCATGGAGCCAACAAAGAGGGGACAGTCAGGGGACACTGGGACCCACACTGCTGGGTGAGCTGGCTGGATCCCAGCCCCACAGGGGACAGGCGGGGGTGACAGGGGACACCCCCAAACAAGCAAGTCCAAGTTTGCGTCTCTGCCAGTTCGACCTCAAGGAGAGGAGGAGCTTCTTTGGGCAGCGCAAGGACTATTGGGACTTCTTGTGCCAAGGCCTGGCGCAGCGTCGGCAAGAGCACGAGGGCATTCGCTTTGTCACCTCCCTGGACAAGGTGGGCACAGGCTGGCATGGAGCCTGGGGGCTCACGCACGCACACGTGTGCACGCTTCTGCTTGTTTGTGGGTGCACACACACTTGTATATGGGCACACACTCACCTGGGCACCGAGGATTCACCCACCAGCACTATAAAGGGTTTTCTCCCCTCTGGGGTCCCCACTGCCCCCCAACCCTGGCCCTGGGAACCCCCTTCCCCCATGCATGGGCTGGGGGGGAGGCATGGGGGGGGCAGACTGGCATGGCAGGCCTGGATAACCCCCTCTCCCCCCAGCTGAAGACCCCCGTGGGCAGGGGCCGAGCCTTCCTGCGGTACTGCCTGGTGCACCGGCAGCTGGCAGAGTCCCTGCAGCTCTGCCTCCTCGACCCTGAGACCCTCTGGTGAGAGCAGGGTGCACAGGGAGGGGGTGCTCATGGTGGCAGGGGGCATTGCCTGGGTGGCCAGTGCCTGGCAGCACCCAGTCGGCCAGGGTGCTGCAGGCACGTGTGCCCGCCCAGGGTGCGGAGGGGTGCGTGAACCCATTTTGTGGTTGCAGCGAGTGGTACTACGCTCGCAGCCCCTTCCTGAGCCCCCAGCGCCGGGCAGAGATCCTGGGCATCCTCTACGAGCTGGACGGTGTCACCTTCCACCTGGCCCTGCACAGAGCTGACCTGGACACGGCCTGGCCCATGTTCTCGGAGTGAGCCTGGGGATGCAGGGGGCCCTGGGGGCATTGGGGGCACTGGCAGTTCCACAGCCATCAGGGGTATCAGGGGGCACCAGGGGCTCAGCATGGCAGAGCAGCACACAGGCATTGCCCCACTGCCCCGGACCCCACATGGCATCCCAGCTGTGCCAACCCTCCACGCATGGCCCCAGGCGGGCACAGATACCTGTGCCAGCATGCACACCATGTCCATGCCTGCAAACATGCCACACGTGCATGCACACACACACCGTCGTCCTCTGCCAAGTACATGCCCAGGCACAGGTCTGCTGCAACACTGTGACATCTGAGAGGAGGGGGTATCGTGTGTGCGTGCACACCCTTGCCTCCGGGCACACCTGCAGGGGCGTCTGCACTTGTGGACAAAGTCGCTCCTCCAGCACACTCACGCCTGTTCTGCAGCTCGCGTGCTCGTGGGCACACACTGCCACAAGCACACATGCAGCACCCAGTTCCCCCCTGCAACCACCACAGGGGTCTCTGGGTCCCACCTGCTCCATGGGTACCCAGGCTGGTGGCACCAGCATCCCTGGTCCCCTGTCACCAGGTGCCACCCAGTGTGACCAGCCCTGCTGCCCTCTCCAATCCCAAAGGCTGGCTGTGCCCAGGGAGCCCTGAGGGAGGGTGGCGGTGCCTTGCTCACCCTAGGGGTGACGTGGTGGCCCTGAGCCCCGTGTCCCCTCTAGGACACTGGTACGACCCAGCCCAATGGCCAGGAGCAGCCCGGCAAAGATGGCCCCACAGAGAGACGATACTGGCACCGGGGTGCATGGATGGCCCGATGGCATCACCCATCCCATCGTGGCACCCCATGGGGTGCCAACCCACCCGTGCCCACCCACCTTGGCTGCCCTGCATGAGAGGGGTGTAGAGGTGAAGGATGTGGAGGGGGATGTGGAGGACGTGGAGCTGAAGAAAAATGTGGAAGAAGAGGATGAAGAGGAGGTAGAGAAGGATGAGGACGAGGAGGATGAGGAGGAGGTGGAGAACGTGGAAGTGGACGTGGAGGACGTGGAGGGGGAGGATGTGGAAGAGGAGGATGAAGAGGAGCTGGAGGATGAGAAGGAGACGGAGGATGTGGATGTAGAGGAGCTGGAGGACACACATGGCACTGGCAAAGCACCCCAGCCCGATGGTGACGGGGAGCCTGGCACGTTCCCACTGCCCGGCATGGGGTTTCTGCCGGGCTCCCCGCCACTGGCGCCGGGGGAGCTGGACGGGACGCAGGCGTCCCTGCAGGCACTGGTGTCCCAGCTGCAGACTGAGCTGGGGCAGCGGGAGGCGGCATTGCGGGCGCTGGCGGCCCGGCTGGCACGAGAGCAGCGGCGGCACCAGCGGCGGGAGGAGGGCAGCGCCCGGTGGGCCCAGCTGCGGGCACGCGAGGCCGAGGCGCTGCGGGAAACCAACGCCTTCCTGGGGCAGGCGCTGGCGGCGGCGGTGGCAGCGGGGGGTCCGGGGGCACTGGCGCGGGCACAGGAGGAGGCGCGGG
>NW_010972437.1:17726284-17733992 GCF_000737465.1 Haliaeetus leucocephalus | reverse complement strand
GCCTCGCGCCTGCGGGACTGCCAGGCGGCGCTGGTGGCGGCGGGATGGACGGACGCGCTGGAGGATGCCGGTGCCCTGGACAAGGTGGCCGCCGTGGAGGAGGTGCTGCGGCGGGCGCTGGAGCTCGCCCGCGGCCCCCAGGAGCCCCCGCTGGACCCCCAGGAGGGGGGGGAGCCCGGCACGGCCACCAGCATGGCCATGGTATGGGCAAGCCCAAGGGGACGCCATGGTGAGGCGGGGGGTCGGGGGGGCCAGGGCTGAGCCCCCGCTCTCCCACAGCACTTGGCCACCCTGGCTGCTGCGGCACGGGAAGACGCCTGGCAGGGCCGGCAGCAGCTCCAGGCCCAGCGGCAGGAGGTGGCACGGCTGCAGGAGCAGCTCAGCAGGTCGGGCAGGGAGTCCCCACTCCCACCACCCCACAGTCACCTCCCATCTCCACCCGTCACAGGGTTTTCCCTGGGACCTCCCATGATGCCCCACTTGGACCCAGGGGAGCAGCACCTGGGGATGGGCAAGGGGAGGGAGGGAAGGATTTGGGGACAGAGGGCTGGAGAGAGGCATCAGTCTGGGGACTGATAGGTTGGTGGAGGGGTGGGTGGGCAGAGGGGTGGGCAGGGGGAAGAATTAATTTGGGGCCAGTAGATGGATGGAGGGATGAATTTGGGGTAAGTTGATGAGCGGGCGCACAGAGGGATGGAGGGATGAATTTGGGGTGAGTGGATGGGTGGGCAGAAGGGAGGGATGGGTGTGAGGAAGGGCAGATGAACAGCTGGGAAACGGATGGGTGGCTGGCCCGGCAGATGGCAAGGTGGCTGTGGGGATGGGCAGCCAGCTTGGGGATGGATGGGCAGCAGACAGAGGGAGGGAGGGAGGGATAGATGGATGGATGGATGGATGGATGGAGAGACGACCAGCTGAGGGACAGCAGGACCATCACCCCACTGCCCCGTGCCAGGGCCCGGCAGGATGGTGAGCGCTGGGCATCGGCGCTGCAGCGGGCGCAGCGGGAGGCCCTGGAGCGGGAGGCCATGCGCGGTGCCGAACAGGCACGGCAGCAGGAGCTCATCCGTGACATGAAGGGGCGGCTGCTGGAGCTGCTGCGGTGAGAGCCCCGGGGACCCCTCGGGTGTGGGACCACGCGCGGGTGGGGGGAGCCAAGGAGGAGGGCACCAGAGCCCTGGCGAATCCCACTCACCACCTCGGGAGACTTAGGTGCCCACCTTGGGTCTGGGATGCCAGGGCGTGCTCCTGGACACCCACCACCGGGTATGCTCCTTCCAGGGCTGACCTCTCCCCTCCCGCAGGGAGAAGGATGCCCTGTGGCAGAAGACAGAGGGCATCGACACCACGATGCCCAGCCCGGCGCCCCGCGATGCAGGGCTGTGCGCCCGCTGCCACAAGGATTTCCGCCTCCTCTCCCGGCGGTACAACTGCAGGTGGGCTGCGGGGAGGGCACCGGAGGTGGCGCCGGCATGGCACTGGGATGGCACGGCTCTCACCGCCTGCTCTCTCGGCAGGCTGTGCCAGGGCAAGGTGTGCCACACGTGCTCCGTGGACGTGGGCAAGCAGGGGCGCTGCTGCCTGCTTTGCTACCAGCAAAGGCACCCGCAGGCTACATGAGCTGGGACTGCAGCCCTCACACCGTGCCTGGGACAACCCCTGCCTTGGCTGCCTCCTTTCGGACTTACCGGGGACCCAGGCATCCGGGGCCTGCAGGCAGGTCCTGCTGCCTGACATTTCGGATTTGAGTTGTGTCTTTCTTGTGGCTGGTCCACAGAGAGGAAAACAATCCGCTCCTGCTACCCCTGTGGCTCCCGTGTTGTCTATCAGTCATCACCGGATTGACCCCCCCAGGCTGGGTGCAGGGTGGGGGAATGCCAGTATGGGGGTGTCCGAACCCTCCTGAGGGGGAACTGTCCCTGTAAGGGGTGTCCCAGCTGCAGCCAGGCTGAGCCACCATCTGCCCTGTCCTACAGCAGGGAGGCAGCAGCAGGCAGGGGAGACGGCTCTTGGCCAACAGCCCCGGCTTCCTGCCAGGCTGCAAGGAACCGCTTGGGCAAGAGGTTTCCCAGATGCAAAGGTGATGGGCTGTCCCTGCCCAGCACCACCGGTGACCCTGCCCAGCCTTGGGTCCCCAGGGCTCCCCACCTGGGTGCCAGGGGACCCCCGTACCCACCCATGAGCCAGCACAAGGCTGGCACCCACTGCTGCCCCCATGGTTAAGGACCCCCAGGAGCCTGGATCAGGGGTGATGCAGGACCAGTACAGGAACCCCATGGAGAGAAGCTTGGGTGCGTTGGGGCAGGCACCCCGATGCTTGGCCCACAGGGTGGCAGGAGGGACCCCAGCAGGGTCATAGACCCTCTTCAGCCCCTCTGCCCCACTCTGGTGCCATCCCCAGTTGCCCAAGCAGGGGCGGAAACGTCCCGGTTGTGTAAGGGACAGGTTTCCAGCCCTTTACGCAATGATGTCCTGGCACTGCAGCATCGGGGGGGCAGGGGGTGCCTTGGGTGCTGGCACCCTTCAAGTAGGGGTCACAGGGCTGGCTTGGTGTCAGTGAGGGGCTGCCCAGTGATCTTGCAGTGATTTGCTCCACTGGGGCTCAGATTGGGGTTGGGAAGGGGGTGACTTTGTCCCCAGGTGGGACAGATGCCTCATCAAGACCCCCACACCAGGGAAGCACCAGGACCTGGCTGAGTAGCTACAGGGAATGAGACTCGGGTTTGGGTCCCCTCTGGGGACACACAGGATGCCAAACCTTCTGCAATAGCCTCTTGGGAAACAGCTTTTCCCTGGCCTGGAAGCAGGGTTACCCACACCCTGCCAGGCTCAGCTGGCACCACCGCTTTGGCACTGAGGTGGGGAGCTCAGGACCCACCATCCCCAGAGATGTGCCCTGGCCCTGTCCCGCCATCTCCCTCCCCATGGCAAAGAGGAGCCAGATATGGGTGACCAACCCGCCAACTCCTTTATTGCTGGATGGCTGTCGGCCACGAACACCGTCCCCACAGCAGGGGCACAGAATCCCCAAAGTCACAGGCTCTGCCCCACAGAGTGGGAAGGGTAGGCGGCGCTTGGCATAGCTCCCCTGGCAATGGGGTCCTACCCCCTCACTGCCTAAGCCCCCTTCCAGACGGGGTCCAGCATCCAGTGGTGGCCCTGCCCATCCCTGTGGCATCACCACCTGCATCCCAGGGGGCTGGACGAAGATGCTGGGGTGTGTGGGTTGCTGGGACCTGCTGGGAGCTGCAAGGGTCAGGTCCCTGCAGGGCTCAGAGGGTGGTGGAGGTGTTGCCAGAGGTGGAGGCGTAGGAGGCATGGCCGTAGCGGGCCACAGCATCCTTGCTGATGAGCCCACGCTGTGCCAGGATCTTGAGGAAGCTGTTGCGAAACTTCTGCCCGATGAAGGCATAGATGATGGGGTTGATGCAGCTGTGGGCGAAGCCCAGGACCTGCGTGACAGAGAGGGCTGTGTCGATGCTGTTCCTCCTCTCGCAGGTCTCAGCGATGGCCCGTGTCCTCATGAGGGTGTCGCTCACCAACGTGATGTTGTAGGGCAACCAGCAGATGAGGAAGACCAGCACCACGGCGAAGATGACCTTCATTGCCCGCTGCTTCTGGGAATTCTTGGTCTGCAGGAGGGTGTGGATGGTGACACCATAGCAGAAGAGCATCACCAGGAGGGGCAGGGCGAAGCCAAAGGTCTGCGGCAGGACCCGCAGCACCACGCGCCACTTGGCTGTGTCCTCACCACCGATGCGCTCATAGCACACGGTGCCGTTGCTGGGTGAGGGGAAAGCCTCACGGAACAGCAACACAGGCAGGGAAAGCAACACGGAGAAGACCCAGATGCCCAAGCAGACAAACTTCACCCAGTGCCTCTTCTCGGTGGCAGCCCGGGTGGCGTAGACGATAGCCAGGTAGCGGTCCACGCTGATGCAGGCCAGCAGCAGGATGCCACTGTAGAAGTTGGCCTCCTGCAGCACAGAGATGGCTTTGCACATCACAGTGCCAAAGACCCACTCGTGGGCTCGGTAGGCAGCCCAGAGCGGCAGGCTGAGGGCAAAGAGCAGGTCCGCCACGGCCAGGTTGAGCAGGTAGACATCGGTGACGGAGCGGTTGGTGTGGCTGGAGGTCACCACCAGCACCACCAGGCCATTCCCCACCACGCTGAGGATGAAGACGAGGCAGTAGATCACCACCACCAGGTACTTGTTGAGGACAGAGCCATCGGGCCGGCATGGGGCAGAGGAGATAGCGGTGCCGGGCATGGCCGTGCTATAGTCATAGGTGTAGTTGTAGAGGGAGAAGAGGTTGGACAAATCCCCGCTGAAGGAGAAGGAATCCATTTTGCCTGGGGAGCACAGAGCAGCATGAGTGTGGGGTGGGAGGGTGGTGTGGGCCAGGGGTGACAGCATCTCTGGGTCCTGTGGTATCTCGATTGCCACTCAGGTCCCCTCCCAACCAGTGGGCAGCCCCGCTCCATCACTCACTGTGCCCCGTGTCCACACTGTGCCAGGTAATGGGCAGTGTTGCAGGTGGACACTGTCCTGCACACGTCCCCTTGTACAACACCCCCAGCACCCCTCGGTCTGCTCCATTTCATCCCAACCCTGTCCCTTCCCTGTCCTCCATGGAGGAAGGGGTTCCCTCACGGACCAGCCACCTCTTCTCGGGTTGGGGGGCTCCCATATCAACGCAGCATCACATCCTTCCAGTAGACACCTAGGACACCTAGCCCCTCCAGCATCCCTGGGTCCCCCTGGTTTGCGTGGGTCCTTCAGAAGCCGCTGAGCTATTGGGCATCTCAGGGCCCCTTGGGCACCTCCAAAGTCCTCTGAGCACCTCTAGATCCCTCCAGCCTGTCCATCCCCTCAAGCATTGCTGCTGAGCCGCCCCTCCTGCCGCCACAGCCAGCGGCGAGGTTGCTGTCACAATGCCCAGGGCAGGCGGCACTTGAGAAGGTCTGAAGGTGGTTTCATGCCCTTCTTCCCCTCCCCGTCCTGTCCCTGTGTGAGCGGTTTCACCCCCTGGACGGAAAGATGTGTCACCCTTTGCAGGCGGCTTTGGAAATATTTCACATCTCTGGTTTTCCTGTTGCTCAGCTGGGCGCTGCCGGGCATCCCCATGTCCCCCGTTCTTGGCCACGATGGGGAAATGACAGGTGACAGTCGCTCTTCCTGCCTCCTCACGTGTAGGACACCCTGCTCTGTCCCTGCCTCCCCAAAAACCATTGGGTTTCAGCCTTCTCCTGATATGGATACGGACACCCATTTCACTCCAGTTTCACCGCTCTGTGCCGTTTCTCAATCCCCGAGCCCCTCCAGGACTTGGCGATGCCAGGGCTGCTTGGGGGTGCTGAGTCCCCACAGTGCTGGCGGGTCCCCGGCCCTGAGCTGGCTCCGTTTGAACCCAAACCCTTCCTGGGACAAACTTTCCCCTTCTGTCCAGTGGGAATTCCCTGCTGCAGCTGGGCTGGTGCCCCTGCCCAGAAAAATCCCTCGCTGGCTCTGCTGGCCCCGCTCCTGCAGTGATCCCGGGATGGTGATCCCGGGATGGTGATGCCCCACCATCTCAGAGGACCATAGCCAGGGACACTGCCAGTGCCAATGGGGAGAGGTCCCCCTGAGCAGGGCCACTGGAGGCTCGGGGCAGAGCCGGACATCAGCACTTCCCCTCAGTCTATTTTTGGCTGCTTTTTTCTGCCTCCCCACTCCAAAATCCCAGCAGTTCCTCCAGGACTGGGTATCCCCTACCTGCGGGTACCCTGCAGCTGGCCTGGCTGGGGGAATAAGCAGCACCCCATTTCCCCTCCTGACCCTGGAAGGGCTGGGGGACACTGGGGTGGCCCTGGGGGTCTCCAGGGGGAGGAAGGAGGGGACACTCCATGGGAAAGCACCCTCCCGGCTCATTGCTGTGCGAGGAAATGGGAGCGGGCGCTTACCCCCTAGGGCATCCACGGCCAATGTCCCTGGGGACTGCGGGGGGTCTGCACCCCGGATGAGCCCCAAGCACAGCCCTTGGTGCCCCCACCCGCCGCCTCCCGCTCCCCCCGAACCAGGCAGCCCCTTGGGCAGCCACTGCCACCCGCCTCAGTCCCCAGCCCAGTCCACTCCACATGTGAGGGGGCTCAGCTGGGTGCTGGGGGGCCAGCACAGCCCGAGGAAAGCCCCGATCTCCAGTGGAGCACCACAGGGACTCACCGCTCGCTGCCCTTGCTGTCCTCCCAAATCTGGGGTCTTCTCCCCGTCCCGAGCCGGTTCTTACTGGGAAGCACCCGGGCACAGAGACAAATCCAGGCGTCACCCCCAAAGGGCTCCGGTGCAGAGCGTGGCGGGATGTGGGGCAGCACCAGGCCCGGGGGTCCCACCGGGCCAGCAGGAGAGTCCCTCACCTGCACCCACCGCTGTGCCGCCTCCTGGCACCCCTTCCCTCCGCTGCCCGCTTTATGCTGCCCAGGGAGGAAGCGAGGTTGCAAAACCTTCTGCCAGCCTGAAGGGGAAGTGGCAGCCAGAAGGGACCCTTCCCCAGCCCCTCCAGGATGCCTTCCCCGGGGCCCTGGGGAGCCTGCAGCCCCCCCGCCACCCTCTTGCCCCAGGGTGTCCCAGGCCACTTGGCAGCGGGTGACACCGGGACATACCCAGGGGTGCATCGCCCCCCCTGTAGTGATGCTCCCCGGGGGTCTCCAGCCAGGGATCCCCACTTTGTCCCCTGGCCCCCAGTAGATGCAGGGCTCCTCTTCGAGGCCCCCCGGGTGCTGCAGCCCCCTCCCCTCGGGATGGCGGAGGCCCTCCGAGACCATGGAGGGTTTGGTGGGCAGGTCAGTGGGCAGAGGCATGGCAGGGCTCCGTGCCTCAGTTTCCCCATTGATAGAGCGGGGGTGGGCGCCGGGGCTTTGGGGGGCGCAGGGACACTGCGGGGGCAGCTTGCTTCCTGTTGGGGGGTGCTGCGGGGAACGCCCCCCAGAGCGGACCCCCATGTCCCTCCCGCCCTGTCTGCCAAGCCAAGCTAAGCCGTGCTGCCAGGCAGAGCCATGCCCCCGTGCCAGCCCCGCAGACTCAGGGGACCCCGTAACCCTGGGGCACCCTCACTCCTCTGAGCACCCCTATTGCCTTTAGGGGAAACCTGCACCTGAGGGCACCCCCCGGGTACGCCTGTCCCTCTGGGGTACCCCCATGGTCACGGTTTTGGGGCGCTTGTCAGTCTTAGGGGTACCCCACACTTCTGGGGCACCTCTCTTCCTTGGGGGCACCCGTACAGTTGTGGGGCACGGTCATACCCCTGGGGCGTCACCACAGACCCGAGGACGCTCCTATTCCTCGTGGACACCCCCAAAGTTTTGGGCATCCCCCAGCTCCAGGGCACCCTCACAGCCCCCTAAGGGTGTCCCCATTCCCTGAGGGCACCCCACACTTTTGGGGCCCCGTAACCCTGGAATCATCCAGTTCGCAGGACACCCCTTTCCCCTGTAACCACCCCCGTATCCCTGGAGCCCCCAGTTCTTGTGCAGACCCCCATACTCTGGGGCACACCCACTACTTCCTGGGGTACCCCTCCATCCTTGGGGGTACCCCACACTTTTGGGGACCCCCCCATACCCCAGGAGCACCCCATATCCTTGGGGGCACCCCACACTTTGGGGGACCCCCCATACCACAGGAGCACCCCATATCCCTGCCCCCCCACCACATTTGGGGGGACCCCCGCC
>NW_010972437.1:17726028-17726274 GCF_000737465.1 Haliaeetus leucocephalus | reverse complement strand
GCGGCGGCGCAGGCTCGGGCGGGTCCCCGGTGCGCGCAGCGGGCTCGGCTCCCTCCGGCCACGGCGCCCTGAGAGCCCCTCCCCTCCCCGGCACCGACATGATCCTGCTCGAGGTCAACAACCGCATCATCGAGGAGACCCTCACGCTCAAGTTCGAGGGCGCGGCCGCCGGGTAGGGACGGGGGGGGCCGGGCCGGGCCTGACCGGGGCGGGGAAGGGGACAGGGCCGGGGGCGGCCGGGCCGGG
>NW_010972437.1:17700903-17726018 GCF_000737465.1 Haliaeetus leucocephalus | reverse complement strand
AGCTGGGACAGGATGGGGGGCCTGCGGAGTGGGAGGGCTGGGAGGAGTGTCGGTACTGGAGGAGAGTGGTCTGGGTGGAGGTAACTGAGCTGGGGGCGATGGAGTTGATCAGAGCTTGGGCAGAGTGAGGGTCTGGGGGGTGAGGGAGCAAAGTCGGACAGACAGACTTGGAGGGGGGAGTGGGGCTTGATGGGGTGATTAGTGCTAGGGCAAGTGTGGGGGCCCCAGGGGAGGAGGAGGGAGCTGGGGAGGGTATTGGAGATTGCAGTGTTGAGGTGGGCTGAGGGAGCAGAGGAGGAGGAGAGAGCCTGGGCAAGGAGGGAGTTGGGAAGGGAGGAAGGTGGATTTGCAAGGATGTTTGCTTTTGGGTAAAGCAGCATTCATCAGAACGGCCCAGCGTGGTGCCAGCACTGGTACAGAATGGGGGCGGGAGGAGCTGAGGAACAGGAAGCCTGTGTGTGGAGCTGTGGCCTCAGCTTTTTGCTTTGGGCGTGGGGAGCAGATTCCAGCCTGCCCCCCTTTGCTTTCCTGAGCAGGAGGGATGCAGGCCCATGGGTCTGCCATGGCCCCTGGTGCCAGCTTAGTGGGTGTCCTGGCCTCGGGGGCTGGATTGGGGGGGCTGGCTTGCACCTGCATCTCTGGCTGGGGCAGTTCAGTCCCTGGGGAGCCAGTGATTATTCTAGTGTAAGTGTTGCAGCAGAGCTGTAAAGGTGCTTATCTGAGCACAGCCTGGCTCAGAAGAGAGTCCCTTCATATAAACGTCCTTATTTGCAGCTGAACTACCTGTGGGCTCTCTAGGCTGTCTGCACCAGGCACCTCTGTATGGAGACAAAGTCCTGAGAAGCAAAGCGTGGTGGTGTTATCTCTGGGGTGGAGCCTGCCCTGGCGTTTCAAAGAGCAGGGCCCAGGCTGCCCCGGGAAGGGATCCCCCAGGCAGGTGCCTTTTTCTGTGTCACTTTTTCCTCCAGTGGCTTTCAAAGCTCTCAGCCTTTTGTGTGCAGAACTTGTGACAGAGGCCATTTCCTCTGCTTTACCCTCTCAGTTGACTTCTTGCTCGGGTTTGGGTTTTTGGGTTTTGTTTTTGATGGGTTTTGGTTTGGTTTTTTGGGGTTTGGTTTTCCATAAAATAACCTCACAGGCTGCACTGCTTTGCAGGATAGCCGAGCTGCTTCCAGGCTTTTTATTCTTGAGCCTGATCATTTAATGCTACAAGTTTCCCAAAAGCACAGGCACTGCACTGGGAAGACAGAGCTCCCAGGTCACCGCTATGGTATTGCAGCTGCATCCATTAGAAAATATTACGTGTACGGAGGTTAATAGTGTGTGTCAGAAGTGCTCGTTCATCACAAGTCCATACCAAGACACTTTTCCTGCTGGAGAGAGAAGAATGCGCGTGTGTCCGTGTGTTTGTGTAAATGTGGAGGTAGCAGTCTGCGGGTTTAAGCACACCTTGAAAACCTGACTCTGTGTGACCAAAGCTGGTATCGCTTGCTCTGCACCAGCCTGCGGGCCCCTGAAGTTTCCATTTCTATGTACAGCAAAGCCTCCTCACTTCTGCGTTGGCACGTTTGCCTGGCATGCCAGTTGTTCCTGGATCGATTCATAGCGTGGCTGATGGTGCTCTGCTTCTTACTCATCTATGGCATGTTCTTTTCTTTAGATGTCATTTCTACATAAGTTTTGTGCTTTGACTGTGTTGCTGAAAGAGAGGAAGTTAGTTACTTCTGCATTTTCTTCTGTGCTTGTGCTGGGGCCCTCTTGTCCAGGCAAGCGCAGGGTGGAGACAAAGGTCTGAGATATGCAGGGAGGTGTATTTTTTTCTCTTGGTTTCGAGTCTTTTAGGGAATGGGTGTTATGCAATTTTTATTCCTGTGTGTCCTGGTTTTGGCTGGGATAGAGTTAATTTTCTTTCTAGTAGCTGGTATAGTGTTATGTTTTGGATGTAGTATGAGAATAATGTTGATAACACACTGGTGTTTTCAGCTGTTGCTAAGTAGTGTTTATACCAAGTCAAGGATTTTTCAGCTTCTCATGTCCAGCCAGCAAGAAGGCTGGAGGGGCACAAGAAGTTGGGAGGGGATGCAGCCAGGACAGCTGACCCAAACTGGCCAAAGGGGTATTCTGTACCGTGTGACATCATGTCCAGTATATAAACTGGAGGGGGGGGGTGGTGGCCTGCGGAGATCACTGCTTGGGAACTAACTGGGCATCAGTCGGCAAGTGGTGAGCAATTGCATTGTGCATCGCTTGTATATTCAATTCTTTTATTATTATTATTATTATTGTCATTTTATTATTGTTGTTATTATCATTGTTATTTTCTTCCTTTCTGTCCTGTTAAATCTCAACCCACGAATTTTACTTTTTTCCCCAGTTCTCTCCCCCGTCCCACTGGGTGGGGGGGAAGTGAGTGGGTGGCTGCATGGTGCTTAGTTGTTGGCTGGGGTTAAACCATGACAATGTGAAATTTCTTTTCCCTCCGGCCACAGTTCGGGGGTCACTCCTGTGGTGCTGAGCCTGGAGGCAGGAAGGGATTTCCTGTATTTCACTATTTTGGTGATGGTTTTCCCAAGGCATGTCTTGGGGGTGCACACAGGACAGTCAGGGCAAGGTCAAGCCTTAAGGGGTTCAGTGACTGGGAGCGAGTCTTGGACACTCGGACAGAGTTTGTTTTGCTTTATTTGCTCTAAACCAGCAGTGGGGCAGATGCAATGCACGGATTTGTCCATAGTGGTTGTCTCAGAGCTAGGTGTGCCTGGTGGCTTCAGCGCCAGCGTGGGAGTCGGGCAGGGCGGGGTTTTTTTTCCAAATCCTTTGCTGGGGACTTGTTCTGTGACATGGGCTGTGTCGCTCCCCTCTGCTTCCTGTGGCTACACTGTGGCCATGATTCAGCAGGCTCCCTGCAGAGTTTTCCTGGACCATCAGGTGAGAGACACTTCGTATTTCACCCTGTCATATAGAACTAGGTCACTTTTAGAAGTCAGAGCTAATAACTGCTCATAACATTATTGTTGTACATTATATGTCGAAATCCGCTTGGCATGGAGGTCCATCAGCTGTCCCTGGAGTTGCCAGTGTGGAAGGTACCTTGGCAGGGCTGCAGACAGAGATCAACACGTGAGGCAGGGCTTAACCCATGTCTAAGAATCCTCCCTTGACAAGGTCCTTGGGGCTTGGCAGCATCCACCTGTAAATAGGGTAATTCCAAATTTAGTTTGGTTTTGTGGGCAAAACCCATGGAAATCTCACCTTCTTGGACGGCCACCATTCAAGGGTGGTATTTAGATGAAGGCAGTGACATGTAATGGACTTCAATGTGTCTGATTTATTTATTCAATATTGTAATTTCTTATTTTAAATCCATTTCCTTAAACCAACCACATTTTTAAACAAAGGCCTAAAGCTACAATAATCTGTTGAAATAACTTCAGTTAGGAATTTGCTGCTGAAACTTTCAAGTGTCTAACTGCTGCAGCGGGGGAATACCTGGTCTGTACCCGGAAACAAGTGTGTTGAAATGAGGCAGCTTGTGAGCTTTTGTACGTGTCAGCTACACTCTGGTTTTCCCATCTCTGATAGAAATGTGATGGGAGGGGATGAGCTCTACCAGTCGGAAGATTTTGTTTCTCATCATTGCTTCCCTTTGCTAACCACACAGACAGAAAAAAAAAAACCAACAAACAATTTCGGTGTAAAACATTTTTGATGATTGTCTTCTGTGTCTGGTGAATACTTGTTCTGTTAACACACAGGGAAGAACTGCCTCCCAAGCCAGATTTACTGTCCATTCTTGTCCCACTCTAATTTAACTGACCCCAGTGAAAGTGGCACAGGGCTTCACTCACAGGATTTGGTTTTCCAGTCATACATAGCTCCCCCCAAATTGCCAGTAAATTAATCATCTATCTCTAATTGTTACTTAGTATTTACCCACTGTGCAAAAGAAAACAAATTTGCATAGCTGGGGAACAGCATGCATTTTCCCTTGGTTGGGGGTGGAGGGAAGAGAATCTTAAACCGTTGGTTTCTTTACAGCCTTTAGTAGGTACAAATCTGCAGGGCTTCCTGACTATTAGCTACATAGGGAAACAGCTGAAGCTTGAACTTTCCTGATGTAGAGCAGTTCCTGTGAGCTGATGAGAGAGCTGGGCTGAAGCTGCACTCGTGTGCTTTATGGTAATTCCCATTTGCGGTTGCTTTGGTGCTCATTGACTGTAAAGCTGAGCCTTTCAGACAGTGAGGCTGAGTGCTGGGTGAAACCAGGTAGCGTGAACTTTGTGTTCATGATGTGATATGCGAAGAGAGTTCATCGTGGGGAGACCGAGGAGCGTCTGGAGGCTGTTGGGCATGCTGGTAGGGTAGAGGAGCTTTGGGTCCTGCTGGGCACCAGTGAGAAACTCCCTGCAGGAGTGGCTGTGGTGATCTGTGGCTACGGCACTTCAGGGGAGCTCAGTGGCCCCACTGAAAACAGAGGTTGCTCGTCTGCCACCCCCTCCTTCTTGCTGACACAGGCATTTTTGTGGCTTCAGGGGAAACAGGATTGGGGAAGTGACCTAGGTTAAAATTAAACAGGCACAACTGGGTATTTTTAGCCCAGATGAGTTTCCTCATCCCACTCATTGTGCGAAGGCTGCTCAGCATGGTGCAGCAGAGGAGCAGGGATCAGATCTCCTTCCTTCAGCAGCAGTGGCAGGTGCTGGCTCAGTGTCCTCGCAAGCCCACCCTGGAGCTGCACATCTCCCCTGCAGCCTCACCTGCTGAAACTCAATCTACCTTACTCTGAGGAGTGCTTGGGTGATGTCGCTGGCAGAAAGTGGTACCCTTGGGTTCAGCATGGCATGGGTGGCACTACTGGTAAACCTTGGCTGTCTGCGTTGATTGAGCATGCTGTGGGTGTTTGTAGCTCCTGGGCTGCCACAGCACATCTGGCTTCAGCTACCAGGGAAGGTGACTTTGCATTAATGGCAGATCGTGAACCACCTGTGTGTGGAACCAGACAGTGCTCTGCTTTTGAGCAATAGCGCAGGGAACAGGAGGGAAGAGCAGCCCAGATCTGCAAAGTGTTAGGCTTCGCAGGTTGTTCTGTCATCGCTCCAGCCTCAGTTTTCATCTCAGGTTCCTGGAAGGGGCCTGCTCTGTATTATCCTCTGAGAACGGTTCTTGCTGCAGCCACCGGTACTTGACACCAAAGAAAAGTGGGTATCAGTTGCTGTCTAAAGAAATGCAGTGAATGGTGTGTGGAAAATGAGGCTTTTCCCCAGAGACCTGCCACAGCACTGGATCACTCTGGTGGGGAACCGCGGGTTACTTACCTGCAGCTGGATATGTGTGGGGTGAAGACCTGGCTGGAAGCAGACCTGCCTGTACCTGTGTGCTGCAGGACTGGCCCGTGCTTTGTCTGTTGGGAATCCCAACACCTTCCTACTAGCCAGCCTCCTCCACGCTGCCCTGCCCACGGCATGGGAGAAGCTCAGGCATAGAGGGGTCACCTAGCCAAGAGGGGAGAGCTGGCACATGTGGGGGCTGCTGTACACTGCTTGGCATTGCCCGCCTGACAGAGCACTCCTCCTCGAGTTCGTGGTGTGTGTGCTGCCAGAGCTGCAGGAGCTCTTTGATTTCATACACTCCTGCAGCTTACGCAGAGTAGCTTTTGTTAGCTGAGCGAGGCCCAGGAGTGGAGGAACTGTTCAGATAATTTTAGACATTTCTCATAATTTTTTTATTGGGGTGGCCTTTCTGTAGTGAGAGCCTGCAGTCTGACACTGAATCTGGCTCGCTGTCTCCAAACTGTGTGTCAGCCCTGGTGATCTGAAAGCTCTGCTCAGACCTTTAAGCTTTGAAATACCCCCTTTCTTTTTTTTCCCCCCCTCTCCTCTGGGGCAAGAGATTAGAATATTTGTATGCCTGCAGCTTTTAAAATAATTGCCATCCTCCCTTGTTGGGCACAGGCCTTAATTGTGATGTGGGAGATGCTTCAATGCGGTTGTTGGCAAAGTTTGCATTTAGCTCTGTTTAATACAGAAGATGAGGGCTCTACGTAATTACAGTCTTCGTTCTTCTGTTCTTAAATTTGTTGTAACATATGGCTAAGAGCCTCCATGGCCTGAGAATGAAGCAGGGAAGTTTGGAAGTTGTCCGAGTCAAAATTGAGGAAATGCTGTCAGAAAAAAAGATTTGCTGTTGCTCTTAAGTGCTTGCTGGCGTCTCTCCACGGGCACTGTGGCTCTTCGTGGATGTTCTGCTGGGGTGAAAAATCTGATTTGGAGCTGGCTCTATATTAGATAGACGGAGCGTAGGAGCCATTTGGAGATGAATAGGAGGGATGCGGGCAAGAAGACGTAAAACCTGTCAGGGCCTTTTATTGTTAGAAGCAGAGGGCAGATGGGATTTGGTGTGGATTTGACTTCAAACCTGGTAAGTGTTATCAGAAAATGGACCGCTGCCTGCAACAGCTGCCATTTTAGCATCTGAGTTCAGGATTTTGTAGAAAGGTCTGGTCTGGATTCAGTGTTTAGTGCAGAGAGGAGCCATCTCAGTTATTCCTGGTATGAGCTGGTTTTATTGTCCATTTAGGGCAGAGGGTAGCAAACAGGGAAAGTCGCTGGGGGAGGCTATGGTTCAGGTAGCGTTGGTGGTAAGGCGCTTGTAGGGGTCACAGCAGCTCTCTGCCCTGGGAGCGGATGGGCTGTACTGTCTGAAATCCTCTGAGTGTAGCCAGGTTTAGTCTGGTTCTCGGAGACTTGAGTCAGGGGTGGACGTGAGCCTCAAACAAGCTCCCTGCTGCCCAGAGCCCCGCTTTGAAGTAAAACACAAAAAGCATGGCTGGGATTTACAGTCACTTTGCACCGAGCTGCTAAACTGCTGATTCTTGCCATGGGTGTGGATGGGTCTCATCATGGAGTCAGGGGACACTGGAGCACACTAGACCTGACAGAGCGCTTTGGGCTCACACCAGTAACCTGACGGTAACAGATACCCAACCTGCAGCAGCACAGTCCCAGGCCCACTGTGCATCGCCTGCACAAAGTCTTTGCCTGCACAAGATCTGGGAGGGCCAAACACGGAGAGGACACAGTGTGCCTCTGCAGAGTGTTTGGCATGTCCCCGCTGCTATTTCTGCTGGCGGAAGATGGGGTTGGTGGAAGGTCGAGGGGAAGTGATCATGTGCGTATGACCTGCATCGCTGTCGCTCATCTGGAACCCGTGGGAGGCTGGAGGTGAGAGCTCTTCTCTCTTCTGCCTGGGGACTTCTTGATGGGGGAAGAACAAATCAGGTAGCAAAAGGGTGATTTTTCTGTTGTGGAAACGTTTTAAGTAGCCAGGATAGCTTTGGTGAGATGAGCCAGAGAAATAAATAGAAGCACTTTAAACTTTGGGGTTGTAAGGCTGCTGAACTGTGAAGGGCTAAGACAGCTCACTTTGCTCCCAGCCACACTTCTCATACCCTTCCCTGTCCTCCCCTGGGCCAGGCCAGGCCTGGGTTACTTAGGTGTGTGCCAGGTGAGGCAGAAAAACACCCTGCAGTAGATCACAGGGCCAGCGTAGCTGTTAGGAGCTCTGTATGCGGCTCACGTGAGTGCTTGCTTCACTGAGTCTATGCCGGGAAGCGGCTGAATATTCAGCACCCAAAGTTCTGTCCAGTTACCTGCTTTTCCCTTAAATATCTCCCCTCCTCACCATCCCCAAGTACAAGAACCGAACCACTTGGAAAATTGGTGTTAAAATAACTTCTCTAAGAAATCCATGCTTGCGTTGAAACATTTGGAAATGTGGCTGTGTCAGCTGTAAGCTTTTGTGTGCAGAACAAAGGCTGTCGTGCAGAGCCATTAACTGACTTTGGGTATACGGTCTCACATGGCTTCTTAAATAATGGGAAGAGTGATCTTCCTGCCATCCCCTGGGGTACTGGGTGAGTGAGCAGGGAATCGTTGTCCTTCCTCGGCAAAACCACTCCAGTGCACTGGTTGTCAGTTGCTTCCCTGCATTGCTTGGTGGGAGGTGCTGTGTGCTGGGAGCCTGGGCTCTGGGAGGCATCGGTTTCGTGTGCATGGGGAATGGGGTTTGAATGGTATTCCTCTGAGAAGACGGAACCAAGGTTTAAGGATGCGTCCTCTTTAATATTCCTAGCTCTCATGTGCCTGACTGCGCTATCTTTAAAGCTTCCTACATAGGTTTCTTTTTTTATAAAAATTTATACTGCCATCCAAGCTGATTCCCAAGTCTGAGTGTGGTGCTCTAAAAGAAGAACATGTCTGCATCGACTGACCAAGTGGGATCAGTGGGATTTTCTTTCATTGCCGCTCTGAGCAGTCCTCAGTGAGCTGAAGTGGCTTGGATGCAGTTTGGGGAATTGCTCCCCTTTCCAAGAGCCTGAGTTGAATATGCAGCCAGGGGATGCCTTGCAAGCCCCCATCTCAGGCCCAGCTGGGAGGGGGAGATAGAGAGTGAGCAAGGTCGCAGGTAGCTGGCACAGCTCTTAAACTAAAGGACCCACATTGGATGCGCTTGCACTGCTTCTTTCAAGTGTGTGGTTTTTATCTTCAGCGATGCAGCACAAAAGACGGAGGCTCTCCAGCCTCCCACAAAAAGGACTGTTGCTTTTCACAGCTAATAACTTTCAAGAAACAGCAACACCTCATGGTTTCCACTTAGGATCTCTGGCTGGGGGTTAATTCCTCCCTTTCCACCTGAGTAAAATGTTGTTGACCCGGTGCATGGTCTGGGATCAGTGCTGTTCAGTGCCTTGGTCTCCCTACATTGCCTATCTTGAGTTTTAGCACATCATGGTCATTCCTGGCTTCCAGGAATGAGGCTGTCTGCAGAAAAACTGATGGAAGAACAGTGCTTTCTGCTGGGGGAAAAAAAAAATCATTAAAACCTTTCCAGAATATGGTGAGGGAAGGTAGATATTGAGTCATCACTTCCCCCACCTTTCTTGGTGTACGTACTGAGGTGTAGCCGGTACCCAGCAGCATACACATGCATGGACAGAGCAAGTTTTGGCAAAAAGGTTGAAGTTGGTCTCTGGGCAGTGGCATCATAGTTGAGACCGCAAGGCTGCCTTGAGACACTGGCTTTGGTTTGGGGAGCTATTTCAGTACATTGGTTCAGATGGATGTGAATGAACTATTTTAGAGGCTAGATTTCTATCAGCCATAGCATTTGCCTGTACTCTGTTTAATATCAGCCACTTTTGAAAAATAAACAGAGATATGCTGTGAAACAGCAGTAGCAGACTGGCGTTTTTACCCTGTTCTTATTTTACACCCCTGCTCTCAGCAGTGGAGGTACCTTTGCATTGCTCCCTGTTGGAGAATAACCTATTAATATCAATCCCCTCAGAGCTGCCAAAGCAGTTTTATAGTGCCAGTCCCAACAAAACCACTTTTTAGAAGCAGTTAGATCTTTCTTGGGATCCTGTTCTACAAATCATGGACAAACTGGCAAATAGGGTTTGTTAAGATGTTAAATCTTCATACCCACAGCGTAAGAAGTGATGTGTCTTTGGCTCACAAGGTGCTCTCATTGCTGATCAGGGATCCGAAAGACCACGCTGCACAGTGTTAGAGCAAACCCAGATCTACAGTTTTTCCTGCAGGGGTAGTTGGCATAGTGTTGGGGTATTTCAGAAGGGACATGAAGGGGCAGGATGAAATGCACAGCTGGAAAGTTTCCTTCTGTGGTTTGCTCCTGGCCGTGAACTTGGAGAAGGGGTCTTCTCTGTGAGCAAGTTGTATCAATGCGTTTGCAGAGCTGCTGTTGGTAGTGAAGGGGGCACTGCATTGGGAAGGATTGTTCAGCCTCTAAGTCCCCTTCTGTGAATTGGTATTGCAGGAGCTTAAAAAAGAGCCTCTGTCCTCAAACCTGTATCGTAGCTGTTCTGTATGGAGAATGCGCTTGTTAAGCTCCTTAGTGATGAGTAGCTTTCTCAGGCATTTCTAACTGGAAATCGGTGATCTCAAAATCTATTCATAAACTACAAATAATAATTTCTGCCAGCTTCAAGGCCTATTTATATCATCTGGGGTAAAACTGGTGCTTATAGGAATGGGGAGAAGTCTAAGATCTCTTTTCAGAGGTTATCTGCTAGTTGAACAGCAGGAGATAGAAGGGTTTTCAGATACAGCTGCTTGTGAGAAACAAGGCATTGGAAATTAATCTTCTTTCCTTCACAGCTTGGAGGCTGCTGTTTGAGTTCTCATTTACCTCCTTTGTTTTCTTTTCTTTTTAGAAATAAACCAGAGGCAGTAGAAGTAACATTTGCAGGTAAGCTCCACAGCTCTCTTGACTTCTCTGAAAAAAGGGCTGGCTCAAATGGTCTGCCCACAGTTATGCCTGGTGTGCCCAAATTCACCCAGCACTGCTGCAGTGGAGGAGAGCTGTGCAGGGGCAGACAGTGTGCACACCCTGCAGTGTCCCCAGAGCTGGGGCTTTGTCAGCTGCCTCGCTATTTTCTCTGTCCATCTGCCTTCCCTGGGGCTGTCCCCACAGCAGTGAGTTCAGTGGTGGCAGCGCTTTAGTGTGTGTGTGCTACATAGCTCTTCTCTTTTTATCTTGCCTGTTCTCCAGTGCTGCCCTTGATGCTACTTGTTATTAGGTCTTTAGCACCATCTGGTTTGGGTTGTTAGGAAGCTGGCTCGGTGTGACAGGCAAGATGAATTTATCGCCTGAAGTTTGCTCTGCAGGATGAGAAGTGCCAAGGAAGTTCAAGTGTTCATTCAGCAACTGATTTTTTTTGCTTCTGTTATCAAAAATCTCTGTAAGCTGCAGAGCTTCATGAGGAAGTGGAGTTTGCTAGGTAGCTGGAGGGTTGCCTTTCCCTGCCTCTTGCCCGTTTTGCAGTGAAGTGGAAGCTGTCTCAGCAGGCAGCGGCTGAGCTGCCTTTGCTGACAGAGATGTTTTTTCTTCCAGGCTGCAGCTCTGGCCCAGTGGGCATGTCAGTCACTTTCCGTGCTGGCCATCCAGAAGGCTCCCGTCTCTGCTTGTTTGTATCCTTGTGCATTGAGCACAAGCTGATTTGCCAGGGATACTAAATGACACTAGACTAAAGCTTTCTGTGATGGACAGGTGTCAAAACTGTTTCAGCCCATTGAATGATAACAGGTCTCCCTACATGACGTTACCGCTTTCCTTAATTACAGGTTTCTGTCTTGGTGTATGTGTGAGGGCTGGAGCAGGGGGAACAGTGTCGCTTTATGCAGTTCCTAGAACATGTAGGGAAAACCTTCCTCAAAAATAGGAACTGGTTCTTGTTCCCTCACGTTTCTCTTGCTTGCTTCATAGACTTTGATGGAGTCCTTTACCATATTTCAAACCCCAATGGAGACAAGACAAAAGTGATGGTCAGTATTTCTCTGAAATTCTACAAGGAACTCCAGGAACACGGTGCTGATGAGGTGAGTGAGCATCTCTGGGCCTTGAGCCTACAAATACTGTCTTAGCATCGCAATGTCCTTGCAATGTTGACGGATCTAACTTCTAACCCTTAGAGAAGCATCTGTGCTCCCATCTCACGCTGGTCAAAGGAGCAGCCCTATGCCAACCAGGAGTCCCACTTTGCTGGAAGACAAGGGCAAAGTGTATTTACACTCTCTCATGAATAAGAAGTCATCTTATATGACCCTACAGCCTGAAAGGCAAAGGGCACTACTAATTTTGAATGTTCAAATGAGTGTGAGGCGTGACCATATCGAATGGTTTCTCTGACTGATGTGCTGAGCCCACAAGTGAAGGAAGGCACCAAGACAAATCTGGAGTCCCACAGCGCTGCTCTTCTTCTAACCACACTTCAGAGCGAGCGACGGGCTCCTGCTGTGTGTGCAGACCTTGATCTGCAGACTGGTTCCCTTTTCACTGCTGCTGTGTGAAGTAGCAGGTTCAGTTCCTGTTGAATGGGCTGGGGCTGTGGAGGCCCATTTATGGTAGAAACAAAGAGCCTCTCTGAGCTGTGGTTGGGTGGTGAGGCAGGAAGTGTGACTCAGTTCCTGAGTCAGTTTTCAAATCTCCACATGGTAGCAAATGGGGTTCACCCAAGGCTCTTCAGCAGGCTTTTCCCTCTGGTGTCTGTCTTTGGAGGAAAACAAGGAAACTGCTCCATGAGTTTATTGTGAGTCTGGCGAGAAACAAGCGATTTGAACCCAAAGTGAATTCCTGCGAGTTGCCGTAAGACCTACCAAAGTCAGAATAAATATGACTGAGTGTCCTGCTTTCCTGGTTCCTGTATACAGAGCTTTCTAGGAGCAGCATTGCCTGCTACTGAAGGTACTGCTGCTGGCAAACGAGAGAGTCAAGCAGCCCAAAGGGTGGACCCCTCCCAGCATGTTTAGCAAGGATCAGTACAGTGTGTGATCCCAGGAGAACTCTGCTGTGGTGGGCAAGTGGCTTGTGCACCAGCAGCCACCGTGGTGGTGGTGGAAGGCAACTTCCCAAGCTTTTAGAGGAGAATGGGATCTCTGCAGGACTGCCTTGGGAGTGTTGACTAAATAGAAATTACATTTTTAAATCACCAGTTCGCAAACTGTTGCTTTCTGTGCTTCCCTGGAGACGATGGAGCTTGTTTCTGCTCTGTCTCTGGTGAAACCCCACTGTAAGGAGCACAAAGTGGGGTTCCTGCTAAGACAGAGCATCTCCCTGGGCAGGCTCTCTGCTGAGAGGAGGTTTTAGCATGCAGAGAGCCCATGCATCCTCTCTGCGTGGCAGTGGGTGTCATCCCAGGAGGGCTAGTTCTGCCACAGCTTTGTTGTGTTCTTCTCTATGAAATACCTCCTGTTCCCGGCCCCCTCATTGACACAGAGCTATGGCTCAGTTGAAAATTGCCATTGATGTAAAATTCAGCAGTGACTATGTTTGAAGAAAGGTTTTTGCTATGCTGTAGGCGGCTCTGCTTCTGGGAGGCATCCAAGCTGCCTGGCACTCTCCTCTCCATCCCTGTCTCTCCTGTGCAGTAGGCTGAGACAGGGCGGGCAATTGCCCAGCCACGTTGTGCCTGACCCCTGCTCTGAATTTGCCTTCCTGCAAGGAGAGGGTCAGGGCACACTTTGCATCTGCCTTTGAATGGGAAGATCGGTTGTAGCCCTCAGATCAGTTGTGTCAAGCTCTGCTGACAGTTCTCCTTTGAAGGTGAGGTGTATGGAAAGGGTTTTCTTCCCTGCACAAGTTCAAGACCAGCAAGAACTTTAAAAAGTTCCAGTTTCAAATCCTGTCCTGCAGCGTGTCCCTTGTCAGTGGGCTTCAGGGAGCTCTGTCTAGAGCAGGAGCAGCCAATAACACTGGAAACTGGTGACTTAATATTTGTCCAAGTTCACTTAGACTAGGGGAGGCAGGTGCTCTAATTTGATGTTTCTACATGGAGAGCAATCATGGCCTGGGCTGTGCAGGAGAAAACAACTCTGATGGCTTGTGCTGTCAATGTTTAATTTCTTTCCTAGGTATTGAAGAAAGTCTATGGAAGCTACTTGGTAAATCCTGAATCAGGTAACCCTCCAATAACATTTACTCTGTATGTCTGAATGCAATTCCAAAATGACTTAAGTTGCCTCAAATGAAGGCTGCACTTCAAGAGCTTGATATCTGGGGCTCTGTACAATGAATGGCAATTTAAAAGGTGGCTCAGGTACATCAGGGCTGAAGTAGCTTGCAGCACAAGCTGTAATTCTTAATGCAGCCTTTCTCCGGGAAGCCTCTGTTCCTCACAGTTGGGGTCTTTGTTCTTCTCAAAGACACTTCGTGAGACACAGGAAAACCATGGTTACCTGTGACAGCATCTCTTCCTACTCACTGTAAAAACTTGGGAGCAGCTCAGCCAGCACGTGTGTCTGGGAGCTCAGGAAGGAGCCCCAGGAGTGTTGCCATGGCCACGCACTGAGCTCAGGCATGGCTTCTGGTGATGCTTGGAGTGGGAAGCACTCACCCCTGGGGCTTTTGGGAGGGCTTAAGGCAAAGGTGGGACTGTAGGTGTCTCTTCCCAGAAAATGTCTCTGGCTTCATTAAGGCCCTGCTTATATTATTAAGTTAGTGGCTGTCCCTCCCCAGGTTACAATGTCTCTTTGCTCTACGACCTGGAGAACCTTCCCGCAGACAAGGACGCTATCGTGCACCAAGCTGGCATGTTGAAGCGCAACTGCTTTGCTTCAGTCTTTGAGAAGTATTTCAAATTCCAGGAAGAGGGCAAAGAAGGAGAGAAAAGAGCTGTCATCCACTACCGGGATGATGAGACAATGTAAGTGTTCAAACCAAGCAGCATGGGAGTCAGACAGCTGTCAGTACACTTCCTGCTCCAGCTCTGTGTTGTGGTAGAAAGTCAGGAAATCCTACTGCTCTCTACTTCAGGGTAATAAGGGCCTGTCCTAGGCTGTCAGAAGTACCCATTGAGGGTAGCTCTCATCCCTCGGGCTGCAGGGATGTTACACAAGAGTCTCTGTTAGTGGCAGCACTTGTGGCTGCACGCAGCAGAGAAACTGGCCACTCCCAACAGAAATGTTTTGCTCCCTGTAAATACTTTCTTGAGGGAGGGGAAATTTTCAGCAGCCAGGCTTGTGAATGGTGGTTGTCTCCACTTGACCTTGTCTGGCAGTTTCTTCCTCATCCAATTGTACCTCTTAGCTCCTGTTCACAGCTGGGTTTTCCTCTCTCACCCCCCTGCAGGTATGTCGAGGCAAAAAAGGACCGTGTCACGGTTGTGTTCAGCACGGTATTTAAGGATGACGATGACGTGGTGATCGGGAAGGTGTTTATGCAGGTATGGAAACTGAATTATGGGGAAAGGGTTTGGTCTTCGATTCAGATGCCTTCTTGCTTGAAGCAGCATTGCCAAACAAGCAGATGTTAGGCTGAAGTTAACTCATAGGCAGTTTAGTGCACGTAAATGCTTTGCAGGGATCCAGGCTGCACTGGGATGGAGGAACCATGTTAATAGGTGGTGTATTTTCTAATCCAGGCTCTTGCATTGGCATCTTTATTATCGATGGTCTTGCTTGTATGGACAGCCAAACATACGTGTTACAGATGAGAAACACCATGGTGAATACTTCAGTATCCACCTTGAGGCCCTGTAGTGCAGCTAGCTGTGGTATAGGGATCGCCAGCCAGCTGAGGAGCTGAGCGTGGTAGGGAGGCTGTAAAGGGAGAAGAAGGGGTGAGGCAATGTGTCGTGCCTGCGATCGTGCCGAGAGCTGTCTTCACCTTGAAGTTTGTTCCTGCCAATGCTCAAATGCTGCAGAGTCTCAGCAGCTCAGTGTGGCTGCTCTCACATGCCACAATAGGGTCTAGATTTTGAGCTTTTCAAAGTTGTGAATTTGCTTAGTTTGTGGGCTTGAATCAATCATCATAATGCCAAGTACTTCTGGACTCAGCTACCCTTTGCAACTGCCATTTAGCTGGGAAGCATTCAGAGGCCATAGTAAATGCTTTGCATGTTTGTTAGTGGCTGCGTGCAGCCTGTGGAGATTGAGGTATTTGCTTACAGCTGGGGAAAGCTCAGTGCATGCTGGTATGTGTGTTCATCTGTGTCACTGGCCTGCCTAACTCACCTTATGTCTGCTGAAGCACCTGGGGAGCCTCCTGCACAGGCACAGCTGGGGAGCAGGGCCCTGCAGTGTGTTCCAGGGCTAGAGGAGCTTTAGCCCATCCATTCAGGGGTGCCAGGCCATGCTGTTGACAGGCTCATGGACAGCAAGTTACTGGCCCATTTTGCTGGATACCGGTTTATCTGTGTTTGGGGGTCATTAGAACAGGGTCTGTGTTGTCATGGGAGTCTTATCTCGTAGCTCTGCTCTCTGTCTTCTTTAGCTACAGGCAGGGCATCTGCTCTGGCTTTGAGCTTTTCCCCACCAGTATATCCCACAGCCTGGAGTTCAGCTTTTAAAACAGGGAGGGAGGCATGAGGTGAACAAAACAGGGTTTGTGAGGCTCCCAGGGAGGCGGCAGGCCTTCAAGGCAGCGGCTCTCCCAGAGTCTCCGTGTCCCAAGTTCTTGGTTTTTACAACAGCAAACCCTGCTCCTGCCCAGCCACAAGAATTTCCACTCTGAGTCACACTGGCTCCTTCCCTCCAGCTATTGCTCTTGCATAACACAGCCCAGTCAGGCATGGTGGCTGCTCATCTGGGCTCTCATGGAGAAAATCTGACCATTAACTAACCAGTGAAGCCTTTTTGAACCATTGTACCCTCTGGCATAAGCAGGCGGAAGTGCAAGCTAAGCATTTCATTAAGGAAACCCCAGTGAACTACTGGGTTCTCTAAAAGTGGCATGGATGCTCCTGCCCTTCCCAGGGTGAGCTCTGCTCAGAAGGGAGGAGAGGTCGAGGGTGGCTGATGATGTGTAGGTTGTGCTGGGGGACAGTGAGGCAGAGGGGAGGCTGCCCTGCCTTGGGCCAGGGGATTGTTGTCTGGACTTTCCCAGCCCCATGTGGGGGACAGTCCTATAATTCCTGAAATGCAGACCCACTTCATTTCATGGGAGGTGGGGGTTGTGCTGCTGTCAGAGAGGTTCCCTGGTGGAAGGGATCTCCTTGCCTGGAGGTATTGTTTCGAGGTAGAGAAGTGTTAGGAGGAGCAGGCTTCGCACACAAGCTTCAAATGCTATAGGTGCTTCTTAATGCTGAGGCAAAGATTCCTGGTGGGAGGTGCTTTCTCAAACAGCAGAGCCTTTATGCTAAGTGCAATGGAGACCTCACAGCCCTTTCTGAGAATTTCCTTTCCTCTGGGCTGATGGGCGCTGCTGACTTCTGCTGGAAGCATTAATGATGTTTACCTGGCAGGAACTGTGCTGTCTCAGGTGCTTTTTCAGACTGAGGTGTCCCTTCCACAAAACACCCACGGTAGGAAGGGTGATGCTGAAAGCCACCACAGCTGAGGGGCTGTGCTAGTGCCACATGTAAACCCAGGACAGTATGCGTTTTGGTGTGGTTTTGCTGGGAAAAAAGATTGTTTTCCAGAGCTTTGGCCTGATAGACTCAGCCCATTCAGGGAAAGATGGGAAACCTCCAGCTCAGTTGTGCTGTGGGAGTAGGGAAACCCCGTTTGCTTTCCCAGTGGAGTGTCGTAGTGGGACTCACCTTCGCTTTGTCTTGTTCAGGAGTTCAAGGAGGGTCGCCGGGCCAGTCACACAGCCCCACAGGTGCTCTTCAGCCACAGGGAGCCGCCCTTGGAGCTGAAAGACACAGACGCGGCTGTTGGCGACAATATTGGCTACATCACCTTTGGTAAGCAGGCAGCTCTGAGGCGTGGGGACACTTGGGGAGGAGAGAGGTTCCTGCTGCATGAAAAACAAAAAGGAATTCACCTTCCCTGAGTCTTCAAACAGGTCATTGGGCGCTGAAGGGATTCTGCAGTTGCAGTCTGCGTTGTCTGCCCCCTTCAGTGTGTCCCTTCACTGTATCAGGTCACCTCAGCTCTGCTGTGGGCCAGAAGGCATGGAAGTGGACAGTGAGCCATTTAGTGTCTGCCTGTAAAATAAGTTCAGCATTTGGGAGCAAGAGAAGGGTGGCTTTGCTGTGATATTGTAGAAACTGGAGGTTTCTTGTGGGAGGTTTCATGCAAGTGTATTTGTAGCTTGTCCAGCTGCAGGCACCTGTGCAGTGCTTGATCAGCAGAGGCAGTCGGAGATCAGGAGCAGGGCAGTGAGTTCTGCTTCTCCAGCTCTGCCTCTTTGTTCTGGGCCAAACATTTCCATCTCTGATGAGCCACTTTCCCCTGCCTGCAGAGGTGCAGGCCAGCAGAGTCATCGCTTCCTCCTGGGCAGCAATGCTGAGGAGTCCAAACCCTGCCCTGTTCAAAGGGAAAGGTCTCTTCCAGAGAAATTGGAGGTCATGGTTGGATGTGCCATTAGGGTCTCTCAGGCCAGCATTCCTGCAGTTCAGAGCTCAGAGGTGGAGCACAGACACTGCAGGACAAGGTGAAGTTAGTGCTGCCCTCCTCCTGTGCTGGGAATGGTGCCTTGAGGTTAGGGCAGCTCATTAGCTATGGGAGCGCTGTCTGATGGCAGGTCTGGGACAGTGAGCAAGACTTCATTCTTGTCCAGATGAAATTTCCCTGTTATCTGATCTGACAGTCCCAGGTGAGATCATCACCCAGACAAAAGGTCTTTCAGCCTTTGGATCAGGGACGCTTAGCACAGCACCAGCCTGTGGAAAGAGTGAGCCACCAGGCCCCTGCAGTAACCAAGTCTGGCTCTGTCACGGTGCTGACAAGCTGTCAGGCAGGGATCCACAACAGATTTCAAGATCCAAGGGCAGTCTAGATCTTGAAATCAGTTGAGCGGCCTGGCCACCCTTGTCTGCCTCCCAGCTCTCTCCTCCATTTGCTTCTCCCAAGCACTGAAGTAGCGTCATGCAGTTTCCTACAGTGCCATCATCTCTGGGCACTTGGCCTTGCCTGTGTCCTCCAGAGTGCACAGCTGTGTCCAGGCTGCTGCAGGAGACGTGGAAAAGTGCTGCAAAGCCCTGTGTTTAAAATCACAAGTGCTGCTTAGTCTTGGTATGTGTCACAGTAAAGGGCTCTTTGTAGAGAGCAAAGCAGGTATTCAGAGCAGCACACCTTGAAGCCACCAGCACTGGAGGAACGTGAAGCCCTTTGGTAGCCTCTGGAGGCTCTAACGGTTTGCGTTGCCCTCTTCTTTCAGTGCTGTTCCCCCGTCACACCAATGCTGCTGCCAGAGACAACACCATAAACCTGATCCACACGTTCCGGGACTACCTGCACTATCACATCAAGTGCTCGAAGGTACTGAGGGGATGGGGCTGGGGGATACAGGGTAGCTTTGGCCCGTCTTAACCTGGGTGCTGCAGGGGAGGAGCTCGGGGCATGGGTGCCCCCCTGAGAATTCATTGGGCCCTGGCATTGCCCTCCCCAGTCCTGCAGGGGTGGCAAGTGATGCATTATCACCTCCCTGCTCTTTGGCACAGGCAGTGCCTGTTTGCTTCCCATGCTAGCAGCGAAATAGGATTTTTCTCTTTTTAGATCTGGTTTCTTTTCTTTCCGGGAACAGAAATGAGGGTAATTGTTCAGAGAGACCTGGCTTTGACCAGGGCTTAGACAGCAATTTTCACTGTTGCCTCCTGAACTCCCGTCATAGCACCATGGCTGTGCAGAGCTACGTGCTTTCCCAACAAGGAAGGGAAAAATAGCTCCTACCCTGTGTCCTGAAATCTCAGCTATGAAGGAAGGATCCTGACCCATCCCCATTTTGTCCTAATGAAACGCAGGCCTATATTCACACACGTATGAGGGCAAAAACATCGGATTTCCTCAAGGTGCTGAACCGTGCCCGTCCAGATGCAGAGAAGAAAGAAATGAAAACAATCACGTGAGTAGGAAAGCAGGGCTTGGCTCTCTGGGCTTCTCTGCCAGCCATGAGCTTGCTCCTTCTCAGCTTGGCATACTCCAGTCCAGGGAGGACTGGGATGCTGTGGGGGTGACCAGACCAGGGCCTGATGTGCTGGGACCCCATCTGAGAGAGAAAGGGGGTGTTTCATAGCAAGGTGCTTGCCTGGGTGCCTTGAGGCGAAAGCCTGGATCAGGGCATGTTGGCCTCTCAGGACCCCTGTGCTCCCTCCACCACACTCATTCACTGCCTCACGTGTCCTTTGTAGGAGCTGGGTCTGTGGCAAACCCTGTGCTGGCAGGTCCTTTGTGAAAGAAGGCTCGTACACGGCTTTGTGAGCCCTGGTGTCTCCATTGTCGTCGTCCCCCGAGCCCGTAGTGGTGTTCATGGGGCTTTTCCCCTGTTATATTAAAGCTGGCTGATCACCTCTGGGGGCAGCTCCAGCTCACAGGGGAGAGTGGCCAGGTCCTTCCTGGGGGTTTGTGGGCACTGGAGCAGGTTTCTGCTGCCTGGTGCATCTGCTGCTCCTTGGAGTCCCTGGCTGCCCTTGGCCAGCAGATGGCTGGGGCCAGGAGCGCTCCTGGGCCACCGTGCTAGCTGGCTGGCTCCCTCTTGGGAATAAAGCAGCCCAGAGCAAAGTGGGTGGAGAGCAGTTGTGTGAACATGTTTCCCTCAGGTCCTTTACCCTCTGCTGATCCCAGAGCTCCTTGGCATCCTTTTTCTGTGTGTCCTGGCATGCCCCCCTTTGCGTTCTGCTCTAGGGCAGTGGGGTTGTCCCCTCTGCAAAAGCCAACCCTTCCCCACAGCCCCATGACCTGGTTCTGCAGCCACAAATGCCTGCGAGCTCTGAACCAGCAGTGCCTGCCTGGCTTTGAGAGCTCAGTGCAAGCATGTGCCCCACCAAAAGCCCCGTAGCCACCCTGGGGCACCCCAGAACAGTGCTGGGGGCTGCGCTGACCTCTCTCTGCATCCTTTCAGGGGGAAGACGTTCACAACCCGTTAACGCCAGGTTCACTGAGGCTGCAGTGGAGGACGAAGGTTGGGGCACTTGCTACCCGATAATCGTAGCTTTTAATGTTGCACCTCTGTGGGCTCATAAGGAATTCAAGCAATCGGGGTCTGTTTGTACGACAGTTTGGGGAGTAATCTGCAGAAACGAGCTGTGCTTGCGAGGACTCGGATCGTTCCAAGAAACAAAACCTTAATTCCAGTTTGATTGACTTAATTTCTTTTCTTTTTTAATTTTTTTTTTTCTTTTCAAGCTGTTTCGCTTTGCAATATGTTACCGGAAATAAGTTGCAGTATTTCTTATGAGAATAATGCAATATTAACTTGTTTTCTTCTGAGTATTTGAGTTCAAAACTCCTGTATCTGAAGAAATACTGTTGGGGTTCATTAATAAAGGAGATCTTTCTATCTTAAAGGGCTGTGGGGCTTTGGCTTGTCAATGCATGTGGCCTTGCCCTGGAAGGGGTGTTTGGAGTCACAGGTGCAGTACTGTATCCTGGAGCAAATTACTTCTGGTGGCCTCTGTCTTGGGGGCTGAAGTGGGGGCTGTGCCCAGGTCTAGGAGTGAGTAGCCTATTGTGTTCAGGAACTCCTGGGCTGCACAGAGCAGGATTCTACCCTCAGCTAGCAAACTGCACCCTTCCTTCCTACCCCGACCCCTCATTTCCACCTAACAGGGAGAGCTAGGATGGGGGTCTCTGCCTCCACCCAGCCCAGCATAAAACTGTCTGCCATTGCTCCTCAGGCCATGGTTGGATGCTGGGGAGATCCCTGAGGAGGGAGGGAGCACAGCTCCCCAGGTCCTCTTCCCCCCCAACAAGCAGAGTGGATGGCATCCAGTTAAGTGAAATAATTTATATAATTAAAAGACATTTTCATACAAAACCCCAGACTTGGCCCCCAGATGGCGAGGGCAAAGCAGGGCAGGCTGGAAAATTACAAAGCACGCACTGGAAAAGGGTGGTGAAACCCATCTCCCTCATCCCTCTGTACACGAGCCACCTGGCAGAGCCAGGACACCATCCCTTAGCACAGTTCCTAGCGATCGGGGCGCTGGACACAGAACACTTTGGCTTGGTGGTCACCAGAGGTCGTCACCACAATGGAGGCATCCCTGGGAGGAGACAGGGCTCAGAAACAGGGCTGGGGGGCTTTGGACATCCCTCACCAAACCCCCTGGCCCAGCTCTGATATGCCCCACTCCCCCTTGAGACCCTCAAGTCTCAGCACAGACCTGGGTCTGTCCCCTCCCTTGGGACCAGACCCCAGGGACACCCAAAAGAGAGCAACAGCTCATGATTTGAGTTCCTGAGGCTGGAGGCCCCTGCCAGCCCTGGTCCCTCCACCCAGCAGGGAAGGGGTCTAGGGATTCCCTGCTCACTTGTTGACAGCAAAGTCGAGGATTTCGGCTGAGTGCCCTCGGTACTCGCTGATCATCTTCCCCGAGCGGGCATCCCAGAGCCGCACAGCCCCGTCCAGGCTGCAGGTGTACACCACGGCTGAGCTCTCCTCCCACAGCAACTGCACAATCCCTGACTGGGGCAGGAGGAGGCCACAAGGTGAGTACTGGGGACACCCAGCAAGTCTCAGATCCCTCCACATGCCACCCCCCCCCCAGCATTGTCTGCCATCCCCACAGATAGGAGAGCCAGGCCCCAGGACCAAGCTATGAGGCACATCCTCTGTGCAGGGACTGCGGCTGCCTTTGGGGAAGCCCAAGAGGCTGAGAGAGAAGCACAAATTGGGAACTGGCCCCAGGAAAGCCCCTGGGCTCCAAGGGAGGTCTTGGATGGGCCCAGAGACACCCCCCAGGCCTGGGGAGAGGGGGGTAGGGCAGTACCTCGTGTTGGCACTTATGCCTCAAGCTTTGTGTCGAGAGGTCATAGATAGCCAGCGTGCCGTCCAGGTAGCCCACAGCAGCCAGTGGCATCCTGCAGAGAGGGGAACAGGCGTTACACAGGGCTGGAAACACATGAAGGATCAAGGCTGAAGGCAAAGCGCGTTGAGAAAATGAGGGACAACCCAATGACCGGAGCCATGAAACATCTCAGTTCAGGAAACCAACAGGACAGTAAGAGCCAGCAAGGGGCACAAGGTTCACACGGGAGAAGACAATGTCCTGGTAGCAAAGATCCCCAGCAGGCCTGTCTGGAGGGTATCCCAGCCAAACAGTGGTCCATCAGGCTAGCCCAGAAACCAAACAGGTTGAGGGGAAGGGTCTGAGTGTGACTTCCCTGTCACACAGAAGTAACCCAGAATACCCACAGCCAGCTGGGGAGGATGAGGTGAGAGCAGAGCAAGCACGAGGGATGGAAACAGGTCTGTTAGTAACAAACATCCCCCCTGTAAGGTCTGGCACTGAAAAGGGACTGTCACCCCCAGGCCACGTGTCCCCACACTCACACATTACAGAAGCCCAGTGACTCCACCGAGTTGGACTCGGCCTCCTCACCCTCGCCGGTGGGGGCCCTGGGGGCCATGCTCTCCATCTTGAACACACACACCACCTGGGGGGAGGGAGGCCGACGAGGAAGGGAAGGGGACCCCCAGTCGTACCGAGGTCCCCTTCCTTACCCGGGATCGAGCCTTACACCCCCTGGACACCAAGGCCCGGCCCCAAAACCTCGGCTCCTCGGAGCAAACAAGGCGGGGAACTTCCTTCTATGAGCCCCGCGGGACCCCCCCCAGCCGCGGGTCCGACCCGTAGCTGGGAGGAAGCCGTTGTGTTGGCCAAGGGCGCCTCCCGCTGGCTGCCGGTGGCCACCACAGGCTGCTCGGGGCCAGCGGAGCCCGAACCACCCGGGCACACCGGCCTGGCCCAGGACAGGGGCTTGGAAGGCTGTTACCCCCGTCCCCCGGGGCTCCTGGCTCTGCCCCAGCCAGCACGGACCCACCTTGCCCGTGGAGGAGTTGACCAGCTTGGCGTGACAGTCCACAGAGCCTGTCATGATCAAACTGCCGTCCTGGTTGCTGGCCACACACGTCAAGGGGTCCTGGTGGCCATCCTGGCCTGGGGGGCAGGCAGGAGAGGCATGAGTTCCACATGTCCTCCCCACAGAGACCTGGTGAGCCTCAAAACCCACCCTCCTGCAGCCACCACCTTGCCCAGCTCTGCCAGCATCCCGATGGCAAGGAGGAGCCACCTGTGGGGGCATGGAAATCCAGCGCCAGGCTCCTCCAGTGCCACCTCTCCACCCAGGGAGACATCAGAGCCCATTGGAAGGGGCTGTTTGCCAATTAGGGAGCATCCCACGTGATTAACCTCTTCCCTACCTTTCAGGACATGCAGTGAGGTTCCCTGCTTCAGGTCCCAGATGCGCATGGTGCCGTCCTCATATCCCACCACCGCTCGCTTCCCTGGGTGAGACAGAGCCAGCGGATACAGCCAGTGCTCCCCTCATCCCTCCACCTCCCACTCAGCACAGACTGGCAGAAGCAGGAGGGCAGATGGTGGCGGTGGCATCTGTCACAGAGCTGATGACATTCCCTACCCCAGACAGCTCCCGTGCCTCACCGTCAGGCAGGATCCTGCCACATGTGGCCGGGCATGCTGGGCCCTGGAAAGTTTTGCAGTCTCCGCTGGGGATCTTCCACATCCAGGAGTTGCCATCAGCTGTGCCCGCCAGAAGGACATGGGCTTGAGGGTGCCACTCCATCCACTGGGCAGAGAGAGGGACAGGCAGTGTCACAGGAGCGGTGTCCTCCCTGCCACCCAGCTGAGTCCCAGCTGCCGGGGCCCACAAACTTCCCATGGCACCAGGGGTCCTGCTGCTCACCTCCAAGTCCCCCACCTCAAAGGACCACACTTCTTCCTTGGTGTCCACCCGCCACACTTTGATAAGCCCAGACATGTCACCCGTGGCCACAAACACGGAGTCATGACTGAAGCCAGCACAGGTGACCGAGTCCTTGTGTCCTAAAGTTGTCAGGGGACAGAGACTGCTCAGGCCAAACTACGGAGGACGGTCAGGAGCCCAGCTCCAGCAGAGCATCGGCTAGGGAAAAGCATGTCCGGAGAGATGTGGCTGGAAGGGGACATGGCCACTCACTCGTACAGCCTTGAGCACCTCACCTGAGCATTCAAACAGGAGCTCTCCATCGCTCACGCGCCACACAAAGGCCTTGTCATCCTCCCCACCCGTCACCGCCAGTGTGTTGGTCTTGGGGTCGAGGCTCACGCAGAAAACAGAAGCTTCACAGAAGAGTAAAGAGAGGCTACGCAGCTCAGACACCGCTCACGCCCCACCTGACGTTCCCTGGGGATCCAAACCCCACGCAGCCCTGGGTCTGGGTGGGATGTCAGCTAGCTGAACTCCCAAACTCAAACTAGTGGGAATCAACTCTTCCCGCAAGGGAGGAGCAGCGCAGGCTGGTGCCGAGCTCAGGGCGAGCCGCCGCGGTAGGAGGCTCGAAGGGCTTCTCTACTGGAGTGTAAGGTAGAAATGATCACAGCCCAAGGCAGCCCTGAGTCGTGACGGCTGTCCCTGGAACGGCCAGGAGACGGCAGCCCGGCAAGGACCTGCTGCACCCCCTTACTCTGGGGAAAACCAGGGTGGGAGCAGGTCCCGAGGGGGACCCCAGGGGCCCCTGCCCGTGCCCACCACTCACCCGAGTGGAGGGAGAACGTGACCTCGCTGTCGTCCTGCGCCTCCATGCCGTCCTCCACCCCCTCATCGTCCTCAGTCTCCCAAGCCTCGGCGTCGGGCTCTTCTGCCCCCTCGTCGTCAAAGTCCACGTCCTCCATCTCGTCGGCCAGGTCATCTGCGGAGGACGAAGGTCAGGACGCG
>NW_010972437.1:17700583-17700893 GCF_000737465.1 Haliaeetus leucocephalus | reverse complement strand
CGCTTCCGCTGCTCGCCCCGCCCTGGCCAATCCACGCCCGCCGCCCTCCCGCCTCAGCCAACCCCGGCCCGCGTTCCCACCCGGGCCACGCCCCTTCCGCCAGCAGGTCTGGCCCACCCCTGCACCGCGCGGTGCACTCTGGGAGCTGTAGTTTCTCTCTCGCCTCCCGGCCAGCGTCGCGCCCCCGGCAGCCCCCGCGCGACGGACTGCAGCTCCCGGCATGCAGCGGGGCTGCCGCGCACCCACACGGCCCACCATGGCGGCGGCGCTCAGCGGACTGCGGGGTAATGGCGGGCGGGCTGAGGGGGCG
>NW_010972437.1:17697286-17700497 GCF_000737465.1 Haliaeetus leucocephalus | reverse complement strand
TCTCCCAGAGACGCCCCCAGGCCCGGCCCGCAGGGCCTCGGCCCCGCCCCGCCCGGCTGAGGAGAGGTCTTAGAGCCCCGCCCCTAGCGCGCTTGAACACGCCCCCTCAGTCGTGGCCACGCCCTGCTTGGCTCAGGCCCCGCCCTCGAGCCCCCTCTGCCGCCGGGACAGGGGCAGGGGCAAGGGTAAGGGTAAGGGCAAGGGTCAAGGGCAGGAGCCTCAGGCAGCTCGGGCTGGGCCCCCCCCACCACCACTGCCCCTCTCTAACACCTCTCTCCCCGCAGGGCTGCTGGCAGCAGCAGGGCCGGCAGCAGGTCCTGCCAGGCCCTGGACCCGGCCGGCCCCCCCGGGCACACGGCTCCTCGGGCAGAGCTGCCGCCAGCCGGCGGGGCCACGGGCCAGCCCGGAGCCTGGCAGCGGGGGGCTCCCCGAGGGAGTGGAGTACATCCCCACACGCAAGAAGGGCAAGAACCCGATGAAGCCGGTGGGGGTGGCCTGGTGAGTGGCCGGGGCGGCGGGAAAGGCTCGGCACCCGCAGGTTCCGCTGCTCCGTGGGGCCTGGCATGGGACGGAGGGTCCCGGGGGGTGTCTGTGCTGCCCAAGGGTGGCACAGGGCCCTTGGTTCCCCACCGGCTCTCTCCATCTCCTGCCCACCGGCTGTCCTGCAGGGCCATTGGATTGCCCTCCGGCATCATCCTCTTCCTCCTGGCCAAGCGGGAAGTTGATAAAAACCGTCTGGAGCAGCTCAAAATCCGCCGAAAGATGATGGAAGCCAACCAGGGCGAGTACGAGTCGGAGCGATACACAAGGGTGGCCAGGGGGGCATAGCCAGGCTGCTCCCCACCCCCAGCCTAGCAGTGCAGCACCTGGAAGGGACTGGCCGAGGGGATGCCAGCCCCGTGGGACACATGGCACTGACGCCTGCTCTCCCTGTCCAGCCTGTGGGGTGGTCATGGGGCTGGATGGGGACAAATAAACGTCACCCCTGGTGAGTGGAACAGCTTGCTGCCACTGCGGTCTCTCCCTCAGTGCTCAGCCCCAGGCTCTGCCTGCCCCCACAGCGGTGGGAGGGGGTGGGGGCAGCTGCTTTGCAGCCGAGCTTCTGCCCACAAGGGTGGAGAGGTACAGGCAGGTGAGGGAGGCCCAGCCTGGAGCCGCTCAACCTTGGTTTTTCCGCCCCAAAGCAGTGTTTGTGCTGCCCCAGGCCACAGCCCCCGCTGAGGCCGCCCACAGGTTTTTCAGGGGAGTAGCCACACCAGTAAGTCTGGGAACCGTCTGGAAAATTGAAGTGTTTTATTTAGCAAGTGCAACTTTGCCCACATCCGTGGCTGCCGGGCCTCTGCAACGTGAGCTCTGCCACCAGTCCCAGCTGCCCCCTGCCCGCACCGGGCACCACTGCAGCTTGGGGAGGGGGGCACGGCCGGAGCCGCGTTTAAGGCACCACGTGAGTAACACCAACCAGGCTCTGCCAAAAAAATCCCAACGCGATCCCAGCAGCTGCTGCCAGCTCCCTGGGCCCAGGCAGGACTGTGGCGCTCCACTGCCCACCCAGCACCACAGGCACGGCCTCAGCAAGCGGTGCCAATGCTGGGCACTGCCTAAACACTGGCAGCCGGTCCTCCCCACCACCCTTGGAGGCTTGGGGGGGCAGTGATCAAGGGAAGCCCTTTCCTTAGGAGCCTATGGGTAGGGATGCTGAAGCGTTAGGAGTCACGGTAAGCGGCTGTATCCTGTACAGAGGACAGAGGAGGAGGTGAGGGGCAGCGGCGGGGGGACAGGAGGGGTCCCGGGGCTAATCCCGGCCCACGATCTGCAGGATGAAGGTGAAGATGTAGACAATGTCGGTGTAGATGGTGAGGGCACCGTAGACATACTCCTCGGGGCTCAGTGTGTTCTTCCTGTTCCCCAGCACAAGTTGGGTGTCATAGGCAAGGAACTGGTGGGGCAGAGGGTGTCAGGCAGGGACTGATGCAGGGTTCCCCCCTCCTCGGTCCCTGCATGACACCCTCTGCCCACCCCAGCCGTCAACTCACCAGGGTGAAGGCGATGGCGCCGATGGCCGCGTACAGCATATGGAGCCAGGGGACCTGCGCAGGGAAGGGGACAAGGGCAGGGTGAGCCAGGATGCTGGCAGGCAGTGGGCAAGGCAGGGCAGGTCCTGCCCGCACCTGGCTCCTGAGGAGATGATGCCGCTGATGCTGCTGATGCTGACGCACCCTCTCCCTGGGGGCAAGCTGCCTCTGCCGTGGCCCGCACCACACCCTGCTTCCTGGCAAAGGGGGACCACCCAAACCCCCCCCTACCCGTACCAGCCCCGGGGACACCCACAGCCCCTCTGTCCCCCCCCCACTCACATATTTGAAGGAAAGGACGATGGCAGTGACAATCCCGGTCACCATGACCACAATGCCTAGCACGCAGAAGAGCCCCGGACACGACGTAAAATCAACCTGCCAGGGGGGAAACTCATATGTCACCGGAGAGCTTGGGGTGTCCCCACCACCCAGCTCCCTGAGCCTGACTCCCCCCCCAGGGCAGGGCAGGTCACATCCCCCTCCTTGCCTTGGTCTGGAAGCAGAAGATGGTGACAATGATGGCCACGATGGCGGTGATGAGCATGGCGATCAGGACGGCATTGGTCCGATACATGCTGCAGATGGAGGGGACACCAGAGTCACCCCATGCTTCGGCATCCCCCTGGCTAGGGGGTGTTGGTGACCCCCCACAGCCCTGATCCCAGGCAGGGACCCCACTGTCCCTGAGCCCAGGGGACCGGGGTGTCCCCTGGCTCCCAGCAGCCTCTCACTTGAGCCGGCCGCACGGTGGGGGACAGGGGGGACCCCAGCTCCTGTCACCATGGGGTCCCTGGGGCGTACCTGGCGATTGTCCCTGTCATCAGCCCCATGGCCAGTGTCTGTGGGAGAGGAGAAAGGTGGGCTCAGCAGGGCAAGCAGCACCATGGGGGGCAGCAGTTCCTGGCTGCCCCCCGCCTGCCCACACCTCCCCCTATCCCTCCCAGCCCGCCTGGGGAGCTGGGGTGCCATGGGGGCACCACTAGGCCCCCCCCGCCAGCCCCAGCCCACTCACGAAGATGGTCAGCAGGATGATGTTCCAGGGGAAGCGTCTCCTGGGGACGAAACGGGGTGAGACGTGAGCTGGTGACAGCGGCCATGTCATGTCCCCCTGGTCCCCACCCCCCGGGGGCAGCCCC
>NW_010972437.1:17688626-17692986 GCF_000737465.1 Haliaeetus leucocephalus | reverse complement strand
TCGCCCGCCGCGCCGCTGCCGCCCTCATGGCCCTCGCTGGCCCGCTGCTGTTCCGCGTGGGGTGAGTGTCCGCCGCTCCGGTACCCCTCGCCGGGAGGGAGCCGCAGCCGCCGCCGCCCGCCTTTGTTCTGCCTCCGGGAGGAAGGGCCCGTCCTCCTCGGCTTGCGCGGAGTCCCCCGGGGAGGGACCGGGGCCGGCCCGGTGTGTGCTCCGGACCCGCTGGCACGGAGAGGCCGGGCTGGGGCTGCGGGTGGGCAGCCCTCCACGGGTGCTCAGCTCGCTCGGGCCCGGGGGGCGAGGGCGGGCGGTGTCAGCCCGGCTACCGGGGGGGCTTCGCAGGGCCGGGAATCAGCCACCGGCTCCCCCAGCACGGTGACGGTCACCCTCGGATCTGACACTCTCCCCCCCCCGCCGCGGGGCTCCTTCCCTCGGGTCTAATCACTAACCCACCCCGGTGCCCTGGCCGTGGCCCTGCTGCCCGGTGCTGACAGGAGCCCCCGCTCCCCGGCTTCGGGCTCCCACCCCCCATAGGTGCAGGGGCCCCCCGGTTCCTGCCAGGATCCCTCCCCGGTGAACCAGCCGGTGCCGGCACGGAGGATGTAACCATCCCGGGGGATGCCCTTGTCCCGGGGATGGGCTTTGCAACCGGGGGCTTTGCATGTCCTTCATGGCACCGGTCCCCAGCCCCAACCCCGAAACGCTGCTGTATAAATGGGGGAGTGCCCCCGAGCCCCCCCCCCCCCAGCCTGCATCTGTTGCACCCCTCCGTGGCACATGCCGCGGGGTCGTTTCTCACTTCCCTTTTCCTCTGCCCGTTCTGCTCCTGCTTCCCTCTTCCCCGGGGCTGTGGCACCCAGGGAGGGCCCTCAGAGCGGGGTCAGCCCTGAGCATGGCCCCCCCGGGGCGAGGGGGGGGACAGCCGGCAGCCAGACCGCTGCTGCGGGCAAAACCCTGGGGCTCCAGCCCTTCCCGGTGAGCAGAGCCCTCCTGGACAGACGGCTGGACAGATGGACACCCCCGCAGTGATGCTGCCCACTCCCCACCCCCCCGATCCCTGGTTCTTGCTGCCCGGAGCAGCTGGGGGGGACTTGTCTAGGGAACCGATTCTGCCCTGGCTGCAGATCTGGGGCAGGCGGCTGGGGTGGGGGGGGGGATACGCCACCTCCAGCCCCCGCATGTGGGAAAGCGATGCTGTATGTGTCCCCCATGGGGGTCCCAGCCCTGGCAGCAGCCCCCTCCCCAAGGAGGGCTCCATGGGGGGGGCCGGGGGTTAACACTGGGGGGTGGTCTGCCCTCCCCAGGTACAGCCTGTACGCCCACACGCGGCTGGGCTATCTCTTCTACCAGCGGCAGGTGAAGAAGGCCCGGGAGCGGTACCCCCACGGCCACTCCGCACCCCAGCCCTGCTGCTTCCCCGGTGAGTCTTGGCGAGCCACCCCCACACACACCCCCTGCTGTGGCCCCATCATGTCCCTCAACACTGGCACTTTGGGGTGGGGAGGGATTGCCATCGCCAAATTGCCCAAAGCATGTTTAACTGCGAACTTGATGTGGGGAGTTTGGCTTGCCCCCGCCACCTTTCCTGGGCAGGGGCGGTCGTGCCCTGATGTCTGTCTGTCTGTTCGTTGCTCCAGGGATGAAAATCCTGCCCATTCCCGTGCTCTCCAACAACTACAGCTACCTGGTGATCGACACTGGCTCTGGCCAGGCGGCCGTCATCGACCCCTCTGACCCACTGGCCGTGCAGGTGAGACCCCTGCAGCCCCCCTGACCCGGTGTTTGGGTGTCCCCGGGTGAGGGGATGGCATGTCTCTGGCTTTTTGGGGGGCAGAGGAGGGCAAATCTGCCCCTAAGCTGCAGCCCTTAGTGCCCAGGGCAAGGTTGGAGGGTAGCAGGGCTCATCCAGCACCTGGGGAGCTGGCGGGGGGGGGAGGTTAGGGAGAGGCAGGTACTCGGGATCTGTGTCCCCCCCAAATCTCTCTGTCGTCCATCCCCCCCCATTCCTAGGCTGCCATTGAAGAAGAGGGGGTGATGCTGGAGGCCATATTCTGCACCCACAAACACTGGTAAGGGGCAAGAGGGGGCCCTCGGGGTGTCAGTGGCTGCCGTGGAGGGTGTCCCAGCTGAGGCAACCCCCAGCCCTACTCCACGTGGGGGGAATATAGGAGGGACATATTTAGGGGCACTGACCTCCCTGTCTGCAGGGACCACAGCGGGGGGAATGCGGCACTGCGCCAGCGGCACAGCTCCTGCAAGGTGTATGGCAGCACTCTTGATGCCATCCCAGAGCTCACCAAGTAAGTCCTGCGCCCTGCATCGCCCCCAGGACCCCTGTAAATTTGAGGGGGGGGGGCTTCACCCCCAACCACCACTGTCTGCTCCACCCACCCACCAGTCCATCCTCCAAGTACCACATTGCCCCCTTTGTGTGCAGAGACCTGGCACCCTCATAACACTACTGTACCAGAGAAGGGTTGCATGGGGAGGTAGAGTGTTTTGAGGTGCTGGGAGGGGGTGTGGGGGGGCACCCTGACGGTGCATCCCTGTGCCCGGTGCAGCCCGCTTGCGGACAGGGAGAAGGTGAGGGTGGGCAGCCTGACCTTCGAGGCGCTCGCCACGCCTGGCCACACCGTGGGCCATATGGTGTACGTGCTGGATGGGGGGCCCTTCGGCGGCCCCCCCTGCCTCTTCTCTGGGGACCTCCTCTTCCTCGCTGGCTGCGGTGAGTGCGCCTGACCCCAGACCTGGGTGGCTTGGGGGGGTTCCCACCCTGGGAAGGGCTTGGGGGGACCCCCCAATCCCACCCCCCTCCATGACAGGAGGTTGCGCGGGGGTCCAGGCAGGCTGTTTGAGGGCTCCCCTGAGACCATGCTCGCCTCCCTGGACGTGGCCGTGGGCTTGGGCGAGGACACGCTGCTGTGGCCGGGTGAGTGTCCCCAGCAGCGGGGCAGAGCCGCTGGTGTCTCCCCTAACCCCCACTGCCAAGCTGGGGAGCCGGGCAGGAGCGATGCTAAGGGGTACGGGGGTCCGCAGGCCACGAATACGCGCTGGAGTGCCTGACCTTCGCCAGCCTTCTGGAGCTGGACAACCCCGCGCTGGAGCAGAAGCTGCAGTGGGTGACGCAGCAGCGCCAGGAGAAGAGGAGCACGGTGAGGCTGGGGGGGTGTTCCCCTGCCTGCAGCCCTCCCACCCCAGCCCCTCGCAGGGTTCCCCATCCCTTGGTGGGGATGCTGCACCCCAACACCCTCGTGCATGGAGGGTGCTATAGGGGAAGGGGGTGCTGGAGGTGGGGGGTCATGGCTCCCTGCTGGGGGTGTTGCCTCTGGCGGGGGTCTGAGCAGCTGTCCCTGCAGTGCCCCTCCACACTGGGGGAGGAACAGACCTACAACCCCTTCCTGCGGACCCACCGGCCGGAGCTGCAGGCAGCGCTGGGGCTGCGGCGGGGTGGGGGGGAGCACCCCGATGCCTTCCGCGCCCGCGTCCTCAAGGAGGTGCGGAGGCGCAAGGACCTCTACAAAGCCACCTAGACGCCCCCCTCCTTCCTGGACCCCCCCCTCTTCCATGGGGCCGGGCACGGGGGGCCCAAGACTGTGTGGTTTGTATTGCTGTGAATCTCCCTCCTGGGGTGCAGGGTTGGGGGGGGGGAAGAGTGGACCCCCCCCACCATGTGGGCACCCTGTAAGTGATCCCTGCCTTTGCTCCCCCAGACTTGGGGGTCACCAGCTCTCACGTAGAAGCACCTCGATCCCCTTTCTGGGGGTCTGTAGCCCCCCACCCCACTGCTGGGACTGTAGGGAGGGTACCAAGGGCTTTTCCTAACACACACACCCACCGTTTTTCTGGGACCCCCTACTTCTCCCTCACTCCCCCAGCACTCAGGGAGCCCCCCTTTTCCTGGCAGCCCCTAGTGCTGTGAATCTCCTTTGGGGGGGCGACGGTACTGGGCTGGGCTGGAGCCAGCAAGGGGCGGGGGGTACCCAGTACTACCTCCAGACAAGAGGTTCTTTTCCAACACCCCACGCTTGGTGCCGCAGCCCCCCCACCCCACACGTGTGCGTACACACACACACCGGAATGGGGCCACGGGGGCACACGTGTGGGAGGGTGCTGCTGCTGCACAGGGGACTGGAGTCGTGTCCCCCCCTCAACCCCCTGCAAATAAAAGTCTGGATTGGATTTGCACCAGTTTGGCCCTTTCGCTCCGCGGCCTGTGCCCGCCCCGCCCCCCCCGCGAAACCCCGCTGCGGGGTCGGTGTCCCTTTAAGAGGCGGGTCTAGGCTGTTGCTACGGAGACCGCTGAGGCGTTATTGGGGGGGGCACCTGGGTCCGGCCCGGGCAGGTCTGGGGGCCGGGGGGCAGG
>NW_010972437.1:17678492-17688382 GCF_000737465.1 Haliaeetus leucocephalus | reverse complement strand
CCTGGGCGGGGGTGACGGTCCCCCCCGGGCAGGGCCGGAGGAGCTGGAGCGCTGCCTGTTCGCCGAGACGCTGGAGGTGGTGGCCGCAGGCGACCAGCCACGGGACCGGGCCGGGGGCCAGCGGTGGGTGGCAGCCCGGTGGGCACCCTACGAGCGGGCGGGAGAGCCGGTGCGGAGCTGCCTCCTGGTGCAAGCCGGCACCCGCAGCAGGCAGGACGGCGTGCCCGGCTCCAGCACCCTCATAGGTGAGCCGGGGGCTGCTTGGGGTGTCCCCCCCACCTCCTTCCCCAGGACTGGAGCATCCCTGTCCCACCGGCCCCCAGGGCTGGGATGGGGGGCAGTGCCGGCGGGGTGGGCTAAGCGTGGCTCTGCTCTGCCAGCCTATGTGACCCCGCAGCTGGAGACCCTGGAGCAGGAGGAGCAGGAGCGCCTGGAGGTGACCGGTGTGGCGGTGGCGTGTCCCCTTCCCCGTGTCCTGCCCCTCTGCCGTGGCATGTGCCCTGCAGCGATGCCCTCTTGCGGGCTGCCCCCCATGCAAGGTCGCTGTGGGCAGCCTGGTGTCCCCTCCCCGGCTCAGACACCAGCTCTGTCCCACCAGCCTGGTCCCCATCCCCTACTCTGGGTGGCAGCTGGAGTGGGGAGTTTCCCACAATGCATCTGGCTTGGTACCCTGATTGAAGGGTGAGCTGGGGTGTGCCACCTCAGAGAGGGAGTGCCCTGGCTCTGCCCCCCCACCCTGTGCCCCCCACAGCTCAGAGCACACACAGTGGAGAGGAGGACCCATATGGTGAGCCACCAGCATGGGATGACTGTCACAAAGACCCTCCGAGAGGGAGAGGTGAGGCTGTGGGGGGGTGTCTCTCCCCTCTGCCCCCCAGATGGGGCACATCCTGGGGAGGGGGGAGGCACAGCTGGCCTGTCCCACTCAGGGGTGCCCCCAGGCTCCAGAGGGTGCTGTCTCTTGGGACGATGGGGCTGGGGCTGTTCCACGAGGTGGCCTTGTCTCTCTGCAGGCAGAGCCACAGTGCTGGAGCTTCTCCTACGGCCGGGACAAGATACGGGGGCTGCTGCCGGAGGGTGCCAGCCTCCTGCTGCTGCGGGTGCTGGCATGCCAGCAGGCAGTGCCCTCCGGCCTCATCTTCCCGGCCATCGACACTGAGGGCCACCTCTGCACCTCCAGCTACGTGAGCCACCGGCCGGGGGGGGACCTGTGGGATGGGGGGTCTGGGTCAGGTTGGGGGTGCCAGGGTGGGTTATGAGAGGTGCCAGTGAGCAGTGTGGTTGACAGCATGGGGGGGCATGGAGATGGCACCTGGGGGCAGGGGGCACTCCAGGACAGGGGTGACCCCTGGCCATGCCCCCCGCAGCGTGCCCTGGGCATCCAGCGGCAGGCAGTGGGCTCAGTGGAGGCAGAGGTGTTTGTGATCGAGCGAGCTGTGCATGCCAGCACAGGCATCTCCACCGTGTGGCACAGCAGCTTCCTCCCCAGCGGGTACGGTGGGGGTCTGGCCAGGGGCATCCGCAGCCCTGCCAGCCTGGCAGGGACCCAGGAGGGGGATGATCGGCTCTTCCTCCCCACCCCCGCAGGCGTTTGGCCCGTCTGGTGCAGGTCGGCTGCCCGATGCTGGTGCTTCTGCAGGATGAGTCCGTCCTCGGCAAGACAGGTACTGAGGGGGGGAGGCTTGTGCCCCCCAGCACAAGCAGCCCCTGCCTGCTGTCTGGCAGCCGAGTGGGGAACACCCTGCTCTGTCTTTCTGCTGCCAGGTGCGGTCGAGCCCCCACCCCCCTTCCCCAAACAGCCCCTGGACTGGGAGGAGGACATCCAGCTCTGCTCCTGGTTCCTGGACAGGAAGGTGTGACGGTGGGACAAGGGGATATGGGGACATGGGGCTGTGCCACTCCCAGCAGGGTCTCCCCTGGGATGACCAGGGGGCACAGTGGGGGGGCAGGCTGGCCAGCATCCTCCCCCCCCACCTCCTCAAGTGTGGGAAAGGGCCCAGGCATCCTGCCCCCCCACCCTGGCACAGTGACCGGGGGGGACATTGGTGCCCATGCCCACCCTGCCCACCCCACCGCAGGAGGAGCTGCAAGCGTCCCACGCCACCTACATCCAGCAGCACCCCGAGCTCCGGGTGCTGCTGGCTGACTTCCTCCAGGCCCTGCTCCTCCAGCAGCCCTGTGACCCCGTCTCCTTCGCTGCCCAATTCTTTGCCCGCCAGCAGCCCCCCACGACCCCCTTTGCCTCCACCGTGGCTGCCAGCCCCCCGCCTTGCCACCCTCCGGCTAATGGGGAATAAAGCTGCTGGCACTGCCTGTCCAGGCTCATTTGCTTTGTGGAAACTGAGGCAAGGGGAGGGTAAGGGGTGCTAAGTTGCATGTTAACCCCCACTCCGTGTGAGTCTGGGCAGGACCCCCTGTCCCCCTCCCAGCTGTTCTAGCCCTCACTTGGGGTGGGGGGTGCCTGGGGCATACCCTGGGGCAGGGCCAAGCTCGCATCCCTGTGCCAGGCCACCCCACATCTCCCCAGGGGCAGAGCCCCGATGCCCACCTCTCTGTGGGGCACAGCCCAGCCGGCAGAGGGGGGCCCCGGAGAGGCAGCCGGTACTACCCAGCCACCCATGGGTGCACCTGGGGTGCACCCCCTCTTACCTCTGCAGCCACAAGAGTCCCCCACTTTTGCGGGTGCAGCCTGACCTGCGACAACACTGAGCACCCCATCTTTGGGGGGGGGTGTCCCCCGACCTGGGGGTGGCATGAGCACCCTGCGCCGCAGAGCCTGCCTGGCTGGGTGCTTTCCCCCAGCAGCTGAGGGTGCATTCTGACGTGCTCACACACTTGTGCAACACACGCCTGCTTCCTCCTTGCTCCCGCTCCTCTGGCCTTTCCCCTACTCCCGCCGAGCCAGCCCTCCCTCCCCACCCTGCAGGACACTGTCCCCTGTCCTCCCAACCACCAAAGGAGCCGGACCCCTGGCATGTGATGGACGGTCACACGCAGGCACGCTCCCACACCCCTGGGCACGCTGGTGTGGGTGCCGCCTGTCGTATGCATGGCAAGGGGGAGGGAGGTGCTGGGTGCCCCCCTCCTGGCACAGGGTGGGGGAACTGAGACAGTGCACATTCATAGCACCCAACCCCCACCCCTTTCCTAGCCCAGGTCAGTGGGTGGGGAAGGAGGACTTCCTTCTTCCTTCTCCTCCTCTCCTCCTCGGGATGGGGGCGGGGGGGCAACTGGAGGGGGTCCTTTAAAAGCTGGGTGGCAAGCATTGCATCCAGTGTCGCAATCACGGCTCCCCGGCACCATGTCCAGATCAGGCCCAGCCATGGCATCACTGGAGCCAGGTGAGCCGCAAGACACTTGGGTCCCCCCACGCCTCCTTTCCTCCCCCAGACCCTCTTTCCTCTGCCTTGGGACCCCTGGCTCTGCTCCCCCACCACGGTGGGCACCATTGCCTCCCCAGTCTGTCCTGGCTTCCCCACCTGCCCTGTCCTCTGTTCCCCCAAGCCCATCCAGGCTTCACCTACGTTCCCAGGATGTGGGTGGGCTGGAGGAGTGATTGGGACCAGTACCAGCCTCTTGTCCCCGCTCCATGCCTACCCAGCAGCAGGACCCAGAGCAGGGTCCCCTCCTGTCCCTCCTGCCCAGAAATGCACTTCATTCTTGGACTGGTGAAGAGTGGGGTGGGACCGGGGGGGTTTAGGGACACCTGAACTGGAAGTGGCATCTGACTCCTTTGCATAGCCACTGACAGCCCCAATATAGCCACCCCCACAGCCCCTCTGGAGAAATGGGGCTCATCCTTCTTTGGGCTGAGCCAGGGCTCATCGGGCAGGGGCAGGTGGGACTGAGTAGAGCCAGTACTAGGGCTGCCAGCCCACCAGTGTCTTCATCCCCCGGCAGGCTGCCACCTCCCCTCCTCCTCTTCCTTGCCCCCCCCCAGGCCTCACCGGGTCCCTGAACCAGGGCCAAGCCCAGACTTATGGCACCGTTGGGAGCCCTGTGCCCCTGCAGCACCCTGGCACCCGGGATCAGACCTACCTGGATGAACTCATCAGCATCCCCAAGGGCGGCGGGGTAGGTGCTGCCAGGCTGGCACCTCCATCTGAGGGTGGGCAGAGATGGGGTGGGGGGCTGGTACCGCAGGGAGCTTGAGGTGGGGAGGCGAAGGGCCACTGCAGGGGGAGAGATGTGCCTGGGACATGCCCTGAGGACCTCAGCATCCCCAAAGCCGGCTCAGGCAAATCACAGCCACAGGGTGAGCGTTTCCATGCTTAAAGGTTTCCAGATGGGGAAACTGAAGCATGGGGCGAGGTGCTACCCAGCTGCAGGGATCACCCTGCTGCTCACACATCTCCCAGGCTCCCCGTCCTGGGCCACCCATGCCCAGCCCAGTGGGGCTCCCGCAGGCTGCCTGCACCCTGCCAGCACCCCCATCCCCGGCTGGTCCCGGGGGGTGGAAGGGAGAAGGGGAAAGGAATGGGGGTTCCCCTGCCAGGAGTGGTGGTGAAAGCAGGACTCGGTAGCGGGATCCCATGGGGTGCAATTAACAGTGCCTGAGACCCCCCTAGAGATTACTGTCCAACCTGTCCCCGGGTGGGATGGGGGGTCTCGCTGCCCCCTTGCACTGCTGCTAACAGAGAGGGGCTGGGGGGCAGCCGTTCTTCCCCAAAGCAAGTGGAAGAAATGTCTTTTGTGTGCGAAATGCACCTGGCACAGGGCTTCCTAGCACTGGGCTAAAGGGCATTGGGAGTGCAACTGGGAGACACTGGTTTTGAATGAGAGCTCCTCGCTCTGACCTGCTGCCTTGTCCCAGCCCGGTTTCAGCTTTAGGAAACTCTGGGCTTTCACTGGTCCCGGCTTCCTCATGAGCATCGCCTACCTGGACCCGGGCAACGTGGAGTCGGACCTGCAGTGCGGGGCAGTGGCGGGGTTCAAGGTGAGCCCTGGGCCCCCCCGGCCCCCGGGTCAGGAAGCAGCCGGAGGTTTCGTAACCTCTCCTGCACCAACGGCCACCCAGCCCCATGGGGAACCGGCTTCCCCAGCCCGGGGAGCGGGAAGGGCACGGAGGGGCCCTTGGCACTGGGGGAAGGCACCCAGGGGTGCAAAAGGGCCTCCCCTCTGCCTGGGCTGGGGACCACCTCCAGCTTCTCTGGGCTTCTCTTTCCCGTGTCCCTGGGCTAGTTGATAACCTTGCTGGGAGCCCCGGGGAGTCGCATCCTGCCTGGTGCCCAGCCCCTGCTACTTCCCTCCCTTCTGCCCCCCCCCAGCTGCTGTGGGTGCTGCTGTGGGCCACCGTCCTGGGGCTGCTGTGCCAGCGCCTGGCCATCCGGCTGGGTGTGGTGACGGGGAAGGACCTGGGTGAGATTTGCTACCTCTACTACCCCAAGGTGAGCAGCCACAGGGACACCCCCCGGGAGTCACAGCCTGGGGGACCCCACACTTGGGCTGGTGACAATCCTGGTAGGGACTGGGGGGGCTGGAGAGGAGCAGGAAGATGCTGCAAGAGCCCCACCTCTCCCAGGGGCTCCCCAAAGCCCCCCCAGCCCTGGTGCCCCCCATCTAGTGCCCACAGACCCCTGCAGTATGGGCGCCCGGCACGAGGCGGGGGGGGAAGCAGTTGCCTCGGTGTCCTGGTCCAATCTGGGGACACGTAAGCGCGTCCCCCCGGGGGGGTGAGCCCAGGTGTCGGGGCAGCGACGCGCAGCTGAGACGCAGGGCGAGCCTGGGCACGTTGGTGCAGGGAGTTGGGGGGGCTTGGGGGAGTCACATGGCAAAGGAGGTGGGGGGGCTAGGGGTCCCGTCTAGTCGGCAGGATCTTGATGGAGGGGAAAGAGTGATGAGGTGTGTTGGCTGAATGACAGGTCCCCAAAAGGAGAACTGGATACATCCCTCTGCCCCTGCACCCCACCAGGACCATCATACCCAGGCAGCTGGGTCCTGTCCTCAGCTCCCACTGGGGCAGGGATGGGGAGGTGGGGGTAGGCTGGGATTTAGGATCCATCTTGCACCCTGAGATTGTGTCGTGGGAGAGGCTGGGAGGGGTGTCCTGGCATCCCCATGTTGCTCTGGGTGGCCTGCCACAGCTTGGGGACAGGGACAGGGGTCTCCACCCTGGAGGTTGTGCCAGCTCACCTGGGACCAAGACCCCTGTGGGCTCAGACACGTCACGGTGCCCCGGCCCCTCCAGGTGCCCCGCGTGCTGCTCTGGCTCATGATCGAGATTGCCATCATCGGCTCTGACATGCAGGAGGTGATCGGGACAGCCATCGCCTTCAGCCTGCTCTCAGCCGGCCGGTGAGCCGCCCCACGGGTACCCCTAAGCCTCCCCCATGGCCCCTCTCCGCCGAGGAGCACATGTCCAATGCCCCCCCTTGTCGTCCCACAGCATCCCCCTCTGGGGTGGGGTCCTCATCACCATCGTGGACACCCTCTTCTTCCTCTTCCTTGACAAGTACGGTGAGTGCCAGCGTGAGGGGACGGGGGGGGACACTCACCCAGGCAGCCCTGATGCCGATGTGGCACTGGTGTCCCCTGCTCTGTCCCACCCCATCTCTCGACCCCTCTAGGGCTCCGCAAACTGGAGGCTTTCTTCGGCCTTCTCATCACCATCATGGCCTTGACCTTCGGCTATGAGGTGAAGGGGGGAGCTGGGGACACCACTTTCCCTGCAGGTTGCTGGCAGGGGACCCCCACGGGGCGTCCCCACTGTCACTGGGCTGCAGCAGGGTGGGGGCCAGCTCACAGTGCCCCTTCCCACCGGTCCCCAGTACGTGGTGGTGAGGCCGGGGCAGGTGGAGGTGCTGAAGGGCATTTTCCTGCCCTACTGCCCGGGCTGCGGGCGAGAGGAGCTGCTCCAGGCCGTGGGCATCGTTGGCGCCATTATTATGCCCCATAACATCTTCCTCCACTCCTCCTTGGTCAAGGTGAGACCAGGGCACTGCCATGGGTACTGCTACCCCAGGGTGTCTCAGGGGACACTTTGGTGGGGACCAGATGGTCCTGGCTGTGGGACAGAGGTGCTCACCTGACCCTGTGGCACCCATGTCACCCGCCGTGCCCAGACACGGGAGATCGACCGGTCCAAGAAGGAGGCGGTGCGGGAGGCCAACATGTATTTCCTGACCGAGTCCTGCGTGGCCCTCTTTGTCTCCTTCCTCATCAACCTCTTCGTCATGGCTGTCTTCGGCGAGGCTTTCTACCGCCAGCGAAACGAAGATGTAGTGAGTGTCGCCTCACGCCCATGGGGAGGGAGGTCACATCTATGCCCAGCTGTGGAGACGGGCAGGGGGAGCATCCCTTGGAGAGTGGGTGTCCCATGAGGGGGGTGTCCCCCCGTGTCTGGGGGGGCTACTGGGTGGCCATCACCCTCGTGCCCGCCATGCCTTGCAGCACAACAAGTGTGTCAACAGCAGCATCAGCCAGTATGCCAGCATCTTCCCCAACAACAACGAGACGGTCTCTGTGGATATCTACCAGGGGGTGAGTGGCCCCGGGTTGTGCCCAGCAGGCATCCGTACCCATTTGGGGGACATAGGGTGCCCCGCCATTGACCCCTGAGGCTGGGGGCTGCCGTGACCCTGCTGGAAGGCTGGGAGCTGATGGGGTGCCCAGGTTGAGGGATGCTTTGTGGTGCCCATGGAAGTGTCCCTGCACAGGGTGTTATCCTGGGATGCTATTTCGGGGCGGTGGCACTGTACATCTGGGCCATTGGGATCCTCGCAGCAGGACAGAGCTCCACGATGACCGGGACCTACGCAGGGCAGTTTGTCATGGAGGTGAGGGACAGGGATGCTGGCCCTCATCCCCACGGGGAACAGCTGGGAAGGGGGAGAATCATGGGTGGGCCCTGGATGGGGGGTCCTATGGGCAGCAGCCCCCCCTCTGGGGTATTTGGCAGAGTTAATTGCCCCCCATTCCTGCAGGGAGCTGGGCATGGGGCATTGCCCACCCAGTGGGTGGCAGCTTCCTGATGGCACCCATTGCCACTGCATGGCCACCCCCGCCCCCTGTGACACCCTCTCCCAGAGGCACCTTGTGGGTGTCCCACACAGTGTTCTCCTAATGAGATCATTTGCTTAATGAGCTGGAGCTGACATCTAGCGGAGCCCAGCAGCCCTGCAAGGGCCCGCTCAGCACCTTGGCACAGGAGAGGGAGGGCAATGCCCTCCCTGTGTTCCTCTGAGCCAGGGTTTGGGGGGAGCCACCCTGGCACGATGCCCCAGGCATGGCGAGGGCACAGGTTTTGCCGTGTCCCCAGGGCTTCCTGCAGCTCCGCTGGTCCCGCTTCGCCCGGGTGGTCTTCACCCGCTCCTTCGCCATCCTGCCCACCGTCTTTGTGGCCGCCTTCAAGGATGTCAGCCACCTCACGGGCATGAATGACCTGCTCAACGTCCTGCAGAGCATCTTGGTAAGGGGGGGGGGGCTTCACCTGCCCCCCCAACACCCCGGCCTGGCAGCCATGCCCCCCTCATCCTCCTCTCCTTCCAGCTGCCCTTTGCCGTCCTGCCCGTCCTCACCTTCACCAGCCTGCGCCCGCTCATGCAGGACTTCACCAACGGCCTGTGAGTGCCAGGGCAGGGGCAGGCACGGGGCGGGGGGGCAGAGTGGGGCACACCGGCTGCAGGCACCCTCCCTTTGGCCCATCCTGCCTCTCCAAACCATGCTGTGGGGGCAGTTGGTGTATGGGCATCGGGGGGGGCATGTCCATTCCCACCTGCCCTGGGCAGCCAGAGCGGGACAGACCCCATCACTGCCCTCTCCATCCTCATCCCAATGCCACATCTGGTACCCTCGGGCATCCCTGGGTCCTCAGCACCCTCCTGGCACTGCCAGCCCTGCATTTGGACAGTGGCCAAAGCCCATGCCCAGAGCCCCATCGTGGGGATCTAGGATGGCCATGGGGTGCAGAGATGTCCCAGTTGGGGTCTTGCTCGCCTACAAACCCAGATCCCCCAGACCGCTGTGCCCAGCGGCACACGGGGTGGGGAGTCTGCCCTGCCGCTGATGCCCGCTCCCGTGCCCGCAGCCTGGGGAAGGTGCTGATGATCCTCATCACGGGGCTGGTCTGCGCCATCAATATCTACTTCGTGGTGGACTTTCTGCCCACGCTGCGGGGCCTGGGGTACCACATACCCCTGGGCCTGCTGCTGGCTGCCTACGTGGCCTTCGTCGCCTACCTGGTAGGGCTGGCACCGTGCGAAGGGGTAGCCGGGTGGGGGGTGGCATCCCCCGTGGGTGCCCATCGACCTGCCCTCTTTGCCCCCACAGATCTGGACCTGCAGCATCGCGCATGGAGCCCGATTCCTGGCCCGGGGCCACCACGGCCGGTTCAGCTTCGGCGTCTCCCTCGACCAGCCGGGGCTGGCAGGGACCCGGTAACAGACCCCCGGTCCCCCCTCCCTGCCCAGCACGGCCCCCCGCACTGGGCACTGATTCAGTGCCACGCTGAGCCTGGGGATGATGTTCTGGCCAGAGATGCACCCAGCAAGGAAGGGGTTAACAGCGGGCAGACCACCCCCCAAGTTTTTAGCGCCCCCCCGCCCCCAATTCAGGGGTGCTGGTTCAGGCTGGATGCTGGGGGGGAGGGAAGGAAGCAGCGGGAGGTGCCCCCAGCCCTTGGCACAGAGGCTTCAGCGAATGAGCCGCCCCGAAGATCTTCCCTCCTCATTAGTGCCAGGAACCGCCGGCCCCCGGGACCGCTAATTACCGCCCGGGACCGCTAATCACCTCCCGGGACCGCTAACCATCCCTCGCCGCCCGGGCACGGCGGGGCCAGCCCCAGGGGAGCCGGGACAGCCAGCCCCACTGCCCGGGACCGGCCCCAGCCCCCGGACTGGACCGGCTGGGGCCCCCGGGGGGCTCCTCAATTTTGGGGGGGGGGGGGGGGGGGG
>NW_010972437.1:17678237-17678482 GCF_000737465.1 Haliaeetus leucocephalus | reverse complement strand
GGGGGGGGGCGGGGGGCCGATAAATGTCGTGTTTGTAACTTGGCCTCAGCCTCGCTGCTGCTGCGCGACCCCGGGGCGGGGAGGGGACCCCCACGGCCCCCCAATACCCCGGCCCGGCCCCTCTGCCCCAGGCTGGCGGGCTCGGCGGGGGGGGTTGCATAGACCCACGCGTAACTGTGGGGGCGCGGGAGGGGGGCCTCAGCCCCAGTTCTTCGCATTCCCCCGGGGGGAGCGGGGAGGTGGGG
>NW_010972437.1:17675695-17678227 GCF_000737465.1 Haliaeetus leucocephalus | reverse complement strand
CCCCCCCGCTCCCGGGGGCCGCGCTTGTTTATGTGAAGAATTTCCCCTTCCTTAAAAGGGCGATGCCGATCGGGGTGGGGAGGTGCCTCCCCCCCCCGCCCCCGCTTTGGCCGGGCTTCGGGCTGCTTGAAGGAGGAGCCAGAGCGGTGGGGCCCACCGAAAGGCGGGGTCGTCGTGTCCGTCCCCCCCCAAGGGGCGCAGCCGACCCCCGTCGCCGGGGCCGCCACCGGCCGTGGGGAGGCGAAGCAGGGACCACCCCCACCCCCACCCCACGGTGGCTGCAAGGGGCACCCCCACCCGGGGGTCGGGGCTGGGGGGTGCAGGGATCAGCCCCACGGCTCGTCGCGGGGGCAGGGGTCCCTAGGGCTGTGCCTGCGGGCATCACCCTTCTGTGGCCGGGACCCCTTCCCCAGGGTATCCCCGGACCGGGGGCACCTGCGTGGGCCCAGCTTTTAGCAGGAGGTGCCCAGCCCGAGGTCCTGGCTGTGGGGCAGCACTCCGTGGGGCAGAGCTCCCCGGGCCATGGTAGCTGGGGGAACAGGGGACAGCATAACTGGGACCCCAACCTGGGGGCATTGGGGTGGCACAGAGGGGTCCCGGAGGCAGGGCTGCCTTTCTGCCCTGCACCTACAAGCTGCAGCCCATACATCCAGCTGGGGTCTGCCTGCTCCTGGCCTGGCCTGGGGGTGCAGGATGAGGCCCCTCATCCCACAAGCCCCGTGTCCCTAGCTTGTCCCACAACCCCAAGACGGGGACAACGTCCCCCCGGGCTCCCCAGCTGCCCCATCTGCCCCTGAGCAGGCAGCAAAGCTGGAAGCGATGCTCCAACTGCCGCTGCAGGCGTCTGGCCTGGAGACTTTCCTAATTACATTAATTAGAGGACAAGCAGGGCCTGGCTGAGCTGGGGCTGCTGCCTGCTCATGGCTCGTCATGGAAGGAAGAGAAGGATTCGACCAGAGGGACAGGGGTCCTGGTGGGGACAGCGTGTGGCCTCCACGGCTGTCCCCACGGTGGGCAGCATCCCCTGGCAGCCACTGGCAGCCCAGCCCAGGCCCGCCAGCCCGCTGGGGACGAGGCAGGCATCCTGCCCGGCTCCACCTGGGCTAAAGGAGCAGCACAGGTCAGCCCAAAATAGAGAGCGGAGGAAGCACAGCCTCTTCCTTCCTCTTCCTCCTAGCCGGGCAGGGGGCAGTGCTGGCTGCCTCCCTGTCCGGCACTGCGGAGGGGCAGGGAAACTGAGGCACGACCGCTGCCCACCCTCAGAGCAGGCAGAGGAGGTGGCAGGACGCCGTGTCCCGGTTCCCAGCCGCAGCCCGGTCCCTGCCACGGCTCCCCCCGCGGGATCGTGGTGCCGGGGTGCCCTGTGCCCAGCTGGGAGAGCGGGAGCCGCAGGTGCGAACCGGCTTTTTGCTCTGGAGCTTTTCCACCGCCTGCCTGGTCCCGCCGGCCCCGCAGCATCCCGACGCCCCGGGGGGGGACGGTACCTCCCGATGCCGGACCCCGTTTCCCAGAGGGGTCACCTGTGGGCATGTGTCGTGCCCCCCCTCGTGCCCCACGCTGGCGGGGCGGGGCTCCCAGACTCGTTTCCCACCGTACTGGGCGGGCTCAGCCCCGGGGAGCCGGGGGGGGGCAGAGCGGTACCCGGGTGCGCTGCCGCGGGCATCGCTGCCTCGCCAGTGCCCCTGGTCCCCCCCGGGCCAGAAAGGACAACCTCGGCCCCCGAAACTCCCAAACCGCAACTGGGAGAGGTGGAAAGACCCCAAACAAGCTCAGATGGGGAATTTCCAACCTGCTCTGCCCCCGGGGAAGGGCTGAGAGAGGGCACAGCATCTCCTGCCGCCGAGATGGCAAGGGGGGAGGCAGGCGACCGGGACCGGCTGGAAACCCCCCCCAGGGCCGGTCGCTGCCTGGGGGCACGGCGGTACAAGGCTGCTGGGGGAAAGGGGCTGGGGATGGAGGATGGCAGCGCCTGGGGGGCTTGGGGCGGGGGCACGAGTTTCTCCTGAAGGGGTTGTTACAGGCTCAGGCTCCCGGTAAGAGCTGCTTTTCGGTGAGCGCCTGGAAACAGCCCCGCTTCCCCCCGAAGGCAGGAGGAGAGGAACTGCAGGGGGAAGTATATAGATCGATGATATATATATATATATATATTAATTTCCCAAATAATTGGGAAATTGTAGGGGAAAGAGGGAAAGAAAGAAAAAAGCAGGTGGTTATTGGTGCAGCCCCCCAGCACCTGTTGCCCCAAACACTGGCCTGCGCTGGCAGTGGGGAACCTGTCCCCGGGGGGAGCTGGTGACCCCCCAGCCTAGAGCCACCGGCTCCAGGGGTCTCCGCTCCGGGGGACACCCAGCATGGCAGGGGGCTTCATATGCCGGGGGTGGCTGCGGGGGGGTCCTTCCCCCGGGGCCGCCAGCTGAACGGGGGGGGGTGTGTGACACCTGGGGGGGGTGACAGCAGGGCTGATCCCCCTCTCCATTATCCCTCAGCCGGAGGGCTGTGGGGGAGCCTCGTACGACCACCATGGCTCAAGGA
>NW_010972437.1:17674022-17674926 GCF_000737465.1 Haliaeetus leucocephalus | reverse complement strand
CCCGGGGCTGGGAGGGAGCGGGGTTGTCTGCACCCACCGGGGCGCGGGAGGCCGTGCTGCGTCCCCTCCCGTCCCCCCGAGTCCCGTCGGTGACCCTGGGGTGCTCGGGCCCCGGCGCTCGGCGTTATCTGCGCTGTTTCCTCCGGAGCCGGGCGGGGGGGTGTGTGCACGCAGCGCCGGTGGGGAAACTGAGGCAGGGATGGGGGGGTGAGCGCTGGGCACCCCGCTGCAGTCCGGGGCACAGCCCGGCGCCCCGTCCCGTCCCGTCCCTCCACGTCTCCTGCGCTCCCTCCACCCAGCGCAGGGGGTTTAGTGCGGAGCGCTGCCTGTGTGCTGCCCGCCGGCCGGGGGAGCTGGCGGGGCCGGGGGGGACAAGCGTGGGAACGGGCTCCGTCCCCAGTGCGCAGCTCCTGCCCCACGGGCTCCCTTCCGTGGGGCGCCCCACGGGGCTGCCGGAGCGCGGGGCCCTGGCCCGGTTCTTGGAGGGGCACGACCGGGGGACCTGCGGCTCCTGGCCCAGGCCGGCCCAGCTCCCGGCCCGGGCTGGGCTGGGGGCAGGATCCGGCCCGCGGGGCCGGTGGGGAAGGGGCTAGAGCCGTCGCGCTACCCCCGGTGCCCGGGGCGGGCAGGAGCTGCCCCTCTGCCTCAGTTTCCCCTTGATCCGCCCAATGGGGGCTGCGGGAACGGCGCCCAGGGGCGGGCACTTCGCCCTGATTGGCTTCTCGCCTCCGGTACGCTCGAGTCGGCCAATGAGAAGGGGGGGCTGGCTGGGGGCGGGGGAAAGAGGGTCTGTAAGCCCCGCCTCCCTGGGCGAGGCCCCGCCCACAGGACCGCCCACCCGCGTGGGTCAGCGCCCCCCGGGGAGGGACAGCGGGGACGAGCCGGGGGTCCGCGGGCCGCCCCG
>NW_010972437.1:17673149-17673717 GCF_000737465.1 Haliaeetus leucocephalus | reverse complement strand
CCCTTTACACCCCACTCCCCCCCCCCACTTCAGGTACCCAGGCCCCCGCCAAGAAGCCGCGGAGCCGCAGCATCCTCCAGTCCCTCTTCTGCTGCCTGTGCCGCGATGAGGGGGAGCCCTGCGCCGGCACCACCAGCGCCCCGCTGCTGGTGGAGGAGAACGGGGCCCTGCCCAAGGTACCCCCCCACCCCGGGCACCCCCTCCCCAACCTGGCATTGGGGAGGGGGGCAGTGCTGAGGGGGGGCCGGGCTGCCCATCCCCAGCGCTTCCCCTGTGCCAGGATGGGGTCGGGGGGGGGGTGGGGGGAATCTAAATGGGCTCCCCCCTGCCGTGCCCCCTCTCCGGGTGGGCAGGAGGGGAGGGGGTGCCCCTGGCCACCCTGGTGACCCCCCGGGTTTGCCTGTGCCCCCCCCGCCCTGCCGCAGGCCGCCGTCAAACACCTCCTGCCCGAGATCAAGCCGCAGGACGCCAGCAAGCTGTGCGTGGTCATCGACCTGGACGAGACGTTGGTGCACAGCTCCTTCAAGGTGGGGGACGCCCCGGCCCCCTCAACCTCTCCTGCCCCCCC
>NW_010972437.1:17669419-17673139 GCF_000737465.1 Haliaeetus leucocephalus | reverse complement strand
GATGCCCGGCACCCAGGAGCAGCACCCTGCGCAGCCCTGCTGGGTCGGAGGGGGTGTCCGTCCCTGCTTTGGGGGCTGCGGGACTGGCAGGGGGTGCATCGCGGGCAGAGGGCAGGCAGCGTTTGGGCAGGGAGTGCCTGCCTGGCGTTGACCCTGCTGTGCCCTCCCCAGCCGGTGAACAACGCCGACTTCATCATTCCCGTGGAAATCGATGGCATCATGCACCAGGTAACAACGGGGGTGAAGGGTGCCCGGTGGGCAGGGGGGGCACAGCCCCCTCTGCTCCCTCCCCGGGGACCGGCAGCCGTCCCAGCGCTCTGCACCCAGGGACGGTCGGGGGCGTCAGGGTGCCAGGGCTGGCACCTCGGGGGGCAGAGGTGGGTGCCCATCCTCCCGGCGGGGTGGGGAGGTGTGTGTGGGGGGGTCCTGGCGCAGTGCCCTGCTGCAGTGGCCGGCCCCGGGTTCAAGTAATCCAGGATAGGCTGTGGTCTGGGCAGTCAGCCTGTTCTCGGTTACTTGGCTCTGGAGCCGGCCAGACGCTTCACCCTGGATGTGCCAGCGGGGCCGTGGCATCCCCCAGCCCACGCCGGGTAGCCCCCACGGCGCGGGGCGCAGGCAGCCCTCTGCCTCCCTTGCCCAGCAGGGAGCTGCTGGCTGGGCTCCGGGACACAGCTGTCCCCCAGGGTGGGCATGGGGGTGTTGGGGGGGACGGACCGGGTTGCCGGCGCCCGCGGCGCGCTGCCCTCTGCCCCGTGCCCGCAGGTGTATGTGCTCAAGCGGCCGCACGTGGACGAGTTCCTGCAGCGCATGGGTGAGCTCTTCGAGTGCGTGCTCTTCACCGCCAGCCTGGCCAAGGTGGGTGCCCCCCCCGCCACCACCATCGCCCTCCCCTTCCTGGCCACCGCTCGGGTTGCACAACTCTCCTTGGCTGCCCACCCGTGGGCATCGGTGGCCCCTCGTCCCCTGCGTGCCCGCAGGCAGTGCCTGCCACTCCCAGGCGCCGGCTAGGGAAACTGAGGCACAGAGTGAGCTAGCACTGGTGCAGAGCTGGGTGCCATCGTCACCGGGGGGACACACACACACGACAGGACACGGTGGCACGACGTGACCCAGTGACCCCCTTCCCGTGCCCGCAGTACGCGGACCCTGTGGCCGACCTGCTGGATAAATGGGGGGCTTTCCGGGCACGGCTTTTCCGGGAATCCTGCGTCTTCCATCGCGGCAACTACGTGAAGGACCTGAGCCGCCTGGGCCGCGACCTGCGCCGCATCATCATCGTGGACAACTCGCCCGCATCCTACATCTTCCACCCTGATAACGCTGTACGTACCCCTGGGGTGAGGCTGGGGGGGGGTTATGGAGGGGGGGGGGGGGGGGGGCCCCGCCTCAGCCGCTGCCCGCTGCGCTGCCCGCAGGTGCCGGTGGCCTCCTGGTTCGATAACATGGCGGACACGGAGCTGCTGGACCTGCTGCCCTTCTTCGAGAGGCTCAGCAAGGTGGAGGACGTGTACGCAGTGCTCAAGAAGCAGCGGACTAACAGCTAGTGGCCCCCCCCACCCCGCCGGGTGCTGCCAAGGGGCACCGCCGTGGCAGCCGGGTGCCTTATTTTAGGCGGGGGGGTGTGTCCCAGTGTGCACCCCCCCCATCGTCCTCCCCAGCCCCGGTGGGCGCGGGTGCCCTCCCTGCCTGCTGGTGGTGGGAGATGCGGGTGCCCCCGATGGGGAGCTGGGTGTCCCCCTTCCCACGGAGGAGAGGGGAGCCGTGGGTGACCCGCTGCCTTGCTGTGCTGGGGACCTGTTGGGGGGGGTCCCGTCCTCCCCCGCTGTCCCACCCCCCCTCAACCCACGTTCCCCCCCTCCCCGAAACGGTTCTCAGGTCCTTTTCCCCTCTGTGTGTCCCCAAGTGGGGAAGGGGGGGGGGGTCAGCAGCTGCTGCTTTCCACTGCCTTTGGGGGGGACTAGACCCCCCCCAACCGGGCTCTGCCTGCTGGGGGGGGCTGGCGGCCCTCAGCCCCTATCTGGAGGGGCTACGGGACAGGTTAACCCCTTGCCACCCCCCGAAAAATGGGGGAGTCTTATTGGCCTTGGTGCATAGGGCCGACACCCTATCCTTAACTCTGCCCTTGGTGCAGCTGATCACCTCGGGGGGGGGGGCACGTCCCTACCCCACCCTCGTGCCTTCTGCTGCCCCCTGCCTAGGGGGTGTGTTTTGGGGGGCAGCCCGGCCTCAGGGCTGAGCCCCCGGCCGCAAATGCCCCCCCCACGTGCCTTGGGACGTCATGTCTCCATGTCGCCCCCAGCCCTGCAAGGGGTGTTCCCGGGGGGGCTCTTAACTCACCTCCTCCAACCTCAGTTTCTTCCTGGAGGGGGGGGTCTGGTGGCCTCCGCCCCCATTCCCAGTTACACTGTGTTAGTGGGAGCCACTCCAGTCACCAGGAGGGGGGGTCCCCTCTCTTGCCAGGGGGGCCACACATCCCCTCCCCATCCCTCCGCAGCTTCACCAAAGGCTGCGACTCCCAGGGGGGAGGGATCCCCATACCAGCCTTAGTGTGCCCCCCCTAGCTTTACTCCAGCCCCCCAGCTGGGGCAGGGGTGGGGTGCACTGCAGAGCCCCCCTCCCTGCAGCTTGGGGGTTACCCTGACCCCCGTGGGGTTGGGCTTGTGCCAGGGTGTCTCCCAGTCTTGAGGGACTGGGGGCTCTCAGGGAGGGTTTTTTTTGGGGGGGAGGGGGGGGGAGGCTGAGCTCAGCCAGGCCTTTTTTAGCATCGCAATATGGACAATGTCTCATATCTTTTTAGGGGGAAAAGCAACGGTTTCCCAAAAAATCATGGGTGCCTTTTGTGCCAGGGAAGGGGGGGCAGTATCTGCAGGGGGGGGACGACGAGGGGAACGCGAGGGGTTTTAGCTCTCCGGTGCTGTCCAGCCGGCTCCTGCTGGCGCTCCCCTTCTTCCAGCACTGGGTGCCAGGGGGAGGCAGGGGTCCCCCCAGGCCTGCCCGCACCCTGCCTCCAGCCCCTGCCCAATGGCGGGGGGGTGGGATGGGGGACGCTGTGGCACACCCACCCCCTGGGACCCCTGCCTGCCCCGGGCCTGATCCTGCCCCTCCAGGAGGGTTGAACTCAGCACTTTATATTAGACAAGTCAAACGGCACCAGCAAAGCCCACTGCCCAGCAAGCACCCATGGGTGCTGCAGCACCCGAGGAGCACAGACCCCGTGCTGGGCACCCTTGGGGGGTCCGGGGGGGGTCCGGAGGCAGCACTGGGGGGACTGGGGAGGGCTGGGGGACCAGATCCAAGTGCCTTCATGTGATTAAAGCTGTCAAACCATCTTGGAAAGGTGAGTCCTGTGTGTGCGCAAGTGTGTGCACGCGTGGGCATGGGCACGGGCACGGGCACATGCCACGTGCGTGTCGCTAGTGCGTGTCGCTAGTGGGTGTGCACAGTGGGGGGGTAGTGAGCCCCCGGGATCCCCTAAATCCCCCTGGGAAGGGGGGGATGCTGCAAGTCAGTGCTGGGGCAGCACCCTCGGGCTGCAGGGTGCCAAGGGGACACCCTCACAGTCCAGGGCAGCCTCCCCCCCCCGGTTGTTCTGGCACCCCCATCCTAACCCCTTCCCCCTCCTCCTGGAAGAAGGACCCTGATGCCACGGGAATGGGTATCCTACCCCTCAACAAGGCGGGGGGGGGGGGGGGGGGGGTTTCACGGGTGGGTTTTCCCCCC
>NW_010972437.1:17621132-17669409 GCF_000737465.1 Haliaeetus leucocephalus | reverse complement strand
TGGGTGGGGTTGCGGCCAGGGGGTGCTGCCGGGCCGGAGGGGGGGGGGGGGGGCTGAATTTACCGTGTGGGTTTTGCCCCCCAGCCTTGGGCCTTGGGGTGGGGGGGGTTGTGTCACAAGTGCTCCCTTCCTCAGTTTCCTCCAAATAAGGTGTCAGACCCCTCCACATAGACTGGGGGTCACTGGGGGGGACGGGACTTGTGACCCCTCCCCCGGGCAGCCTGCTGCCAACGTGCAGGCAGTGGGGTGCTGGGGGGGTGTCTCTTAGCTGCCCCCTCCGTGCCCTCATTGGCCCTGTGCCTCCCCTCATTAACGAAGTCTCTGTCCTCCCTGATGGCTGCACTAATTACTGAGTTCATTAGTGGCCCAGCATGTCCGGCTGGGGGGCCCGCGGAGGGGGCGAGCCCTCTGGGGCTGGCGTGGGGTCCCCCACCCCTGTGCCACACCAGCAGGCTCAGCCCTGGGACGCGGCCACCGAGCAGAGAGCAGCCAGCCGGGTGTCACACCCCACCCAAAACTCCGTTCCACACCTCTGCCGGAGGCTCTGCACCCAGGTAAGGGTCCCACGGGGGATGCTGGTGTAGGGTGCAGGGGGTGGGAGCTGGGTGGCATGGTTAGGAGGGTTTGGGGGTTTGCAGGGCCAGGGGAGTGGAGGGCAGCAGTAGAGCCCATCTCCGTGGCATCAGGGCACCCCCTTGTTTGTGGCTGACACCCCCCTGGCCTGGTTCAGCCCATTGCCGTTACTTTGGGGATCCTTGGCGGGGGTGCAGGCAGGACTTGGGGCTCACTGCAGCCCAGGCCTGGCGCCAGGATGACGGCCGGGGTGCAGGATGCCTGTGGCACTCTTGGCCAGGGCTGCTGGCTCAGCAGGGCGGCCAAGATAAGGCTGCGGCAATCCTGCGGGGCTGGGGAAGAGATAAGAGCAGGACGGGGAGTCCAGGGGGCCTGCCTGCTGCTGCGAAACCCCCCCCCAGCTTTATGTACCCCTTGGTCGTCCCCCCAAAACAACCTTCGGGGCTGGGAGCCTCTGGGCAGGACTCCAGACCCCTCTCCTCTCTGCCAACATCCAAGGGCATCATCAGGTACCACCCCTTGGGGCTGGGGTTTGGGGGCACGGGACAGGGCACAAGGCTTAGCCATGCCACCGCTCTATGCCCTGCCCTGTGCCCCCAAACCCCAGCACCATGCCCCATCCCTGCGCTCCCTTCCCATCCCCAAGGCAGGGACCGCAGAGATCTCCGATGTGGGGAGGGCAAAGCCCATTGAGTGGTGAGCAGGGATCTGGCCTCCAGCTGGAGAGTGGCACAGCCTGGGGACAGTCCCACGGGCAGGGAGGTGATGTGCCAGGTAGGGGGTGGGACACAAGGACACGTGGGGTGGGAAGATGATGCTGCATTACTGGTGGCACCAAAAACCCCATCACCACGAGACTGGGCGAGCGGAGGGCGGCAGCATAGCCCAGCCCTGTGGCATCAGCCTGTTGCTGTCGCTTTGGGGAAACTTTTGGGGGGGGGGGCAGGCATCAAAAACCCCTCACCGTGGGCTCAGTGCCAAGGGCCAAGAGGGGAGCAGGCCTGGGAAGGGCAGCTGGTACTACAGCAGGGTGCCCACGGTTGCCCTGTGCTGTAATAGCACCTGGGGAGGGTGGGAGGGCAATCACCCCATCAGTAAGGGGGGGCTCTTCAGGTGCCGAGAAGCCTTGGAGGGCCGTGGGGACCTTGACTCCGGGCTGTTCCTGCCCTTTTATGGTGAACATAGGCTGGGACAGGAAGGGACAAAGGTCTCCTGGGTGCTGGCACCTGAGCACTTTGCCTAGGTACGCTCACCTGTGCCCAGCTCTGCAGGGAAGGTGAGGGGCTGGGGTGTGGGGCTGGAAGGCGGGCATGGTGGGGGACAGCACATCCTGCAGCCACCACCGCTCCTGGCACCAGGGTGGCCTGGGGACGGGGCTTGGGGATCCACCTGTGCCCCACCGCGGGGCTGCGCTGGAGGGATGTCACCCCCCTGGATCTGAGGGACGGGATTTGGGCGCTTTCAGGGCAGCGCAGCAGGACAAGGCAGCGTTTTGCGGGGCTGGGGGAGCAGAGACCTCTCTGCTGGGCACCGCTGGCTGCCTGACCTCCCCGCCTGCTTGCCGGCGAGCACTGCTAGCCTGGCAGAGATGGCTGTGGGCAACTTCTGCAACTCTGGGGCTGAGCCCTGGCAAGCTCGGCACCTCTGTGGGGCCAGGCTGAGCCCTCCCTGGGGGGCATGGATCTGGCGGTGGGGTTGGGAGTTGCGGGGGGGGGGGGGGGGAGCAGGCGGCGGTGGCGTGCACCCATGGACGTGTGTGCGTGCACATGCGTGTGTGTGCAAGGCCACCAACGGTGGCCATGCCATGCTGTGCCATGTCATGCCAAGCTGAGCTGGGAGCAGGCTGAGCAGGGCCAGTTCCTGCTGGCGCTGGGGAGGAGCAGGCCGCTGCGCAGCGGTGTCACCCAGCTGTTGCTGCTGGGCTGGGGATGCCCTGTACAGCCCTACCCTGTGCCCAAGCACAGGGCAGGACACCGGGGCGCTCGGGGGACCCTGCTCCTGCCCACTGCGGACCCTGGCATGGAGCTGTGACAGCCCCTGTTAGCCACAGTGCCAGCCAGGCTGAGGGGGACGGCGGCCCCGCTTGTGTGCCTGCAGCCCTGGCACGGGGGTGTCGGGGGGTCCCCTCACTCCGTGCAGCTCCGGATGGGGGTTTATGGCCCAGCCAGTAGCAGACAATGCAAGACAGCAGATGGCACGGCAGGCTGGCTCCGTCCCAGCTCTTAATGGCACTGCCTGTCATTAACGAGGGTGTTGCCGATGCCCCGGCAGGTCCCCTTGCCTGCAGCACCCGTCACCATGGTGGAGCTCAGTACCAAAGTCAGCAGGATGCTCAACAAGACCACGCCGGGCCTCCAGATATGGCGAATCGAGGTGGGGACGGGGGTACAGCCTGGGCACCCGTTACCTAGACACCCATCACCAGGCTGTTTGGGGGGGCTGTGGGAGGGAAGATCCCCCCTCCGTGTCCTCAGTGCCTGGGTTCGAGGGTCTCAGTGTGGCACCCAGGGTTAAACCCACCCAGATTTTGGGGCTGGGGGCAGTGGGGTGGGGGGGTCCCCAACATCTGACATCTCCCTTCCTTCTGCAGAACATGGAGATGGTGCCAGTGCCCACCAAAAGCTACGGCAACTTCTACGAGGGGGATTGCTACATCCTGCTGTCGGTAGGGCAGCCTGGGGTCCCGCGAGGGACTGGGGATGGGCTCTGCCCCAGGGTGGGCTGGGGTGCAGGGAGGGATGTCCCTGGCCAGAGTGGCCTGGGGAGGCAGGGGCTCTTGTAGCGGGCATTGGTGTCCTGCAGACACGCAAGACTGGGAGCAGCTTCAGCTACAACATCCACTACTGGCTGGGCAAGGAGTCGAGCCAGGATGAGCAGGGGGCAGCCGCCATCTACACCACCCAGATAGATGACCACCTGGGCACGGTGGCCGTGCAGCACCGTGAGGTCCAGGGCCACGAGAGCGAGACCTTCCGCGCCTACTTCAAGAAGGGACTCATGTATGTCAGTGACCCCGGGGACCCACCACCACAGTGGGTAATGGTGGGGAGGGGTCCTCTGCATGCCTGCCCTGGGGACGTCCCCAGTGGGGATGGGGACAGCCCTGTCCCAGTGGGGTGGGGGAGGCAGGAGGATCTGGAGCTGGTCTCACTCCATCCATCATCCACATGGGTGGGTGGGTGTCCCCAAACACCTCCCTGCCCACAGAGGCGGGAGGGGGAGCCCACTGGAGCAAGAAGCGGGGCTCAGGGCTGACGCTGTGTCTGTTGCCCCCAGCTATAAGAAGGGTGGGGTGGCCTCAGGCTTGAAGCACGTGGACACGAACACCTACAACGTCCAGCGCCTGCTGCACGTGAAGGGCAAGAAGAATGTGGTGGCAAGCGAGGTGAGTTATGGGATGTGGGGGGACCCTAGCCACCAACCTCTGTGTAGAGATGCTCTTTGGGGTCAGGATCAGGCCAGAGCCCCCCCCAGACATAGCTGCCCTCAAACAGGGGACAGAGCGGGTGTGGGGCCACGACACCTTGCCTCGGGAGCAACCTCAGCCCAAAAAGCCCTTCTTGGGATAAGGAGGAGGAATACTGGCTAGATGCATCAGCACTGAGCCAGGACAGGCAGGGGCTGTGGCTCCAGGAGGACCCAGGCGTCCTGCTGCTTGACTGTCCCCCCCCAATCCCATCGTGCTGCAGGTGGAGATGAGCTGGAAAAGCTTCAACCAGGGGGATGTGTTCCTGCTGGACCTGGGCCAGCTCATCATCCAGTGGAACGGCCCTGAGAGCAACCGAAACGAGAGGCTGAAGGTATGGCTGGGGGGTCCCAGGGTCCCTCCCTGGAGGAAGGGGGTGACTGGCCACTCCCTCCCAGTCTGGGCTGACCCCTTCTTCCCCGGGTGCAGGCGATGACCCTGGCCAAGGACATCCGGGACCGGGAGCGTGGGGGCCGTGCCAAGGTGGGCATAGTGGACGGTGAGGACGAGGGTGCCTCGCCAGGGCTCATGCAGGTCCTCACGCATGTGCTGGGTGAGAAGAGGGACATCAAGGCAGCCACACCTGATGACAAAGTGGACCAGAAGCTCAAGTCTTCCCTCAAGCTCTACCAGTGAGTTGCTGCGGATGGGTCGCCTGCGGGGGCATCTCGCAGGGTGCTGGAGGGACCCAGCACCCATCTCTGCTATGTCCCACAACTCCCGTCCCCATGGACAGCCACCAAGAGGGGTCAAGGCCACCACAGGGGTGGGGACAGGTCCTTTGGATGCCATTGAAGCAAGGGGTCCCTGGTGCCAATAGGGTTGGTACCTGATGGAGAGATGGTCATGGAAGCATGACCTCTGAATACAGTGGCAATGTCCCTGGGTGGCCCCATCACATCTGACACCCCTTTGTCCCTCCTCATGGCCATGGGTGAGCTACATGGCAGGGCAAGCTGCAAACAAGGTTGCCACCATGGCAGGGCAAGAGGGTCCCTGGGTATCACCTCTGCCATGATCAGGTTGAGAAAAGGGATGGGCAGGGGACACCCCCACCCAACCATGCCACCCCAAGATGTGGATGGGGAGGGGTTTTTCCAGCCCCATTTCTAACCCCTCCTCCTCTCTTTTCCTCTGCTAGCCTCTCCAATGCCAGCGGGAACCTGGTGATACAGGAGGTGGCGATTCGACCCCTGACTCAAGACATGCTCCTGCATGAGGTGTGTTACCCATGGGATGCTGGGGGGTGCCCAATTTCCTTGGCAGGGCCAAGATGGCAAGGTGGCAAAGCTCACCAAATCAGCTTTTGAAGGGTTAAAGCTGCCCAAAGTCCTAATTTCTGCTGTTGTCCCCCCTCCAAGGACTGCTACATCCTTGATCAAGGAGGTCTAAAGATCTTTGTGTGGAAGGGCAAGAAAGCCAACAAGGAGGAGAAGCAGCAGGCGATGAACAGGGCACTGGTGGGTGCTGGGTTAGGGAACAGTTATGGGATAGCCTGGCTGTTCCCTGGGGTGCTGGGCACCCCATGCCCACGCTCTGGGTCCGAATCTCCCAGGGCTTCATCAAAGCCAAGAACTACCCAGCCAGCACCAGCGTGGAGTTGGAGAATGATGGGTCTGAGTCGACCATCTTCAGGCAGCTCTTCCAAAAATGGACTGTCCCCAACCAGACCAGCGGGTTGGGCAAGACCCACACCATGGGCAAAGTGGGTGAGTGTCTGCTTCTGACACTGCAGGACTCCTTGGATTGGGATGGGAGGGCTGTGGGGACCTCCACGGCTGGCGTGATGTGGGTCAGCCCTCTGCTCTTCCCCTCAGCCAAGGTGGAGCAGGTGAAGTTTGATGCCACCACGCTGTACGCCAAGCCCCAGCTGGCTGCCCAGCAGAAGATGGTGGATGACGGATCCGGGGAGGTGGAGGTAGGCTGGCCAGGGTAGAATGTGAGACCCTTTCGGGGCACCCCCTGGGCTGTACTGGGGGATGTCATGGTGTGCAGGGGGATGCACTAGCATGCATGGGCAGCAGCATGTCCCTGTCCCACCAGGTCTGGCGTGTGGAGAACAAGGAGCTGGTGCCTGTGGAGAAGAGGTGGCTGGGCCATTTCTATGGTGGGGACTGCTATCTGGTGCTCTACACCTATTTCGTAGGGCCCAAGGTGAACCGCATCATCTACCTCTGGCAGGTGAGACCCCCAGGTTACTGACCACAGGTGGGGGACAGGGGCAGCTCTCCAGACTGGGGGTGCTCTGCTCCTATGCATGACCCCATGGGAACGGCATGAGGGTTCCCTCTTCCCAAGAGGGAAAAGGGGGCTGTGGTGGGTGCTGAGCCCCGCTCTGCCCTGCCCAGGGCCGCGAAGCCAGCGCAGATGAGCTGGCCGCCTCTGCCTACCAAGCCGTCATCCTGGACCAGAAGTACAACAATGAGCCCGTGCAGGTCCGCGTCACCATGGGCAAGGAGCCGGCCCACCTGATGGCCATTTTCAAGGGCAAGATGGTGGTGTATGCGGTGAGCACAGGGCTGCTGGGGGGTGGGGACTGGGCAGGCGGTTGAGCCTGTGGCACCAGTGGTGACCTCCTGTCCCCATTCCCCAGGGTGGCACCTCGCGGGCGGGCAGCAAGGAGCCCACACCCTCCACCCGCCTCTTCCACGTGCATGGCACCAATGAGTACAACACCAAGGCCATCGAGGTGCCCGTCCGAGCCTCCTCTCTCAACTCCAATGACGTCTTCGTGCTCAAGACCCCCAGCTGCTGCTACCTCTGGTATGGGAAGGTGGGTACCACCGGGCACCAGGGTGGGTGCTGCCACCCCCAGGAGAAATGTCCCCATCTCTTCTTCCTCCTTGGCTGGGGCTGGTGATGGAGCAGCTGTGCTTGCTCGGCAGGGCTGCAGTGGAGATGAGCGTGAGATGGGCAAGATGGTGGCCGACATCATCTCCAAGACAGAGAAGCCAGTGATCGCAGAGGGACAGGAGCCACCTGAGTTCTGGCTGGCCCTGGGGGGCAAGTCCCAGTATGCCAACAACAAGAGGTACCAGCCCTGTGCCCAGGGGTCCCTTGTCCCTACCCAGCCTTGGGGTTAAGATGGGCCACCAGTCCCCAAGCAGGGTGAGCCCCATTCCTACCATGACTGCTGCATTGTCCCCCACCAGGCTGCAGCAGGAGAACCCCTCCGTGTCCCCCCGACTCTTTGAGTGCTCCAACAAGACAGGCACCTTCATGGCCACAGAGATTGTAGACTTCACCCAGGACGACCTGGAGGAGGATGATGTTTACCTGCTGGACACCTGGGACCAGGTGAGCTGGGGGGGCACGAGGTAGGGGGACACCTTTGATCCCACAAGCTGATGTCCCTGGAGGGGGTGGATGACCTGCAGCAGCCAGAGGTGGTAGGGTGGAAGGCTGGAAACTCCCATGTTCCTGGCCCCACGTTGTTTTTTTCCAGCCCCCTTGCTCCAGGGCATGGCTGAGGATGGACTCCTGGTGCCAGTCCCTGTGGACAGATCCTGCGTGCCCCCAACCATGGGTTGGGCACAGCCCCAGAGGGCCCCATCTCACCCCCATGGTGGACACGGTGACCTCGTTGCAGGTTTTCTTCTGGATTGGGAAAGGCGCCAATGAGTCAGAGAAGGAGGCAGCGGCAGTGATGGTGCAGGAGTACCTGTGGAGCCACCCCAGCGGGCGCGACCTCGACACCCCTATCATCGTGGTGAAGCAGGGCCATGAGCCCCCCACTTTCACTGGCTGGTTCCCGGCCTGGGACCCTCTCAACTGGGCTGTGAGTCATAGAGGGGACTGGAAAGACCGGGGGGGCCCTTCGCAGATGGGACCAGATGTGGATCTGGCCCCAGCCAGCATCTCCAGGGTGCGGGCAGGGGTTTGCCTGCTCCCTGCCCATGTTGAGGGGCTGAGCACTTTTGTCTCCTTCCCAGGACAAGAAATCCTACGAGGTGCTGAGAGCTGAGCTGGGGGATGAGAGCAGCCTCGGGCATCTCACCTCAGTAAGTAGCACAGGGACAGGGGTCAGCCTGGGGTGGGAGGGGGCACAGAAAGCCCCTCCGTCCCCTTGGCAGGTGCCATCAAGCAGCTGCAAGGACACGTCCTCTGGTGAGGGGACACCTGGAACCAGCCTGTTGCCTCCTCCGTTCCTGGGGCAGCCCTTGATGTGACCCTGTCTCTCGCTCCCCCCGCCCCATCCAGGTGCTCACATCCAGGCAAGAGGTCTTCACCAGCACCACCAGCCTCCTCCCCAACAAACAGGAGACCTTCCCCCTGGATGTGCTGGTAAACACCTCAGCCGAGGACCTGCCGCGGGGTGTGGATCCCAGCAGGAAGGAGGTGAGACGAGGCTGGGAGGCTGCTGGGGGGGGTACCGGGGAAGCCTCCCCCGCTTTACCTCAGCCTCATCTCTCTTCCCCCAGTACTACCTCTCCGACCAGGACTTCGAGGCTGTTTTTGGCATGAGCCACTCCGCCTTCAGCAAGCTGCCCTTGTGGAAACAACAAAAGCTCAAGAAGGACAAAGGACTCTTCTAGGGCAGGAGCCTGGGCACAGGGACAACCCCAGCTTGTTATTTTTATTAAATAAAATGGATTTGGAGAGCGGGGCTGTGTGTTTCCCCCCAACCCCTGGGCTCAGCCCAGGTGTGGGGCTTATTTGGCAAAGAGATGGCACAGGGGGACAGAGGTCTTGACCAGGCACTGAGGCAGTGCAGGGAAGGACCCTCAGCTCCTTTTCCCTGGGTCCTTCCTTTGCCCCCCCGCCCCCGTGCTCAGAGGTGATGCACAAGCTGCCCCCACCTTGGGCACCCCTAGGGAGCCAGGGCTCCCCCATCCCACCCCAGCAGCTGCAGCTCAGGGCTAAAGGTCTGGTATACAGCTGGAGCCGCTCCCTCCGTTATCACATGAACCTCAGTAAATACGTGCAGTACCAAAGGTAAAAGCAACAAGGCACAGGCTGAGGGGATGGCCCCTGTGTGGGGACAGACACCAGGGATCACCTTGTCCTTGCCCTGGGAGGGGAGGAGGGCATCTTCTTCCTGCTTTGGATCTGTTGGGGACCCAGAGAGGGGCTGGGGGTCCCCCAGAGGGGTGCTCTCTGCACATGCTGTTCCTGGGCGACTGAGCAAAGTCCCAACAGCAAATGCAGGGTGGAGGTGCAGTACCCACCATCTGCAGCGTTCAGCAGGCAGCAGCCCAGACGGTGTGGAAATATGATTCCCAAACCAAGAGAGGGTTAATAAAGAGGTTTTAATTTCACAAAAATCTATCTACACATCATTTAAAAAGGGGCGGAGGGAACCCAAGAGCAAAAACTGTAAAGAATAGAGAGGAACAGGTCTGCTAAAACACAGAGAAAAGTGCTGCTCCACATCAACAGTTTAAAGAACCAGAAAGTTGGGGTGCAGGCAGAAACCTGCAGCAGCCACCCCACGGCAGGCAAGGCTGGAGTCCAGCAGCAGAGCTACATGGACAGCACCTGCCAGGGGTCCCGCACCCTTTTCTCTCTCTTTGGCGGGAAATTACAGGGATAATTAGCTCAATTAAAAGGAAAACAAAGCAGATGAGTTATTCCCAGCCCCCAACCCCACTAAGCACGGTGATCCCCACATGCCCCCGTGCCACGGTGAACCGCAGCAGGAAGCGCGGGGCTGGCCATCAGCCCTTCCTCAGGATGAGAAGGAAGATGCACGGGTGATGGTTATCCACGCTGCAGCGAGCAGGAGGTGGAAGGCAATGCAATGGCCCCAGGCGTTGGAGAGCCCCCGCTCCTCCTCCTGCTCAGCTCCTCGCATTGGTCTCAGCCTGCCGCTCCGGTGGGGAAACCAGTCCTTGCTTTGCAAAGGCTCTTTGTTCAGCCCCACTGGCGAGGGCTCCCCAGGGACCTGTGCACACAAGCTCCAGTTCATTGACACGAGCAGTTTTGCACCTCTCAGAGTAGGGGAGTAAATCAAGACCAAATTATCGCAGTCAAACAACGAAGGGGCGAGAGAAACGGCAAGATGGGAGTTCCTTGTGTTTATATGCTGAATCACACTTGGACTAAACTAGGTTGATTCAGGAGCGGGTAAATGTTTAACCACAACTCTGTACATCTGAGGAAGAGCTTGCACGTGCTCAGGGACTGCAGCTGAACTTCTCCACCTACCTATCCCCCAGGATGGGTAGCCCCACCTGGAAGGGACAACCTTACTGAACAGTGTGAGCATCGGGAACGTTACAGCTGGTGGGCAGCACGCCCCTCAGGGATTACACACCGTCTTCCCCCCGCTGCTCTTGGACAGGGAGAAAGCTGGCTTCTGCAAGGAAGGGGCTCTGCAGACACTCCTGCCAGAGTGAAGGTGCAACTGAGCTGCCGCATGCCAAACAAAAAAGCTTAAATTAATTAACAGATGTCTGCACATTCTTAATGGCTAGAATAATAAGCAAGAACTTTTCATAAAACAAGGAACGCTGGTTTCAAGCATCAGCTTTCGCACCTTGATCCAAACAAAAACTGGTTTTAAACAAAAATTACTGCACTGAAAAGTCAGGCAATGTTTGCTTTTATTATAAATTAACTGGAGTGCAGCGCCTTGCAAAAACAACCTTGCCACCCAGAAAAGCAGAGCTGACTTCTGATACTACAGGAATACCGGTTATTTACAGCACTAGCATAGGATGCGCTTGGGGAATACAAATTTGCCCTGTGGTTGGAGCAGTCCCTTCATCACATTCGCAGGGGCGATCAGTTCAAAGGACAACTCCCATGTCACCGCCTCTTCCCGCTACCCAGAATTCTACCAAAATTAGTATCGACAATAAAAAAGTATAATGCTTTGTAATAAATTAACATATACACCCACATGGGCTGCATCTTACAAGATAAATGCTCTATCATGTTTACAACCAAACGTTCACTCCTAGCCCAGAAACCAGAAAGATGTCACCCTGACCAGGTCCACTGGGCTCATCCGACACGTGGACTGGAAGGTCAGTCAGTCTTTTCACCACACTGGGGTCCCCAAAATACTTGGTTTGGGGAGGACTACCGATGACTGTGGCTCACTGATGCGCACAGAGGTGAGAAGAGGCCACTGAGGTATCATCCCCCTGCCAGCCTGCTAGGATAAACTCCAGTGTGGAAGTGCCCATGAAAGAGGTGCCTGCTGTCTCCTAAATCGGTGGTTTTGTCTGCTTTGCTTCAGCTGATTTATTCCTGAGAAACTCCTAACAATAGTTTAAAAAACCCAGAAACTATCTCGACAGCAAAAGAAGGTGGGTTTTTTTGGTTGTGTGTTTTTTTTTTTTTTTTAAACAAGTCTTTCACCTCTAAAACTCAAGCTGCAAAAATCATAACTAGAGGCCAAAACAAGAGCAACTACTCTGCTTAACAGCAACAATTTCTCCGAAATAAGTAAATGCCAGCAAAACAAAACATCTGCCCTTGCTAAGTAAGTGCGAGGGTGCTGAAAAAGTGAAGTCACTAGGCTTATCCCCCCCCTGCTGAAACAAGCTATAAAAGGAGCATCATGTCTCTAAATCCAATAAAATGCAACACTTCTTCCTAACCGTATTCTGTTAATGCTGAACATGGGCTTTCTGAAAGCTTTCCACCTGGTTTAAGTTTCACAGTTTGAGCACTCTGCACTCCTCAGAAAGGAGAACAGAGGCATAGCTGCAGTAAAAACCCTCTTACCCTCGGATACGAGAAGACCAAAGCAAGACCATGGTTCCATCAAAGAGCAATTCAACTGCCAAGGGCTACCCTGCAGACCCTGCCTTTTCCCACCGTTTCTGATTCACGATGACACAGGCCTGCGCACAAAGGGTAACGCCAGAACACTCTTTCCCTCACAGAAGATGCAAAGTGGCTGTTGCTCACCTCCTGCTACTGTTCTCAGTCTGCTCCAGGTGTTCACCTACCCCCAGAGTTACATCAAAGCAGCCCTAAGCAATATAACTTCAGTGCAAAATACTGCACACCAAAGAGAGACCTCTCCTCTCCAAATCGTACTTAGGCAACAACCTTATGAAGAAAATGCAGTCAAATAATAGAACTTGTAAAATGAAAGAAATCACGTATATAATCTCAGGTCTAAAGGAGGATGACAGTGAATGGTGTAAAAAAATGACAGAGCTGCCACCAGGTATGCAATACATTCCACAGCACCAACAGTTTGTTTCCTGGAACTGTATGTAAATAGCAGAGCGCTTACAAACCCATGAAATTCAAAATGCGTCAGCTTGAGTGACTCCAAAACGCCTGTTAGCGAGATGACTGGCAAGAGCGTACTCAGTGATCTGGGTTTCCAGTGAATATTACTAACACAACACACGCCAGGTTACAGAATCTATTGCTTAAATTGCTCTTGGAGAGGAAAAAAAAAAAAAAAAAGCCAAGTGATATGTAAATCTTCGCCACTCACGTCTCATAGGTGAGTGGGCTTTTAAGTTGAGTCTCTTTTTGCACTTTTTTTTTTTTATATCAGTTTATGAGCAGCTGTAGTCTTGTGGCTTGATGCAACTCTTTAAGGCTCCATGCTGACAAAATTATTTGAGGAACAATAAAAACTTCACCACAGGAGGATCGCTCTGGGATGTCAAGGTTTAAACGCGTGGTTCAGGCCCAGGACTTGCACAGATGGTTCAACAAACCAAGCGTCCTGTATTTCTACCTTTTGTCTCTTGTTTTGGCCCTGAGCTGTTTGTTACTCCTGTGTGTCTGGCACAAGTTCAGAATCTTCCTTGTTCCTCAGGAGGAACAAGGTGTTTTACTCTTCACAGAGGCTGACGAACCGATCTTCCTACTTCCATGCTAAGTGGCTGTGCATTTTTTTCTGTTTCTAGTAACTCATCGAAGATATCCCTAGGACAGAGGGAAAGACCAACAGTGAAACTTATGTACAACAACAAACCGCTACATAAGACAGCCCCGAGGGAATCAGCAACTGGATTTAATCCACAAACTCAAGTGTCACAGATCCTGGCAGAGAAAGGTGTCTTATCTGGCATCTCTAAGCAAGGCTCCTTGAATCCCACAGCACTTTTTTTTCATTCATTATTACAATGAGTAAGGTCAGTGGCAAGCCTCAAAGAACAGTAACAATAGTGAAAATAACTCCTGGCTGGTAAAAGGATCAGAAGCAACACAGGACACAGTCTGTAGATGAAGTAACATCCTTTATTATAGCAACCAGTAAAGAGAGAAGGGGACAAACTGAGGCACAAAACCCCTTCTTCAGTTCTGTGTGCCTGAAAAGGTATCACTTCTACCTACAAACCCCCTCTTGCCCGTGTCCTGAGATGACCACGGCTGCAACAACACAACCGCTAGGAGCAGGGATAAGGGCATTTACAGATATCACAGCACTTAAGGGAAAAACCCAAGCTCCTTTATGATTCCTCGTGCAACGAATGCATAGCTGAGACACTGAATCCTCTTCTTAAAAGATGATTTAATGCATCTTGTTAAAACCCTATGTATTAGTGACATACAATTCCATGCCTCTGAACTTGGAGCACTTCAGTTTTGTCGTTCTTGCATATAATTCTGATTACGCTTTCTTCTGACAAATACATGGAGATACTTTACATCCCAGCAAAGAGGACTAGAGGAAGAAGAGAAGCCCTCTTCCTCATAAACAGCAGGTTACTACTAGCAGCAAAATTCCCCAAGACACCTACTTGTGCATGTAGAAGAAGATGTAGCCGCTTCGGTCTCTGTCACACTGAACAGTGGCCTCTAGAGTTCTAGACACTTCCAGGTCATTGTAGGTGAACCAGGACTGCTTCTTGATATCATAGACATCACTGATGTAATGACCTTAAAAACACAGAACGCACCTTTCTTTTCATGCTGCAGTTCAACCAGTAAGCTGGTTAGCTAGATACCTCAGCCCACAGACCTATGTCAGATTTAAATGCTAAAAGACCCTTAAGATCCTGCTCCCTCCATCATTCCTGGTCAGTGAGCTGGTAACAAGCACAAGCAATTCCATGGACCCCACAAGCACTACGTCATCCACATGCTGAGTGTTAGGCACCATGACATCCTCAACCTGCTCCCCCACCAGCAAGCCATGATGGAAGACTTGCTTTGCTGCCTGAAATCTTCTGCAAATAATCCTTCTACGGTAATTCTGTATTACAGATTTTTTAAGCTAGATAAGAGATGAAGAATAAAATGTGGTATCTTTTACCTGAAGATGATGTGCTTCCGATATGGCTGACGATGCTGATGAGACGATAGGAGTGGGGAAGCTCTCCTGTCTGGGGGGGGGGGGGGGGGGAAGTTCAATTAAAGCTTTTAGGCATTCACTTTTGTCCCCCAAAAGGACAAGATGATTTATACCCGAGATACCAGCTTTAGCTACTGTATTCAAAGCTGCAACCCAGTCAAGGATTACAGAAACAGACACCCTGTTTCAGACCAAACAAGCAGTCCTTCCAGAAGTGGGAAAAAGCCTCCCATCTTATTTAATCTTTCAGCAAGCCAATGAACATGCAAAGGAGCCACTCTGACCTCACAACAGATGCTGACACGAGCTTTACACTGCAAAGTCTTCTAAACAACTATTTCCTGAGTGACTTCCACTGATGTCAGAATTAATCCACCAAATAAATATAGACAAGCAAAAAAGGGAACACCATGCTTACTTCTGAAATATCAAAGAAATACCCTTGATAATGGTACACAGGTTTAACAACTAATACTGCATATGTAGCCCAGATTCTCTTGTCATGCACCCGTAATGTCAGCACACAATGCCCTCTTTGCATGCAGGAAACATGCTCTGTCTATTCACTGACAATAAAACTAAATGGTGGTAACTGGCTTTTGACAATTATTTTTTAATCCTCTCTGACCAGGAGATGTTACTGATAAGATTCACTGACAACACTATTAAAAATGTAACTTGTGGTTTAAGGGTAAGGTAATTGGTAAAGAATTGTAAGAAAATAAAAACTGCTCAAAGAAACTCCAATTATTTAACCTTTTCCACTCTACACAGTACTCCTCCCACTGAGGCAAGCAGGCAACTTTCACAACACTGCTGTGTGGAGTCTGAGTGTGCCAGCGGCTGGCAGCACAGCCTAGGTTACAGTTATGTTTCACCTAATGGGAGTAAGATCTCGCCACAACTTCCCAGTTCTGGTGGTGCAGGATCTAGAAGCCTATGGCACTGCAATTAAACTACCACGCTGGCAGAAGTCCTCTCTCTCTGTAAGTAAGAATTTCAGGCTCATTGCTTTAAATGCACTGGAACATTTCTGGTATAAAATTACTGTTTCCTTTTCACCATTACCCACATCTTAGAGAAACTCAGAGGGTGTCTGCAGCTGTTTTGTTTTAGGTTTTTTTGAAATTAAAATAACACAATAGGACAGTCTCTTAAGGATAGAAATTTTCTATCTTTTCACTTTTGAACATAAAAGACCTTTCTAGACTCTGCACTTGCTTTGTAAAACTACCTCCAACACTAAACTGATGGTAAAGAAGGGTGTATTTCTCAGTTGGCTTTTGCAATCATAGATCACACCTCAGCATTTCTTTTCAGCTCTTCTGCTTCAGCTTCTGAATACTCCATGTCAAGAACATCCTCATTCCCAGAGTCTTCATCAGAACCAACGCTGTCCAGGAGAGAGCTGTTGAACTCTAGATAGCATGGAAACAATGATATGGTGTGAGAAGCCATGGCACACACAGGAATTCACAACAGGTTGAGGTGTATCTACCCACATAAACAAGCACAATAAAATGCTAATGTTTCAAGCTTCCTTTCCAAGGAAAGCAGGAGATACTGGAATTTCCAAATAAAAACTCTCTCCCTTCCCCAACTTGTCAGAGCAATAGTTAAGAAAAGTATCTTGGACTACAGAATTAATTTTAGCATCATCTCTCTCATACTTCTACAAAAGGGCACTATGGCAATGACAGCTGGGTGATAAAAAGAGCCTTTAAACCCCCAATTCGCTCCAGAGCACCAGTGGTCTGCAGCCAGAACTGACGTTAAAAGAAGTACAGCCAGTCTGGTCAGTGAACTGTAAGTTTCTGCAACAAGAAGCTATGAATTACAGTTTTAACTGTAAGTTGCATTAACAAAGTGCATTTTTCAATTAAAACTGGCATCAAAATGCTACTGCTGGCAGCAGGCATCTTTTCATTGTTTTCAACGGTAAGAAGGCTGCTCACTGCAGGAACTTCCAGTTTGCTTGGCTGAGCAAAATGCAGGCAGCTTTCTGTAAAGAGCCGGAAGGCACCACTGCTCCCTGTACACGCTGTTCCAAACTTCCTGGGATTCGGCAGCTACCCGACTAATTTAAGATTTTGTACAGTACTCATTAGGAGAAGTAGCTATGCTTTCACCAGCTAAATTAAAACTATGGAGTCCTGGGTGGATGAGAAGTTGAGATTAACAGGACACTGCTCAGGATTTTTTTTTTTTTCTTTTTTTAAAGAGACTATCATGCCAGTTATGATGGACATGTTTTGCCAAAGTGATTCTCACATTGCTTGCCCCGTTAAATCATCAGACGCTGGATTAGCATAATCTTCTCGGGAAGTTTATAGATGAATCCCTTTAACTGAGAATATTTTACTGCTGGTTTCCACACTTATTCAGGCTGTTGTAAGCTAGACTACAGCCAAGAAACACAGCCACGTAGATAGGTCTCTGCATGAAGCACTTGCCACAGGTATTGCTAAATGCCACTTCAACGGTCTCTGGATGACTAGTGGTTCTTTGATTGCAGCACCATTGGGAACCTTCCTAAGACAAATACTACCAGCTATATGTTCAAGATTATTAGCATCTCCTTGAATAAATGCTGGCTGATGCCTTACAAACGAGACAGTAGCAAGTTGAGAAGCACAAGGCAACGCTCATGTTTAAGTCAAGCAACTGCAAATCAGGAGGAGGAAAGCTTGCTAGCCTTGAATTCTTCCTGGACACAAGAATCAAGGAAGACCTGAGAGGGTCTGGGCAGTCAGTCTGCCAGAGCTCATCAGGGGACAGACCTCAGGCTGAAGGATGCTTAAGCAGCATTCAACTTACATCTCTTCAGAAGCAGACATAGGTTCATCCAGTAATAACCAAGGGCCTTTAAAGGTGCCTGAGCAACTACAAGTACCTTAACACAGTATTTCATTACCCCTCCCTCTCCCTCTTTGGAGCAGGAATTTTCTCTTGGTTATGCTTTGCTCTGCCAGATTGCATGAAATCACTCACATGCCAGCCTCACACAAATGTTAAACAGTGCCTGAGGCTCACCACACTGTCTGGATTTGGAGAAGACAGATAAGTGTATTTTGGGTTTCTTTTTTCACTGCCAACAGCTATACCTTGCAGTGAGGTCTGTCTCCCTCCTGTCCTCTATCAAACAGATACAACACTTACTCATTCTCCTGGGCAAGGCCAGTGCATTCATTAATCAGCACTAAAATATCAATGCAAGTAAGAAATAATCCTTATGCTCTGACTAGGGCAATTAGCGTGCTGGCTTCTGCTGGGAATGCAAAATTTCAAAGTCCATTTTTCTCTCTCTAAATTAATATTATACATTAAATATATATTATATATATTTAATATCATATATTACATATATCTGTCTATATATCTATATCTAATTAAAAATTCAAGAGACTGAAATAAGTAATTTTTCATATTAAGTTTTTCCTGGCATTTGCCTTCACAACCAAGAGCAAGAAAAGCTGACCTGAGCAAAGCCAAACACAACAAAGCACACACCAAAAGAACATGAAATGCCAGCTGTCTTACAGACACTCAGGAGCTGCACTCACACATACAGATCTATTTTCTCTCAAAAACAACATCCTGGAAGAAGTTAAATAAGTTTCACCTTGTAGACTTAATTCCGTGGCTCGTTTAAGGTCATCATCCTCTTTTTGTTCTCGTGCCTCCTAATGGGAAGAGAACAAAACTTAGCTCATTGAGACACTTTACTGTTTAAAATTCTTGTGGTGCTCTTTTTCCATTGAAACTGTGCTGCTCTGGTTTCTACAACAAACCTGACATTGTAAATTAAAGGTTCTGTGTGAAGGAATGTTTGCAACCAGCAAGAGTCCAATGTTCCCGTGAAACAGAACCTGGGACAAACCTTCATTAAGACTCGTCAAAGCTCCTGAAGTTTGGTATGCAGCAGAGCGAGTCTCTAGTAACACCGAACGCTTTCTCTGGATCATTAATTTGAAAAGCATCTGAATGAATTTGCAACCTTCGCTAAGGAAAGCTGTCACTTACACACAAAGCTCCTGACACTTCGACAAAATTTAGACTTACTTCTGCTCAAAGCCAGCTGAGGACAGAGTCGTTAAATCCTGACAGATTTTATTATTTTTAAGCCATTTGAAAGTAGAGCCAGTGGTTCTATGTCACAGGTGTAACTCACAAAGGCAGGATGCAAAAAGAGACACCACTAAAGAACCAGGTACTAAAAATATTGCAATGAGCAAGTAGCAAAGAAACCTCAAGTCAACAAACCCTTCTAATCTTTGAATAATATCATGCCCCTGTTCCTCCCACCACTCTTGAAAGCCCAGAGCTACAGCAAGCCAGTCAATAATATTTAATGAGCTGGCTTCTTAATTCAGGGTTTGAATGCTTTCAGTGCACCTGAACGCAGAACCCTAACTATGTATTTCAAATCAAGATAACCACAGCTACCACATTTCCATGCTTGAATCATTAGAATAGCAGATTTTCACTTCAGAACTGTAGCAGAACAATGCTCAAAGAGCAGTTTTACATTATTAGCATGAGGCCTTTTATCTCACTATTTCTAAAGCATTTGGGAATCTTTGTTAAACTACTCAACATCGCTGAATCAAAGCTACATCTGGCATGGAACATACCAACCAGCATCTCATAATGAGTAATGGGAGAGAAAAATCCAAGAGCCATGGAAACATCAGATCTCATAAGGAAAACCATGACAGCTTTAGTATTAATAGAGAGCAGACAAGGGCACCTATTTAAAGAAAGACCTGGCTAAGTACTTGATTCACTCTTGGCAGCTCGGTTAAACTTGTGGAAATCAGTTTACAGGTCTTGAAATTCAAGTGGAATACAGATGGTTAGCACATAACCCGAGATCCTAATTCTTTCCAAGTCTAATTTAAAGGACTTGTTTTAGACTAAATTATTTGGGATCCTTTTTCCAATTTACTAACAGGGAAGGATCACATAAATGCTCAGTTCCTACATTCTTCACTAAGCATCCCCTACTTGCTAGTACCAGAAACAAGGCACTGGGATAGACAGATCTTTAACCTGACCTGGCATGGCCGTTCTTAGTGTTTGCTTTGAAACCTGCCTCTTTCACTTTGAGTCTTGACATGGCATGCTTCAAGCAGCAACTGCCAGGGAAGCTAAAGGTGGGCTTGGATCTTGGTGACAGAGAGTAAGAGTTTAGTTCAGTTTATCATCGTTTTCATATCATGTTACAAGCCAGTGTATAAATGTGCAGGGAAAGCTTTGAGAAATCTGCAGGTCTGTGATGTGATATATGGTTTCCAAAGCACTTACAAAACGTGCCCAGATGTATCCAGAGCTGTCACTCTACTGACACTGGAGCTAAAAGAAACCCAAATCTTTTTTCATCTGATTCTCTCAAAAAAGCAGCAGAATCCCTTTGCAATTACTGCCTGAACACAAGCTTTTCCTTTAGCTATCAGGTTTCCAGTGCTGGGGAAGATAACCCAAGGAAGCAAACTTTATTTCTTACTTGCTCTTGAAGGCTTTGAGCCAGTGCCTGCTGAAGTTCTTGTTCTTCCCTCTCTCTCTCCATATCGTACTGCTGCAGCCAGTCAACCTCCCCCTGGGAGCCTTCCGGAGTTTTGTTTTCCTTATTCTCATCAAAATCTTTAGTTATCTCAGTGAAATTGGCAGGACCTGAGGAATCAGAAAGTACAGTTATGCTTTCCTGGGTCTTCTGTTACCAGCTAAATCCTCTTTAAATCCTTGCAGCACAGTGACATCTACTGACAGGGAGAGCTCACCAGCCATAAAAACCGCACACGAGTCAAATGGAAAAAGCTCCAAAACAGTCTTACGCTTATTTTAACAGGTGTAGGATGAACCATGTGATTAATCCCTGAACCTGTTCTCTTCTTAGCCTTTTATGTTCAGTCAGAAACAGCAACTTTAGTTAAAGTAAGATGTCACACCCCACTAGGTTTCTGCAGTCATGAATCTGACACTTGAATTTGTCTAGAAGGAACCATGGATTATAAAAATTTGCATTGCATATTGTACCTTGGAGTACTAAAGATGAAACCACAATTAAAGCCAAATCATATGTAAGACACAAGGAAGCATAAATCTCAAGCACTGTTTAAATCTGTCAACTTTTTGCATCAGGTAAGAGCCTCAATCCTGTGAACACTATCTACAGCTTTACAAGTGCAAGAAGGTTATAACTTTTCAGTTCACCTTGAAAGTGAACGCTATGGCAGAAGTATTTTATAAAACTTCTGGAATGAACATTCATTCAACCACTGCATACACCTCCTGCAGTTGCAGGACACTTTCATTCTCCCATTTGCTTGCAGCTGAGAAAGAATCAGAACCTGCTCCAACAGCTATCATGCAACAACACGTGAAACTTCATAGTTTTGCCCTATGCAGACTTCAACATCTGCTCATTAGTTATTAGCAAGGATTATACAAGGCACTCTCAGTATCTGTGACCTCTTAAACACAAGACCACCAGAACCAAAACTATAATCCATCAGTCTAATCCTCTTAAGATGAAAAACAAAACAGAATTTATTACATGACCTTTGAAAACTTCCAATGTAAGAAGAAATACTCACTTGACTCATGCTTGAGATTCATGTAGCAGAAAAGACATCTTCTGTCATATCTAAATTAGCCTTTTTTGAAAGCACCACAAATTATTCAGTGTTTACAAAAAAAATTACTAGCGGTAACAAGAAATGGACCAAGTTAAATCAGTCATATTTAGAATCATCTTGTCTGATATAGCTAAGCATCGTTTGCAATTAAGTTTCCTTTAAATAGAACATGGGATTGTGACTCATGGCATGTTACATTCAGCTGCCGTAACTGGTAACTTAACATACACACATACCTCATCTGAATGCCAATGCTTTGAGAAATACTTGTGGGTTTTGGTCATACACAGTCAAATACAGAAAGCTGAATGCAATGTTGAGTGTTAACTGCATTCTTAATGAAAAAATACAGAAACCTTTATTAAACACATACTTTTTGTTTAAGTGTCACAAGAGAGCCTTCAAATAATTACATTATACTTTCCAAATAAAACCTGGAGAGAGAGAGATATTTACATGGCCACACACTCACAACTCTCTTTCACACAACCATAAACAACATTAGTAGGGCACAAACAAGGCTGACCACAGACTTAGTTTTCTTATCCACTGCCTTCCAACATGAAAGCTCTCAAGAGTTGTCCATTGAAACAAGTGTGATTTTTGATAATAGAGTGAGGTTTTTTGTTGTTAATATTTAACTTCCTGGCTCTCAGAGGACAAGGCAGGCATATTGTTGGCCTGTTTTTCCAGGCTAGTGGAATTAAAAATCTGACTGAAAGCATATAGCACACAACAAACGATAAACACTTTCCTTCAGCCAGCTAAAGGAAGACACTCAATTTCTCCACACTGAGATCAAACAGGCTCCTTCTTGTACACAACTGTGTTTCTGGGTCAGAGGCCATAATTCACATGCTGAGTCTCTGATGCTCAAGGGTCTACTCTCACATTAAAAAGTATTAGAAAAAAATTACAGAGATAGTGTTAAATTTATTAGTAACTAGTGATAAAATAACTCCATTTAGGAAAGCATTCTAGTCTTAGGCACCCAAGACATCACTCTTGCACATCAGCAATGTGAACACTGCTACCATGCTGCCCAGGCTGCCACAGCTACAGAAATGAAAATACTTTCTGATTACGGAAGATTAAGTTCCAGACACTGCCAAATCTTAGTAAATTGAATTGTCTGGTACAGGAACCAGTGGAAGCATGTGTTAATCGTGAGAGAAAAAAAATGGAAATTAACTCTGAAGATGACCTTACCTTTATCAGAAAGGTGACAGACATACAAGAAAATACATTTTCACAGTTCAATGAATTAACACTTTATACACAGGGAAACTGTAAGAAAACTCTGAGGAAGTCAAGCAGTTTCAGCAGTGGACTTGCATCCAGATTCTGCCACCATACATTACTACCCTGCTACTATCAGTAACCTGCTTTAGCTTGCTATAGTCCAATTAAGATGGTAACTTTGCCTTACCTGAGTCTAATGCTGCTTTGGGTTTCTCCATCTCCATAGATTCCAGGTTTTCTGGCAATTCCTGAATTTCGTCGTCTCCAAAACCAGTGTCTGGGCTGCTTGTGGGCTTATCTTCATCATGGCTCAGAGACAGAGAAGCTTCCCTTTTGCTAATCTCTAAGACAGCTGCTAGCAGCTCATCTTCACTCATCCCATCAAAACCAGCATTTCCCAGCTCAGGTTTATCACCCTCCATTTTACTTCTTTTTGAACCCTACAGATGAATGGACTTATGATTAAGTGCTTGAATAAACAGGTATATAACATCAGCTTTACATTTCCGTGGAGATTTTTTTTTAATTATTATTTTATTAACCCAGGGAGTGGGAGCTTGGCTCTGTCAACATTAAACAGATAGTTATGTAAGACTCCATGGAGAGACAACCTTCATAGCTACATTCACTCCAAGGAATAATATTTAAATATAAACTACAACCAGTTTTTACAGGCCCTGTGGATTAACATACACAAAATAACTCTTCCCTTTTCCTTCCTTTCCTTCAACACGTGTTCCACCTTTAGATTCTGATGAATCCTCAAGCCTCTGGCAAGTCAGTGCTGAGGCACAAGTAGTGAAATTGCAAGTTTGTTAACAAAGGCTGAAGCAGCAACATGAGAGTAATTGAACTTGAACACAGGGATGGAAGAATAGGAACTGAAATCAGGCTGGTATGAAGAGCAATTAAAATTAGGTTTGGTGCTGCAGACTTGCCATATGAAATCTTGCGGGGGGCAGGGGGGAGGACTCTGCAAACCTAGTAAGAAAACAGTTAACCAGGGAAAGGGGGGAATTATTCTTTCCTAAGCAGAACAGAATGACTTTAAATTGGAAGAAAGGAAAACCACTTTACTCGTAAGCTGAATTTTTCCTTTTTTAGCTATTTTCCTAAAACTGACACTCATCAACTCCTACTCCATACTGACTTGCAACTAATATAATAATTTCAATCATTTTGATATCAACTGTTAACCAGGAGGTTAACCTCCATGTACACATATTTACACAATTACACTGCTTAGATTTTTTTCCCCCTGTATTATGTTAAAAATGGGGAAAAATAGTTTCTATCAGAACGTACTTACTCAGGTCTTATTCCAAACTGCATTTGGATAGATTTCAGAACTTCATTAAAATGATGAAAAATACATTTTTACTGCTGCTTTTTACTTAAATACAGCAACCTTTTGATGAGCAAGGCTAGTTTTATACGGCAAACATTTTGTATTAAAACTGGCTTATCAAACAAGATTAGCAAATGAATTAGCCAACTAAATTGCTTGCTCTAGACATCATGCCCTCCAAGAACTAGAACTGACAAATTTAAACCTGTCTCCTCACATCTATTCATGCACTGAATAAGGAAAGCAGAGTACCTGCTTTTTAAGCTTTCTGATTTCTCTCTCTACACCTGTAGGCTACTAATGTCAAAACTGGTTTAGCTCTTCAGCAAACCCTAGTGCCAGGCACTTTGCCAATAACTACCACTAATTCAGTGGCTGGACTTTAAAGACTTGGCAGCATCTGTGCATTATCTGAATACAACTTTTCTATTAGAAATTATTTGCATAGATTTTAAAGTAGCTTAGGCTCTAATACAGGCTGCTTTAAATAAGTATTTTTAAAAAGTACTTCAAATACTACTTCATCTGCAGAGGCAGAAATCACAGAAATTGCAGTTCTGCCCACTTTAGCTGGATAACTGCTATTTGCCCTGCCAACCCAATGTTGTATACCCCCACTGTTCCAGCTGTTCTCCCATATGGCAGGACTGTTTTGCAAGCAGTGCCCCACAGAGGATATACAGGCCATACAAAGTGACTACCAAGCCCCTAATGCAATCACATCCACAGCTGCTACGAGAAGCATACCAAGGGAAATGGTGCAGCAGCAGTAATGCCACTTCCAAGGACCAGGATCAGGTCCTCCCAGGACAACACTGAGAAGGGCAGCTGATCTTGTTAATGATCACAGATGGCTGGTCAGGCTGGTGGTTGAGGAGTGGCCATTGTGCACAGCCACAAAGAATAAAGTCACTTATGTGGAATCATCATCACCACTGTTTCTTTCCCACAACAGGCTGGAAAGCCTATAATTAATTTGCTATTCAAATTAATAGGCTTTATTCCCACAATTTCTGCACTCACAGGGCTTGTGTGATAGAGACTACCTACACTTCTTCACGAATAAAACTCAAGGAAGAATAATTTAGGACAGTCTGGAATACTTTTTCTATACATAAGAGGGACTTCAAAGACAAGCTAGTTTCCTTCCCCCACCCGCAGCCAGATATAGATGTGCCATGCAGGACAGTAGTTGCCTACCCTGTTCCTGAGACCTTCAGCAAAGGGTTTTCTGCTTTCTCCCAAAACAATCCATTCCATCCCTATACATCCTGAGCATCAGGAATTTTTCCCTAACATGTCACCTAAAAAAATCACTGTCTGCAATTTGGTCTATTACTTCTTGTTCTACCCACCACAGGCATGGAAAACAACTCAGGTGTTTCTATTGATTTCTTTCCCTTCCTTGAAGACACAAGCTCTGCTTATATTTCTCCTTAAACTAAAACTAAAAACCCCCAAGTTCACTCGCCTGCTCTTTCCGCAAAAATCTTCCTTTCTAAACCTCTGACCATTCATGTTCCTCTCCTCTGGCCCCTCTCCAATTAATGTATAACTCTTTTCAGTTCGGAGCCCAAAGCTGGATACAGAACTCCAGCTAGAGCTCAATGTTGAGGAAAAAAGGAGGGTTACTTCACACAACCTGCAGGCTATGCCTCTGTCTATACACTTCTGTTTTCAACCAGCCTGACCTCGTGACCAGCTGTCACCTTTCACGCCCTTTCTGAAGGCCCACTGCTTTCCCAGCTGTTCCCATCCTGCATTTACAGGCGATTAGTCCTGCTAAGATTAGCACCTTCAGCCTGTTCCTACTGAGCAACCCCTCCTATTTTTATGCAATTTCTCAGATTTGTCAAGATCATTCTTAACTGTAGTTCTGAGCTTCATCACACTGGCAGCCCTTTCCAGCTCTGGGTCTTCTGAGAATTTAATACTCATTATCTATTTTATCATTTATTAAATACTGTGTGGATCAGGTTCCTCCCTTGGTTTGATCTTCCCATCAGATCAGAAACTGTAGGTATCTTCCTCGTGTTACCTATTGCTGTTCAGCCAGCTTTACTCCTGTCCATAATCAAGACCACAAGTCCCTGCTTGATTAAAATAACCCCATGAACATTGTCAAAAACTTTAGAGAAGCAGAGATGCAGGACACTTGTCCTAAGCACTAGGCCTGCAACACTTAATAGAAGAAAGTAGTACTGCAATATAATCCTCTAAGCTTCTTGTTTTCCCTTCTGGGTCATCATTCCTTCCCACACAACTCATCTACTTGCTAATACACTGCCCTGATAGAGGCAAAAAATATCTTGGCAACATTAATACTAGTCACAATGAAGAGCTTGAAGGCAATTTGAAGTTAACTGTGCCTTTACACCAATGAACCTGATCTCTACACACTTCTATGTGTTCACCTCCAAAGACTGATAGCTTCAGTTTCTAAAAGCATTTAAAAAGCCACACTCAAAAGGGGACACAGATTGGATGTGCAAGAAGTTCTCTCAACTGAATATTTTGCCTAGATCAACTTGTACTGGATCTAATTTAATCAAGGTCTTTACTGCATAATTTTATTATTGACAGCCCATTATATTTCAGCTTGGGAACATTATTAGTGAAAGTCACCCAAAGGACTGACAAAACTGCTAAGCAGCTGGTATACATAACCTGAAAACTGAAGTGGAGTTGCAATGCAATTACCTCTGTTCACAGTGGGAACCCAAGACAACTATACAGAGAGGTCAATTAGCAAAGCACTCCCTTCCAGCATTGCAGTGCTAATTAGGAGAAAAAACTTATCTTACATCAGTTTTACTCACAGTCTATGCTAAGAAAAGCACAGGCCAGACACGAGCACATATAGGATCTCCGTATATGAAAGTTTGCAGGTTTTTTCCTTACCTTTTCCGGCTCTTCTTGCAGTTGCTGCTGATCTCTAGTCTGCACGTTACACAACCTTTGGCTATGGGCAACAGAGCGTTTCAATGGCTCATCATCACTGTCAGAATCTACATAGAGTGCTGCAGAGCTCTTTGACTTGAAAGTGTATTTTCTGTAAATTAAAAACATGGCTATAAAACTTCATAGCATTGTAGCATTGTACAAATCTGTTTCAAAGTAACTGTTAAAGAAATGTCACACCCAACTTTCATATTGTGGGGCAGTAAAATCTGGGGAACAAACTGCAACAATTGACAATGACAATTTATTAACATAGCAGGCAGGGTTTTCAGAAAAGGTGTATTTTACTAGGTTAACTGACATACCTACTTCAAGCCTGCAATAGCAGCTTACAACGTTAAAAGTTACTCAGTGTCTGGCTCTTGCTTCTAAGGCCAAGGATTCTGTACTTTATTACCTAGCAATCTTAGACAGTACTCATTTGAGTCGAGTCCACAGTAACATGTAGAACTCGGCACAAACCATTTGACTTCTGAAGTTAACTAAGCTGGACACAGGACTTCCAACATCATTACTAGGATATAAAAAGCACAAATCTGCACAAGTTTTCCAGTTTTCCTGTTTGCTCTTTCATCAAGATAAACTCTTGCTTCTTTAGAACAGAAGACAAGGGAGCCTGGGGGAGTTGTGATTTCTGCTCAATTAAGAAATCTGGTCTTTAAGGATTCCACAATGCAAAACTATCCAGTGTGATATCACATTTTTCACTGTAACAAAAACTGGCCTTTCGAAACAGCCCGTAAAAACAATGCTCTCTCATCTTTGCAAATAAAACCACCTGTTCCCAGAACACACGTTGGGACTCCATAGAACCAGAATAGAGAAAAGAGCTAGACTACAGAATTAGAAACCATTTTGTTTCTTCTATATGTGGCTTGCAACTACAAATGTAAGCTTGTTTAAGATATCTGGCATTGAGAAATCATCTGTACAAACTAAATGCAGTTCTCATTCTGATGCCCTGCCTTCTGTTTGAAACAAAATAATCTTTGCTTACTTACAAGTCTCCCAAGGCTCTCAAAAGAAATGCTAAGGTGATCACGTCAACTAGGCAAATCGTACCATTGATATTAATTTCAGCTAGCATATACAACCAATAAAACTCAGATATGAAAAAAAGACAGTAGCTGAAATAATTTACTACAATAGAAAAATAGAAAAATAGAAAGAAAAGAAAACAAATAGAAAAAGTGGAAAGATTAAAGAGGAAGAATTAGAAAATTTTAAAATGCCTCAAAAATTATCCCATGAAACCCCAGGCCACGGGCATTTCAGAGCTATAACTCACCTACAAGGTGTGGAAGTGCTTATAGTACAGGAATTCACCATTTGGGAGGCTTTCAATGGACGGGAACTATTAAAAAAGCAAAGTATTTATTGCAGCAGTTACAGTCTTTAAAAAAATAAGTGTTTACTTGTCTGCTATGCATGCAAATCCGTGACCAAAGAAACAAGCAGAATACCATTATGTACTTGCTAATTGTTTAGATGTAGAGTAGTAACTCCATCACGCTATAAATATACAACAGTTGTTCAAAACCATATATAATCCTTTAAACTTGATTCACTTCTTAGTGATGCACCCTTAGGGGCAAGCTCACAAATTAAAGGCTTTAGGCTCCCATGTCAAGACAACTCATTCCTTTATTTTTTATTCTCACCAACACTTGAGTTCCTGCTCCCAAACCACAGTCTCCTGCTGCTGTCTGGATCAGCCGGTTTTCTGGCATGTCCCACGTCTCCCTTTCTCCTCCTTTACCTAGAATCTTCTAAACAAACTTCCTGCTCCACTTAATCCTTTCATGGGCTCCTCAAAGTCCATCACTATCACTACACATCTGTCCACCAGATGGCTGCCAATGCAGAAATCTTTTCTAACCTTCCCCCTCAAACCAGGACTGCTTCTCTCCAGCTTAAGTTACCCTTCCACTCTCTGGTCAATCAGAATGCTTTCAATGACTAAAAAAAAGCCATTGGAAAGCTATTTCAAACATAAAAAGCCATTGGAAAGCTATCTCAAACATATTTTTTAGTATTTCTGCTCTGGTTAGCTTAAGCTGTTTGTTGTATTTAAGATTTCTGTTGTTAAAGCAAACTCTTGGGAAACACCCATGTAAATCTCAAACGCCACTAAACCTTCAGCACAAGAACACATGCCACACTGATGAACATATACACCAGATGTGTCCTAACTCACTACGGCTACCGTGGTTATGTCACTAGGCAGGGACCACAAGAGACCTGAGGGTTTCTTGTTCCCTATTCTGCCACAAACTTCCTATGTGACAAATGGCACGTTTAATCTCTGTGTCTCAGGACAAGCAGCTGTACAGAAATAACTGTCACAGGGAAAAGGAGAGACTATTTTCAGCATGTGAAGTGCTCAGATACTACAGTGGCACAGGAAAGACAATGAAAAATGAATGATAGCACAGGAGGTGCAAGTGGAAATTAGCAGAAAAAGGTAGGATGTTACGTGTCCTAAGCAGAGTTAAGTGTGCTGTGAAGGGAAAGGTAATCTAGGTTATTTTGGACTGAGAGGCATAAATTTTAGAAATTCCTGACAGAAGCTCTCTTAAGGATAGAAAGTTACTTACAAGAACAGTGAAGAATATAATCTTACCAAATATTCCCTAGATAATGCCTCACCAACTCTTCCTACTGCTGCTGTCATGCTTCCTTTCCATACATGTTCTCATGATGGCATCATTACAAAGCAGCAGTACACATCTGAAGCTGTGTAATTTTAATGTTTCCTTGCCCAGACATCTTCTGGAGGAGATCTGACAACTGCCTACCTTGTGGCATATGTGCTTAACACTGCATGGATCAATCACAAGTTGTACACTTACACTGCAGAATGGACACTCCATCCCAGCGTCAGTGGCAGCCTAGTGCTTTCTGTACAGTGTGAAAGCAGGGTTAAGTATCTTGGAATAACAACCTGCTGCCCAACTTTATGATTGAGAGACAATGCTACATTGAAGCTGTATCGTTTCAGATGAAGAATCAGGACCCTGAGAGATATGAGAGAAGGACAAATATTAATCTCAAGACAGAAGTCAGAAAACCTATTCAAAATCCAGGTAGCCCTGTTTACAAAATGCATTCACCCAACTCAAAAACGGATTACTACTTTGGGGTGGAAGGGGAACACTATCCACCTTTTATATGGCAAAAGACAGGTAATTACTCTCCTGTCCATCACTCAACTTTGTGCAAGGTGCAGAGTGCAGACTCTGCCAGCTCAAGAGGCTTGCTACTTTGATCTGCATCACCTTGCTCTTCAGTCAAGAAGGAAGCAGCTCTTACCAAACTCATTATTTCTGCTACACAGTGAGAGGTAGGAAGCAAACAAAATATTAATCATTATAGGCCAGAATGCTAGTATATTACTCCCAGATATTCATTCAAGACTGTGATGGAGGGATCACACAGCTGCCCAAAACTGAGGAAGAACGGTGCCCAGCGCAAGATGTGTACTTGGTTTATCTCACAACACTTTCTGTTTGCGAGAGCTTTTGATCACAACAGTATAAGAGCCTGAAAAGGCCTCCTTACACTGAATCTTCTCCCTTATGCTGCACTTTGTACTGTCTATTTAGATTATGCAGCTGTATCATCATTCACGTTGTGCTAATATTCAAAAACTTTGACAAGGGTTTTGCAGTGCTAGCATAAATAGACTAATTAAGCAAAATGCAAGCTAACTACCAAGTTACTGGGTTCAGTATGAGTATACTTGGGACAAGGACATAGGCCAGATAAAGTCCATCCAACAGACTCAATTTTAACAGGAGAAAATGATCCCTACCTCCAAGCACCTCCATTCTAAATAATGAACTAAACCCAACCACGAGGTCAGAAACTACTGAGCGTGCCATTAACACTCAAAGTGTCTGCCTTCTTCCTCAAAGTGCCATGCTTACCAAGACAGAAAACAGATATCAACATGGGAAGAATTAACTGATCAAAGCAAAACCCTCTATATACCTTCTGGCACTAATGTCTCCAACTCAGTCCTGCCTATCAGGCCAGCTGAGCACAAAATATTAAACTTCCAGAATGTATTTACTGTTTCCACTTCCCTCACATCCCAGAAACCCCAAGAAAAGGCAAAGGGGAAAACTCAGCTCTCCTTGTGTAGCAATAGGGAGGAAGAAAGAAGTTTTGCAGTGTGCCCAAGAGAGCTTCTTTAGAGGCAAACTGACGAACATCATGAAGAGTACTGTCTGCATGTGCATCTTTCTCACAGGCTGACCACTGCACATGCTGTCCCACCCATTTTCCCAGCTTTACCCTTCAAGGGACTTTTGCTTGCACTTTTGTGATGTGTGCTTCCATGAAAAAGAGGAACACATGTCAACATTTACCTGGGAAGCCTGTTGAACTTGTGTGTGACAACAGCAGACTTTCCATTGCACTTCTCACAGGAATACTCGATCTCCTCTGCCTGTTTAGGAGAACAGAAACATGACTAATGGAATAAAAGACCCATCAAGCAGATCTCAACAGAAAGCACATTGCTTCTGGCTGTCACGGAAGCTCTTCGAAACAGCAGTTACACTTAAAATTATAGTCACCTTTGACATGACCTAACCTTACAATCTGGCAACATATCCACTAATACAAGCAGAATTTTTCCTGCAAGTCTATTGCAGACCAGTGAATTAGCCACGGTTGAGACAAATTAGCTTCCAAAGAGGGGGGACGATCTTGCAAGGTTTACAGTTTTCTCTCCCATACACTGGCTTTTTTTTTTTCCTAATAACCTTTGGTGGAGGATAATTTGCCATGAAGTTTTCTCTCTAGTTCAAAACTACAACTTTGGTCCTGAAAAGCTATCCTCATCTAAACTTGTCAAGGATGTGCTGCACCAGAGTAGAGTTTTGAACAAACAGCAAAAAGGGAAGCATCACTGTGCTGAAATTACATGACTTAGCCATCAAACATTTCTACAGCCCTTTTCTTTAAGTGAGGCCAAATGACACCACTACAATTTTAACAATTTTTTAAATCCTAAGTATAAGACCTCCACCAGCTTTTAGAGGAATAAGCATGTCAATTATTCTATCTGTTGAAACCACTATCTGTAAATGGAGAAAAAACACAGGTCTGTCTCAAGATATGACAAAACACAACACTAATTCACAGATGTAAGGCTCATTTTTAGCTTTCAGAAACCTCACCTTGAACATCTACTTACAAGATGGGCATCCACGTATTACAACTATTTTTTTAATTACTATATCTGCATGACCTTTTTTCTCCATGCTAATTTAGGCCAGTACCTAAGCTGTTAAAGCATCCTAGCCCAAGAGAGGAAGCAGCAATTCTTGAGTGATGTATCTCAGTCTGACATCTTCCCTTCTCTCCTTTGTATTTGTTTATGCCTCAACTCATCCACCACAAAATGAGGAAGTTTACCTATTTCACAGTAGTATTGAAAGGATCAGTTAACTTCTGCACAGCATTTTACAATAAACACTCCTGTATGCTGTTAATGTACAAACCTCAAAAAAGTGCAAAGTTAATTATTTCATGTCTGCAATCATGGTCATAGAAACTAATAATTGGCTATACGACCAAAATTTCCATATGGTACATAACCTACACATACTCTCCAGTGAATACTCCCCCCCTCCCCCCCCAACTATGTACCCGAAAAAAGAGGTCAAGGGAATCCTGGATCGATCGGGAAGGAAGCAATTTCTTTCTTCGTGGAAGGTCAATGGAGAGGTCATTAAACTGTTCTCGTTTAGTGACTGTTTCACCACACCTAAAAAAGAAACACGCTTATTGTCCTGGTTTCAGCTGGGATAGAGTTAATTGTCTTCCTAGTAGCTGGTATAGTGCTATGTTTTGAGTTCAGTATGAGAAGAATGTTGATAACACTGATGTTTTCAGTTGTTGCTAAGTAATGTTTAGTCTAAAGTCAAGGATTTTTCAGCTTCTCATGCCCAGTCAGCGAGAAAGCTGGAGGAACACAAGAAGTTGGCACAGGACACAGCCAGGGCAGCCGACCCAAACTGGCCAACGGTGTATTCCATACCGTGGGACCTCATGCCTAGTATAGGAACTGGGGGGAGTGGGGATGGGGGGGAATGGCCACTCAGGGACTAGCTGGGCATCAATCGGCAGGGGGCGAGCAATTGTATTGTGCATCACTTGTATATTCCAATCCTTTTATTATCACTATTGTCATTTTATTAGTGTTATCGTTATCATTATTAGTTTCTTCTTTTCTGTTCTATTAAACCGTTCTCATCTCAACCCATGAGTTTTATTTCTTTTCCCGATTTTCTCCCCCATCCCACTGCATGGTGCTTAGTTGCTGGCTGGGGTTAAACAATGACACTTATGTAAGTCTGATGAAAACTATACTTGAAATTAATGACAACTTACACTTCTTAGGCTAAAGTAACTTCCCAGTAAATATATGCCTCTTAGTCAACCTATTTTTACTGATCAAAATGAAACTGATGCTTATGACAAAGTTGAATTTTGAGATCTCACTTTGATGCTTCAGAAGTTGAAAGAAACACTTGTGTAAGGGTGAGAGCAAAAAACCACAGTCTGCTTTGGAGAGGCAAGTGATCAGGTATAGGGGAAGTCAAAGTGACTGCTATGTAGCTGAACACATCTTCTTCATTCAGCATTCTTAGGAAAAAAGAAGTGAGCCCAGCCCAGTGCAGAAGAAGGGAAAGCCTAGAAATACTTTCAAACTGTTTTTAGAAACAAAATAGACTCCATCTTAAAAAAAACAAAACAAAACAAAACAAAAACCCTCAGTTTTCTTATGCTTTTTTTTGGGGGAGTGGGGAAGACCCTACCATCATTTGCCTTCAATAATTATTACTTGCATGCAATTTACTTTCATTTACTTTAGAGAACTAATGCAGTGCACACAGAGTAATATTCCCAAATAGCTGTGTTCAAAACTCTGTGGAATGCAAGCATCCTGTATGGGAATCTGCTGCACGGTTCATATGCAACAAATGCCCAGACATACTGGTTTACACCTTTTTCCGCAATAACCTAGAGAGACAGAAGAAAATGCCATTCCCTGGAAGCCCTTAGAAAGAACAAATTATAAACATGGCTCGCCCTTTTTTTTTTTTTTCCCAGAGGAACCATTACTTGGCTGAAACCCCGTTTCTCTCTACTCTTATAAAACCAGTACACAAAAAGCAGAGCACAGAGGCTTTCCACTGGATATGTAATGACGAACTAGATGGTATGAAACTGTTTAAAGGAGGCCTGTAGCAGCAGACAGCATGGTGTGAAGTTTACAGCATTTCTAGACCGTAGAATATTTTCTAAATATCTAGCTTTGAAAAAAAACATAGTTCTAATCATAGCCTGCAGATGAAGTCATGTAAGATAGAAACACTTCCCAGTCTTTTAAGCTAAGCACGAGAAAAGCTCTCAAGCATACTTACATTTTGCAAATGATAGAATGCTGAACCTCAAACTCTAAGTTACTGATAACTGGACACGTATAAACTTTGGTGGCTGAGAGGTCATCAGAAGCCCGTCCAGGTGAGTTATCTTCATTAGGGACTGGCTCACTTTTCCAAGTTTTGTTTAACTTTTCCATGTCTTCCTTCAGCTGATCCAGACACTGGCTCAAGAACTCATGTGCATCCTAGAAACGGAGTAAACTCTAAGTGATTTTGTACAACTTCATTCAGTATCTTTCTCTCAAACACACAGAGACTTGGGAAATTATGTTTTAGTTCATTGCATTCAGCAATATTAAGGCAGTTCTGCTCTAACAAACAGCAGGCAATCGTTGTCATTCAATCAGGACCTCAAGTCTCTGTCAAATAGAGTTGAAGCTTGACAGAAGTTCAGTGCAGTCCAAAGGCCGAACAAATTACACATAATTGTTTCGAGACAATATGGTACTTACATTCTGCATGTACCCAGAAAATCTCTCTGCAGTAGCTGAAATGGCACTTTTCACCTTCTTGAGCAGCTCTTTCTTAACCTCAGGGCTGCAGACATCCTTTTTAGCAAGCAGATGGGCAAAACGTCTGCAGAAGTCAATGCAATGAAACACTGATTGGCTTTCCAGGACTTTAGAGAAACAAAATAAAACTCATGATACCTCATTTTAAGAGTCTCTAAAAGCTTTTCTCCTGTGATAAGTGGTTTAGGGGTTCTGTATGAAAATATCTCATATATAATTAACCTTCTCCATTTCAAGTATTCTGAAATCTCATTTGAGGTCATCATTGGAACAGGACCCAAATGAACAAAAAAATTTCACAATCTTTTAAGGTAAAGAGAAGAGCTTTATAAAGTTCTATAAACTTATTTCTGCTATATCTTTTATGAGAAAAAAAAAACCACAATGCTTTTTGAAAATGTTCGTACTGATATGAGATGACATCACTTGGCACCAAAATAAGCAGCACAAAATCATTAAATTCAACTTGCATGGTCACACTGGTTTCTATTTTTTTTAAATTTTTTTTATTTTTAAATTTCCACTCAGTTTCAAGCCTTACTTCTGTTGTAATGTTTTACTGCCAAAAGAGTAGACAAAAGCTGTAATAAAAAGAGCCATGAAGAGTTCCTTGGTCCATGCTATGTATAGTGTTACTGGTAACTTTGTTAAAGAAACTGTTGAAATTGACTTTACCTGTGCCTCTCAGTTATTGTGATTTAGTTATCTTTTACAACTACTTTACTATTTCACAGGAAATACACACCCAGTATATTCTAAACACAACAGTTTTGGTCATAGTACATACATGGGAAGATGATGGGAAGACATCATGTTCCGTGATGCACAAAAAAAGACAGAAAGACAGGAAAGACCTGTGCAATCCCCTCCCACCCCAAACAATAACTAATACTCAGTTACCCAAAGAATCTGATCAGTTTACTGCAGCTCAACAAGTTTCTGCTATTCTGCTGAGCTACAGTAACAGTGTACGCTACCCTAACCCTCTACAACTGCTCAGGGAAGCATGTTAGGAAAAATGCCTTTTCCACCACAAAGCAGTTGATAGGCAATCACTTATCAACCAGAAAAATATTTGTCATGTTAGATCAAGTGCCAATACCCAAACCAATAGAAGCCAAAGTAGATGCTACTGAGTATCAAAGCTGACTTGTACTTAGGCACAGGATCACACACTGCCCTCCATCAGAGGTACTATGACACAAGCTCTACCCACACAATTTACCATTAGGTATATGGGCCACAAGCTGCAGAGGTCTTTCTACAAAAATTAGGGAAAGGACATTTCAAGACGCATGTGGAACAACCTCTGATCCCAAGTAGTGTAGGAAGAGTTCAAGAAGACAGAGCAAAAATAGAAATGACCCCAAAAGATATAAAACACTAAGAAATGGAAACAGAAATGGTCCTGATAATCCTGAATCTTGGTCAGCAAGAGAAAAGAAATGAGGTACACAAGAATATATATAATAAAAATCCCAAATGGCAGAGACTGCAGTACATGGAGCAAACAGCAGTTTGTCTGATAGACATACAATGGAATCTGAATGGCACAGGAATTTAAAATTTCAAAGAGAGAAGAGTTTTACATATTACAGAAACCTTTGGAGTTTCTTGACATGAAGTTTGACTGAACTGAGAGTTCAGCTGAATTTATAAAAATATTAAGTATGCAGAACTTGAACACTCTCCACAGCTACTAGACAAAGGATATTTTCCAAAAAAGCATAAGCCCTCACATATCAGGTGAAGTTAGTGGCCAGCTTAAACCCTAGCTGGTAATGTTTTAAAAAGAAGTTATTCTGCATCTATTTATTTTGCAGTTTCTTGCATTTTCTTCTGAAGCATTACACTCTGCCACTAGAAATACAGTGGAAGGTATAAAAGACTGCCTGTAACTCAGCATTGCAATTTTTAAGAGCCTACTTCCTATTTGTAAAGTAAAACTCCAAAATACAGAGAGAGCTCTAGGATTTATTTTATTATCTACACATGCAAATTACCCTCTACAAAGTATTACCCTCTGCTTCAGCATTACAAAACTAGTTTCTCAGTAACGAAAGAGAAAATATCCTTCCTAGAAAGTGAATTTTACCTGATAAGTGCATTGAGTGGAATTTTTTTCCATGGGATACCCTGCTTGAGCAAATCATTAGCAAAAGACTGAATTGAAAACAAGGACTGTAGAATGGCATTCATATAGCAGGTGTTTCCCAAGTTTGAAAATCTGGAAAAAAAGAAGATGGAACATGGTAGGTATGTCAACGTGTAAACATGCCAGTGTTAAACAGGGCACTACTAACATGTAGGACATTCACCCCAGTCACTCCCCACAGAGTTTCCTATTGGAGCTGTCCTCCTGCCCTCCAGACTAAACTGAGGTGGCATTAATCAGGAAAGCACCCAGGAGTTTCTACAATCAAAATTTAAAAAAATGCGTGTATATACACAAGATAGAGAAATAAATCATGAAAGTGTATGAAAGGAACATGAATTATCTGCAATTATTATATCTCTAAAATCCTCAGGAAGTGAATTTAAGAATACATATTTTCCAAACTAGGGAAAGTGTTCCCTGTCTCAGTGTTCATTAATTTCAGGACTTTTTTTTTTCCTTAAATAATTGTAACAAGAATGCGCGTGTTCTGATGATCAAAGTGTGCATACTAGATAAAGAAAATTAAGTTTACCCTTGTAATTGTTGTTGAGGATGGGTGGAAAGGGGCACTCGGGGTTTGTTCCACCCTGTATAATCTTGATTAGATCTCATTTTTTTAACAGAAAGAGGGGCAGGCTGAGAAAGAAATCCCAGGCTTCTTTTGGCTGAAGGAGTCTGGCTGGATACACTAGACCTAAAAACATAAAAGGATAAGAAGTGTAAGATTTCTAATGCTCTTCCTTAAATAGCTATAGTCCATGACACTGGAATTGTATTGTTATAGAAGACAAGGATTGGTAAAGCCACACAAGATAACTGGCATGTATCATAATGCAAAAGAGGTGTGAGAGAGAGAACTTTTCAGGGTGCTTAAATACTTTGGTTAGATTTCCTTACATCCACAGGTGTGCATGCAGTGTAACCAAGCCTTTTGTCTTTAAGATATTTAACAATTCCACACTGTATGATGAGGGGAAGAACAATCATGTAGCATGAGACCACCACTCCTAAGATATGCTCAAAATTAACATCTGGGCCAGAGTCTTCATTTTCAGCCTCTTGTTCTTGTAACCTAATCACTCTGGACCTCAGTAGTCCCTCATGTGTAAAGCATGGACAATGCCTCTTTTCTTCCTTGATCTTTTATCTCATGTATCTAGGGCAGAGACCAACAGTTTGATTGCACAGCGTCTAACACAGAAGAATCCCAACCTCAGCAGTATTCAGTATTACTAAAATGCTGTTACTAAAATATAGTTTCAAGCCATTTATCTACTTGGGGAAAATGAAGCAAGGATTCAGTCTAGAGTTCCAGAGTTTATATAGAATTAGAACCATCTAGAATTTAGATATCATCTGGATCAGTCATTCACAATGACTAAAACAGACTTGAGTGATTTTAAAAAGTCTATCTATAGCAAGCAGTAACTGGAGTTTGTAGATGTAACTAGAGCAATTGTAGCCACACTGAATACTTAGATTGTACTCCTGGGGTGTGTGGGGGAATCTATAGACACATTTCATGCATATAAGCTATATATCACACGATAAACACACAGGAAACTGAAGACCCTAATTCCTGGGAAAGAACCGTCATTTACAGTTCATGCTAGTGAATCAGTCCTACCTGTCCAGGGTGGAACTGCCAGTGGAGTACTCTTTTGATGAGGACCGACTACCATAAAAGGATGATGACTGCAGTGGTAAAATACCTTGAAAAACAGAAAGAAAGGCAGGTCATTTTGTTACAGGTAACTCAGCTATTTATACAATTGTCCTGGTTTCAGCTGGGATAGAGTTAATTTTCTTTCTAGTAGCTGGTATAGTGTTATGTTTTGGATTCAGTATGAGAAGAATGTTGATAACACTGATGTTTTCAGTTGTTGCCAAGTAATGTTTAGACTAAGTCAAGGATTTTTCAGCTTCTCATGCCCAGCCAGAAAGAAGGCTGGAGAGGCACAAGAAGTTGGGAGGGGACACAGCCAAGACAGCTGACCCAAACTGGCCAAAGGAATATTTCATACCATGTGATGTCATGCCTAGTTTATAAACTGGGGGGAGTTGGCCTGGGGGGACTGATTGGTGCTCAGGAACTAACTGGGCATCGGTTGGCGAGTGGTGAGCAATTGCATTTTGCATCACTTGTTTTGCATATTCCAATTCTTCTTGTTGTTATTATTTTATTATTGTTGTTATTATTTTCTTCCTTTCTGTCCTATTAAACCGTTCTTATCTCAACCCATGAGTTTTACTTCCCCCCTGCCGCCAATTCTCTCCCCCATCCCACTGGCTGCATGGGTGAGTGGCTGCATGGTGCTTAGCTGCTGGCTGGGGGGCTAAACCATGACAACAATACACAACTCGTTTAAAAGTATTTAGTCAAAATGTTTAAAAATCCTCAAATACTGTTTTCTAGAATTGGTTGGGAAAGTACTAACACACATACTTAGAAGTACTAATGCGAATATTAATCATACACAAATAAAGATATTCTGGAGTTTTAATTGAATTTAATACCACAATCTCCATCAAATCCAAACCACAATATAAAACATTAAAAAGTCATTGAATGGTCTTAACTATCTGAAAGATAATAAATACCCACCTCTTGTTCAAATATACAAGATACACATAACAGAAAACTCACTAATGATTTCCAATACAGTGCTCACAAAATTCAAGGTAAATATACAGAAGTGAAAACAGTTTCCCCTTCCACTCCAAAATTCCACAGTAAATTACTACAGGCTTGGGGCAAAACATGATTGTTCCATTGTTCTGATATCATTCTGTAAGATACTGAGACTCTAATGCCTCAGATGGTGGCACATAAAAAAATTCTCTCAAGAGTCTAAAAACCACCTATTACAGTGAATCACAGCATAATTTAGTTCGGATAATGAATAAACATTTGCTTCTATCCCAGCCTGAAGTGGTTTGAGCCATGCAACTTTCAAAAATGCAGATATATGAAGAAGGAAGATCACAATACTGTTACCTGAGCTTGCAGGTATACTCTCACAGATTCTGATTTTGACTCTAAAGAGCAAACCAATTTTCATTTAGAGATAAACATTTACCTTACTGGCTCATCCAGCAATACGTTTGTGCCATCAGAGCTGCACTAAAAAAAGAATGCATTCAGCAACATTCCCCATAAAAACAAGATCTTGAATGCATTCCCCTTTCTGGGGAAAGGGGCTCAGTATTTATTATAAAACTGAAGAACAGTGCTGCTTACTAGCTTACGTGCATACTGTCAATATATCTATATTGTCTATAAAACCTTGTCACACACCAGTATCCAACAGAACTTTGGTACAAACAGAAAAAGAGTCCTGGCCCCAAAGAGTTCCCCCTCTAAGTTCTAGAGAAGAGATAGGAAAGTAAAAGCAAATGGTACACATTTTCAGCACAAAACCCAGCCTACAATTCACATGGGCATTAACAGCAAAGGAGAGCTTTAAAAATAAACAAGAAAGCAAGCAAAAAGGAAATTTTTAGGTGTTTACAGGAATCCTCTCCCAAAGTGAAGGGCAGCTTGGAGCAAAGTTTGAAGCTGCCTGTTGAATTTTCAAACAAGCCAGCACATGGGCTGGCATCAGCAGCCAAGTATAAAGGTCAGGGTCACACTAGACCAGGACAGGCTTTGAAAACGAAGGCAAATTTTCCGCATCTCATATATGGCTCTGTAGGAAGCAAGAAAGTTAGCGGCACAGGGAAAGCAGATTAGGAAAACCACCTCTGCAGCAACTTTCTAAACTAATATCAAAGGATAAAATCGTAGTGGTCAAAGGCAGGTATCATTTGGCTTTACTTCTATTTTTTTACCTGATGTCCTATTTTCCTCTGCCTGCTTCAGATTCAACTGTTTCTCTCTGCTACTGTTCAAGTACTTCCATGCTGGATCACTCAAGGCTTTATTATTCCTACAGATAAAGAAGAGTGGAAGTTGGTGCAGTTATAGAAGATGCAGGACATTCCTGCTTGATATTTACAACTTGTTTTAAAGCATTTCTCTCCTGTCACCTTTAATACTTGACTATGGAACAGTTAAACTTTACTTGCAGGTAAGTTTAACCAATTCATTTAAACAACCTTCTGACTTATGATTAAATGCAATTTCAAACACACAGAGCTTATTCTTGAAACGGCAATTTCCCTTTAAGAATTTTTGTTTTGAAGGGGTCAAAGCAAGTTCAATAATGAAGGTACCTATTGCTATACATGTATAGCACATATGACAATCCTGACTAAACTGACAAAAGAAAGATGACACAAAGTTTGCATGTGCCAGTTCCTGCAAATCAACTGCTAGCACAGGTTGTATTTCCCTCATTAATCCTGAATGCAAACCCCATTTCAAGCACCCAGTGTGTTCAGAATTTGACAAGTGGCTAGCCTGTACCATGTTGCTGAGACAGGAAACACCCAAGCATTCTTTTCAGAAAAATTTACCTTTATGAATGAACGAAGAGTTTAAAATCAGAAACTAGAAACAATGGTTACTTACGTTGAAGAATCATTCTCTTTGGGATAGTCTTCACTCATTTCTGAACCAGGAGGTTGTGTTCTTTTCCTCTTTTCACTGATGACAGAAAATTTTTGAAGTGGTCATTCTTTCAGAAAGGCTAGTAAATGATCCTCTTCCAACTGAACAGAACTCCTCAATGCTTTCTGTGCATTTTGCACCTATCTTCCACAATCTCCACTTTTATAACATAGCATACAGAGAAGAATTTGGTCTGCCCAACTCTTAAGTTGTTCATAAAGCTCTAGTGCCAGTACCAGCCAGAGGCTAGAAAAGCACGTATTAACATCCTGTTAAAAGTAACAGCAAAACCAAAGGAAGAAACATATTCCCTTCTTACTTCTAGGTGTACTGAGTTCCACCTGCAGCTCTATAAAGAGCTATATTTTAACAATATCATAATAAGATGATAACACTCCTACCGATTCTCCAACAAGCCCGTTCTGTGAGGGACTGATGACGCAGGAGATGCTGAAATGTTCACCCTGCTGGTAGGTGTTCCAGTTCCAGCGGAATTTTTAACAGACGCTCTCGCTGGGGTACCCAGCACCTTGCGAAATGGATTTTCCTCCTTACTTTCCACAGTCACTCTTTTGGGAGGAGTCTGCAAAACCCAAGTGGTGGGGGCCAGTAAGACAACCGAAACCGTGAAAAACATGACCATCTTTAGTCTAATCTAGCATTTACAACACTGCTTTACTTGCTACAGTGTAGCATCCAAAAGCAGAAAAATGCTACTTAAAATAGATCAAGAGAGTTTAACCCTAATTAAACATAGGTAAAATTTTGATGCATGGATGCATCATAAACATGAAACTCTACTGCAGTAACCAATTTCCCTTCTCATCTTCCCATGCTAAGTCTGCTGAACTTTAGTTTTTAAAATCTCATTTACATGCTTTGACATTAAAAAACCCAAGGCATGATTCCTAACTATCCCCAGATCAATCCTGGGTGGTATTAAAAAAAAAAGAAAAAAAGAAGCTGTATTAAAAAACACACAATTAGAACAGTGCCCTGACAGCCTTGGGCCAAGCAAGCACCACATGTAATGCAATGGAAAGAGCTAATAGTTGGTTGACTAAGGAATGTTGGTCAATTTTAGACTTGAAAACTAAACATGTCTAATCTTACCACTGTATACACAGCTTTAGAGTTTTAACTGTGAGATTGCCTTTAAGCAACATGTAAAATTTGTTTTGGGACTTCAAAAATATTCTCCCTCAGGGCAGTAATACAAGTATATTCACAGAGATAAAGTAAATTAAAGACAGTAGATACAACATGAAATCTGTGTTATGTAGGGAGAAAAGGAAGAACAAAAATATTTTGAAGGAAAATCACTTTCAGTGAAAAGTCAGCAAAATTTACATAAAAATCTGAGCAGAATGCCACAAATTCAGTCACTTTATTCCAATACAAAACTGGGTCAGCAGCTTTTCAGTATATACATTTGGCTGAAGTCTGCTAAACTCATTAAGACCTATGCTGACTATAACATGTTCAGCTGCTACGTAAGGTGTTCAGTATAAACATAGAGATATTCAGAACTGTGTGAGAAACAAGTCTTAATCATGTACTTTCCCTCTATTTCTGCTTCTTCTCTGCCTGACTGATAGCTCAGCATGAAGAACATATTCTGTCTTCCACAGCCAGACACTGACCTCTCTTATTCATACAGAATATAGGGCTCCTCATGAGCAAGACACACCGTTGCCACCCACTCTGTATATACATCTATTCCAAGCCCTCTAGATTATAAAGACTTTGGATGCAAAGTAAGTATTTACAGTGCTATTACAACATACAATAAGAGAATGAGAGGAGAAAATCAATGAAATAGAACTGAAGGAAAGGGAAAATGTGAACAATTAAACAAACCTGGTTCTCTATATAAGAGAATTGCCTATTAGCTTCCTTCTGTGTGGTCCTGCTGCCCAGCACACCTCCAAAGCTGCCAGATCCCTGAGAGGGTTTCCCAGCTGACAGGAAAAGTACACAACATTTAATTTGATTGTCATTTAACTGATTGGCATTCTTATTTGTAAGATGTTATTTAGCTGAGTCGATTTTGGAAGGGACACACTAGATTTCTTTCAAACAGACAGTACAATATTCTGAGTGCACAGACATAAGCATATGTTTACGGATATCCCTTATATTGGTTGTTTATTCAGTTGGCAGTAAAGTCCCTACCCTTAAAAAGAACAAAATAAAATAAGAGGTAAAATTAAAAAAAAAAGAGACTGCGCCTATGTGATAGACAAGAGTTTTTTAAATACCAACATACTTACTACATAAACAACTCCTACATGTTTAATCTCTGCTTATTGTTCAGCATGACAAAGGTACATCATGAGAAAGGTAATGTAACAAAAATTGGGGTTGAGGGCCAGAAAGAAGCATTTACACAAATGCAAAGGAAGTCAGTAACACAATGAGGACAAAATGACTAAAGATGAAAAAAAGAAAACACAGCACCAACCCCTCTCCAAACTGCTATTAACATGATTTACAACAATTGCACTTACCAGTATGAACCCTGTCTTGATGGACTGCATCCAAATACATCCGCATTTCATTTGCATCTTTAAATGGCACCTTATCAATTGTCAGGAAGCTGGTATCCTTTAGTGTTAGCATCAGGCAGCACAGTTTTCTACCATTTGGTCGTAAGGTCACAGTTTTAATGTTATGGCTTAGCTGAAAACAAGAAAGTGACTATAAACATAAATCCATTTTTAAAAGGCCAAAATACTTACAAATTCAAACAAAACACTTCAAATGGAGAGGGTAAGAGGCACTTGCACTGAAATACTTCTTGCTCCATTTCAAGCAAACATTAAGCCTCATAGAATTAATGCGATTGGTGATCTTGGAAGCTGACAGAACTGAAAGGACAGTATCACTACAGCTCAACAGTCCCTATATTCCTGGATAAGCTTTCTAAAACCTGCTTTGCTATCAAGTGTGACCTTTTTGAACATTAAGCAATAAGAGCTTCATACAGTCCCATTTAGCTGTCTGAAACTTCCACATCAAGTTTGAAATATAATTTTAAATGGGGAAAGTTTTAAATGTTAAGTGCAAACTTCTACTCACTTTATAATTTCCTCTCAGGAAAGACGGGTTTGACATAGCTTAAAAAATTTGCTAAGGGAGTCAGTAAGAAATATGCTTAGTCCGTATGCAACATTGCAACAATTAAGTGGTGTCAAAACTTTCAGGGTTATGGCCAAGCACAAGAATAAAATAAGAAGTTGTGCTCCCTAATAATGCCACTGCTACTTTATTATACCATTACTTAATTGTTAATTCATGCTAAGTCACCTATAAGAACTGGCTGTTTAGTAAAGGCTCTACTATCCACACAGGTTGAGGGTAACTCCTAAAGCAGAGGAAGGAAAAGAATACTTCACATCTACAGACTGCATGGAAGTTTGACGATACATAGCTAAGCATAATCTCATTTTCAATTCCCTTGCCCTTTTTTGCTTAATTCTTTATTTTGCTGCCTCTTCTTTAGCTTTTTCTAAGATCAGGCACTAGCTACACAATGACCTCCATGCCAGTATATTGCTATACTCAAAGCTTCATACAAGATTGGAAACCACAGCCAAGGTCATTAGGCACTACACAAGACAGAGTAAAACACTGCCCATCAGATTGGAGTCTTCTCCTAATTTGGCCTGACCTGCATACTGCCACACTACCAATCTAAATAATGATGATGAAATAATAGACATGAACACTAATTACACTCTAGCACCCAAGTTTCACTATACATTGCTCTAGAACCTGTCTTGTCTCCTTCAAATTACACACAAGGTTAAAAATAAAAATTATTCCTGATTTTTATTTAAATTTGATCAGGTATATAAAAGACTGCAATAGTAAAACACACTCCATGTCCATCAGTGAGATTTCTTTTTTTTCCATGCAGATCTCTAGTTTCTTGGAAAGCCCATCTAGATACAATAGCAGTTTAAGAGAGGTGGGAAAACCACCTCTAGTCAGAAACTAAGGGTTTATTTTGCTGGGAAAATTACACTTCTGAAATACTTTGTGCTCAATCTTTGTGTTTTGGGGTTTTTTTTGGGGGGGTGGGGGTGGTTGTTTTGGTTTGTTTGGTTTTTTTTTTAAATATAAGCTAAAAATGTCTTCAAAGACCTAAGAATTTAAAAAAGGGCTCAATATTTTTCATCCTCTCTTAAAACACTGAACCCAGTGCAAAGGGATTACAGTTACTTCACCATCTCAGTGCAAAACAACCTTTTTCAACTCAAAATGCTATCATGAGAGGGCTACATCCATACTCTCCCCCTGCACCTGTTACGACCCAGTCAGCATCACAAAGTCTTGGGAGGTGGGGGTAAACAAATTATTTCTCTTAATACATATCTAGCATCTACGACAACTTGGTCAAAGCTCTGAAACATCAGTAAAACATACCATCTGACATAAGAAATTTGATGACACATCAGTCACTGTAGAAAGAAATATAACCCTGGATCCCTCCAAATGTTCCACTACAGAAAAGTAAAAAAAGGTGGAGAACCGACAGTTCTCCCACAACAACTTGGCAAAAAAAGGGAATGCTACTTCTAAAGCAAAATTATCAGGAATTTGTCACACCTGAAGCAGCACACAAGAGCACTGTGACAGACTGGGGCCAGCTCACACAAACTACATTCAAGCACAAGCCTGCAGTGCAAGGGGCAGGGAGCTCTCCCTGCCTGTTGCTCACTCCCACCAACGTTCTTGTGCCGATGTTGCTTCAAGATTAACAGGACCAGAAAGCAGATCCTGCTGAAAAATAACCACCATCCAAACAAAAATAATTGGTCTAAAGATGTGGCATTTCCTCCTCCTCCCTTGATGCTGTCCCAGCTGCATGGTGCCGCATCACCCCCTCCACGAGACCTCATGTTCAGTCCTTTCCCCAAAGTAATTAATGTAAAAAACCTCCACTGAGCTCACAGAGAGATCTGACAGGTGCCAGAGCCAGCAGGTGGGAGAGGCTGGGAGCAAAACCTGCCCCTTTAGGCCGTGGTTAGCTGATCTATAGGCTCATCCTCCCCATGGAGCCACCTTTCGAGTCAGTGTCACACCACGTTAACACTCATCCAGGCAGAAAGGAGCGCGTGAGAACGAGCACCCAGGGAAGGTATGAGGAGAAGAAGAGACCACTCTTCTCAGAAGCAACATGGTCCAACGCTGGATTAAATCAAACATGCAGACACAGCATTGCGCACAAGAAAGCAGATGATTCTTTTCAAGTCTACAGTAACAGAGGTAGGAACTATCCACAGCGAATGATTTTCTTGTGCCTCTATCCCAAGGCAACACAGGCTGCCAGATTCTTTCCTAAGACTTTTGAGTGCACTAAGGCAGCAAAAGCTGATCTTTCAAAAATAAAGTGAACTTTTTTCACCAAGTCTGGACGCAGAAATAAATGGCTCAGAGAAAGGTCTAGTGAACACTACTGATGAAAAACAACTGTGGCAGGAAAAAGCAGAAGCCAACATTTAGCTCAGTTTAGGCCGTTACAAAGTTGCTAAATAAGATCGGAATTTTTTTTTTCTTCCAACTACTCTTATACCCTCTACATGTTTTTAAATCAGATAGAAATTTCTTATAGAAAAAAACTCCTTAGCATTCTTTCGATTTGGGGCATTTTGCACAAAAAAACTAGGAAGAATGAGCAGAAAACAACTACAGAATGAAAAAAAAGGCAATTTAGGCTGAATATTGCAAGAGAATCTTTATCAGCAATCTGTATCAGCCTCCCAGTGAGGAAACCACATTGCCTGGCATATTTAAAACCTAGAAGTGTAACAATTGCTGTACAGCAGAGTCTTGTATAAACAAGCAAAAGGCTACAAGTGTGTTAACACCCTTACTCTTCAGCTGGGAAAACTGCTAGTACAAAGCGTTCAGATCTTCACCTCTAGATTCCGCAAATGTACCGATAACAGAAAGGTTACAGTTCCAAAAATCTGAACATGTGAGCCTTGATGCTATATACTTTGGTAACTTTTCTCTGCTTTTTAGTTCTTCCCATTCAGTGGTATCTCAATGCCGGCTTTGGCAGATCCTTTAACAATACACGTGAATAATTTACAAGAGATTTATACAAAGGGATTAGTGTTCAGGAAACGAGGAACAAGAAACAGTGACAGAGGGAAGTTTGTGTGACACTTAATAGCCTTGAAGAGGACAGCTGTTCACAAAAGAGCACAATCCATGCACTGCTCAAACAAAAGCCTTAATATTTGGTATACCTGAAATGTCTTTGGAATTCCTCCAACATTGTAGTGAACCACTAGACTCACTTTGTTGTCCTTCTCCACAATTTCAAAGCTCCCTTCTTTCCATTTTGTAATCCCAGTCTGCATGCTGCGCATCCTCACAGGTCCGTGCACCTTTAGCGGAGCCATGCTTTCTCACAGAAGAGAGCTAACAGGACTAAGCGTACTCCGCCTTAAAAACCTGTTAAAAAGGAGAAAGTTGTTATAACTAGGCAGGCCAAATAATCTCTACGGAAAGATGTAAGTGTGACTTAAAAGTTTCTGTAGAAGTTCAGTAGAACTGTTTTGCTGGTACTTTTATACGCAGTGAAGGAGAGGTAGACACAAGTGAAGGAAACTTAGATTAATCAAATCTCTCCCAGATCAGGCAGCAACGAGCTGTTTCCTCACTGTTGAAAGGCAAGCAGACCCAATCCAGACACAGAAGTTCTTGCAAATCCTTGCAGCAACTTCAAGGGATTTGAGGAAAGAAAAAATAAGTGCCTGAGGAAAGCCGGTAAGAGACGGAAACCAAAGTTGCGGAGGAAGCCTAAGAGGCAAAACGAGCTCGTTTCTGACGGGACGGGAGCCGCGGTCACCTGGCGGGGCCCGGCCGGGGGTCCCCGGGGCGGCGGGGCCCTCGTGCGCTCCCGGCTCCCCCCCCCTCCAGCCAGCACTCCGCCCGGGAAAGCCACCGGCCCAACGCTACGAGAAACAGCCCCCGCACCGCCGCGGGCTCCCGGTCAGCACGGCGGGGCGTATCGTAAATAAAAAACGAGAAGAAATGAATGAAGCGGCCCCTGCGCGCAGCCCGGGAGCCGCCGCCGAGGAGGAGGGTCCGTCCCCCCCCGGCAGCCCGCGCTCAGGCGCCGCCGC
>NW_010972437.1:17605749-17620770 GCF_000737465.1 Haliaeetus leucocephalus | reverse complement strand
CGGGGCGGGACGGGCTGGGGCTGGGGAGGGGACCCCGTTGCGCAGGCCGCGCGGGGAGCGGGGCTGCGGGGTGCGCGGCCGCTCGTAGCTGTGAGGGGGACGTTTCCCCTCGGCCGCCCGCGGCGGGGGCGGGGAGGGCTTTGGGCCGCGGGGTGTCGCAGCCCGGGTGAGCTCCCTCCCCGCAGTGCCCCGGTGCCCGGCTGGGGCGGCGGGATCCCTCTGGTAGCGGGGAGGCGGGGAGTGAGCACTTTTTCGCTCCGGCTGCCCCTCTCCCCCCCTCCCCCCGGGACTCCTCTGAGCCTCCCCGAGGGGGCCGTGTCTTGCTCTGGTGCTCCTGGGGACGGGGTGGCTCGCCCAGGGGCCAGGAGGGCTTCCCTGCTGGGTGCCTCGGCTGCGCTCCTTCAGCCCGCTGTGTACCACCTCGGTTTTCCCTCCTTCCCTCCTCTTGCCCCCTGCGCTCCCTCCCCCGCGCTGCGCCTGGACGCCTCCTGAATGCCCGGCCGCCTCCTGAATGCCCGGCCACCTCCTCTGTTCTCTGGGGAGCTCTTCTGCTTCTGGCCTCAACTGCAGAGGGAAAGAGGAGATAGCGAAAAGCTCCTCAGGGCGGCATGCAAGCGGGAGGAAAAGCAGAGACTGCCTGTTGCTTCTTCCTTTTTCCCCAACACCTTGCAGTGCTGTCCGTAGTTGGTGCTTGCCCTCCTCCCCTCGGGAAGCTGCCGTGGTGGGATGAGGTGCCTGATGTTCAGGCTGGTGGGAGAGGAGCGGTACCTTGGCCTGGTTGGGTTCAAAAACGGAAGCTGAGTTTGAACGATGTGGTTACTGCATCTTATCTCCCATCTGAGCGGGTTTGTGTTTTGGTTTTTGCTTCTCCAAATGCACATTTGTCGTGTGTATAAGACTTCCTAGAGTTGATTGAGTCTCTGGCGTGTATTGGGGTTGGGAGGTGTATTGCAAGACCAGCAGTTAGAGCTGTTTTCAAAGGAACTTATCTCAAGGATCTGCTTGGACTAACAAGTAAACAAGAGTGAGTAAAATACTTATGAGCATAAGTTGAGAGAAGTTTTTAAATCTTCCCATCTTAAGTGCTCGTGACTTTAAATTGTTTCCTGGAGTGCTGGCAAATACCTCTGATTTAAAGTGACGGTTTCCGGAGCATAGAATGGTGTGCAAGGTCATAGTGAACTCTCTTAATCAGCATTTACATGTTTATAGCAATGTAATTCCTAAGTGCTTGTCAAAAATGCACGAGGGACTGTTGTATCTCCCATTAATCCTCTATCTGTGTTCTAGTCACCACTCTATAGAAGGATTTTTTAAAAAAGACAATTTTAAAAAAATAATCTGTTTCAGGAATAGAAATCAACTTTATTTGGGGACTCATTTGAATGTATATTTAATTTATACATAATTCACACCAGCTGGTAGTTCTGTATTGAAGTGTTTCTTACCACAGTCGGTTAGTATGCTTCGACTAAAGGTGACAGGGAAGGATGTTTAGTGCTAGAAATGCGCTTGGGAGCTGCGGTAAATAACGTTACCTCCTAGTAGGGTCATGAATTGGCTCAGGAATCCCTTTAGGTGTTGTGAACACTGTTGTGATAAAGTTGTGGTAAGCCAGAGCACTGGTCTTTATACAGTGATGCTGGTGGCAGCAGAACTGACACTTTGATTTCAGACCTGAAGACAGCATAACATGCTAGAGGCTCGAGAACAGGCTAAAAACAATAAATGTAGCTGTAATTAGCAGTAAGCACTGAAAGCCCAACTCAAACTAGCTAATTCACTATTATTGAAGTTCAAAGTTCATTTTGGTATTTTTGAGTTAGTGATCTGTCAAAATAGTTTAAAAAGCACATGTATCCGATTAGTCAATGTTCTGCTTTGGTGTGCCAGTATTTTTACCAGTGTGCCTAGCAGCAACTGCTCAGGAAGAGAAAGCCAATTGCCTAAATCCAGTTCGTTATGTGATTGTTGGAAATGTAATCAGGCATGGATGTTTGAGGTAATGTTGTTTCTCTTGAGGAGGGTGTTACAAGATCTTTCGTGATGCAGAGGTGGCTAGTTTGTGCTGTGTTGAGGTACTGTTGGTAACTTTTGCTTTCCCTGTGTGGAAGAGAAAGTCTGCCTGGCAGGGTTCTGTCTTGGAGCTTGCAGGATTTGTATGTAGGCCTCAGGGTTCCCCAGAATTTTACGTTTTAGAGGGAGAAGGGGGAACAACAATAAAGTAGGAAATTAGGAAAAAAATGTGTCTCTTTCAATTGAAACTAAAATGAGAGGAGCAACTGTAGAGCCTGTGAAAAGCAGTTGGTTCTGGCTAAGACAGATATTGGCCATCATAAACTTAATTGTGTGGAAAATCTACTTAGTATTCTCTGGGGATCACAAGCACATGATTGTGCTTTTAAAGGGTCGATGTATTTAAGCTTTCAGGAACTGAAACTTCCAGTGAGTCTAGAAAAATAGATGGAAGCTTTAGATAACACAATTATAACAACATTATTGCTACACTGCTTGTCACTCTACCATCCCAAATAAAAACAAATGGTCTTTGTTCATTCTCCCTCTCTTTCTGAGCTCCAGTGTAGGAGTTGCCATTGGAATTGCACTCCCAGGTGTAAGAGGACAATAAATTTGTCAGGATTACTCATTTAGTGTGAGGTTCTGGAAAAAAAAATAAATTAAAAATTGAGTAAACAAGAGAGAAGAAAGGATAGGAGGAAAGATGAACAGCTAAAAAGGTATTTGAGCCCTAGAGTACAGGGACTGATAACAGCACATTGGCTTATATATAGACATTTGAGTTAAATAATAATGATGGAAGTGGCTGGGGGAGAGAGAAATCTCAACAGCTGAGGAAGAATCTCTTTGGATGTGATCTCTTTGGATCTAATACGTGGATGAATGGAGGAGGGACACCTTTGCAGCAATAGAGGCAGAAAGCTCTGGACAGGTCTGCCAAAGGTTAAGAAGTCTCCCTTCATCCCTCCTGCAGTTCTGGGAGCCTGCCTCTGGCATATGGTTTCAGGTTTGATTCCAGCCACTTTCAGTTCCTGAACAGGAGTTTTATTCTCCTCAGTGCCTCAGCCATTAGCTGCTTAGTAGTAGCGTTGTTGTCAGTGTGGTACAGGCAGTGCTCACATCTGTCATGGTAAGCACATGAAGAGTTTCAGTCTGGGGGTTTTTTTTAAAGAAAAAAAAAGAAGAAATAGAGTCCGTTCTCTGTTCCCAGCCATGATTGCTGTACACGTGGAGATGCTGAGTGGTTGCATGCAGGCTAGCTCAGGAGCAGCAGCATATGAATAGGGCTGTGCTTTGCTTGAATAGTAAACACTACAGCAGAATGTTTGAGTATGTTCTAAACTGGGTTTTGGAAGTGTTCACACAGGAGGTTTTATTGCTGCTGTTTGTCAGAATTTTGTATCTGAATCGCCAAACTGTCTACTTAGGAAGCCTGCTGAGCATTTGTTTGCACCTTGAGTGCTTGTTGTGCCAGCAGAGGCACGAGACAAACTTTCATTGAAAGGCTTGCGCCTTTCCCTCTCCACAGAAACTATGCTACAATTCCACAGTCCCTGTTTCTCTTCCTTTCCTTCCCAGCCCTCCCTCATTTTTTTTGGCTTGAAAACTTGTTGGCCTTGATGCTGTTCTTTACCTGATGTTCCAAGAAAGGCAGAATAGAAATCCTGCATTTCTCCTGAGTAGTAGAAAATATGCCTTGACTATGAATATAGATGTACCCTTCTCTGGCTTTATTTTGAACAGGAATTTTTGCACAAAATCAGTCTTGAAAAATTCCCTTTTAGCTCCATGCATGTAAACAAGATACATGGGGTGAATATGAGATGTCTCTACCAGCAGATGTTACTGGCTGTGGATGGTGTCTGATGTTGGAGTAGTAAGACTTTTTCCAGTATTTGTATGAATATTTTTCTCAGGTACGTTGGGTGAATCCTATTGGCAGGTTCCAATGTCTTGGATGGTTTTGGAGAGAAAAAGGTAGCATCTGCCTTACTTTGAATTTGTGGAAGCTTGCACTTGAAGCATGAAATGAACGTGTGCTAAATGCAGGTGGAGCAAATGATAGCTGGCTAAAGTGTGTGTGACCTTCCTGGGAGCTCTGCTGGCGTAGGCAGGCAGCAGCATGGCTCTTATGTTGCTGAATGAAGTCACAAGGTACTACTGACAAGTGGATTAAGAGAGATTGTCCTGATGAGTCAGGCCAGAAAGTAAAAACTTTACATTTCAAATAGGTGAAATAATAAGACTAATCTAAGGAAGGGATCCATATCCAGAGCATCTTAATGCAGCTTTAGTTCCTTCCTCCCCCAGTCAGGAGTTTCTTGAGCACTTTTTTGTTTATCTGCCAGGTTGTGGGAAGAGTTTTTGTGACACCTGGATAAAATGTTTGGACTGAAGTTTTCTTGTCTCCTTCCCAGCCTGTGCCAACAGCGCTGGCTCAGGTTGACCGCGAAAAGATCTACCAGTGGATCAATGAGCTGTCCAGCCCTGAGACACGGGAGAATGCGCTGCTGGAGCTGAGTAAGAAGCGTGAGTCTGTGCCTGACCTTGCCCCGATGCTGTGGCACTCATTTGGCACGATTGCAGCACTCCTTCAGGTGGGTAGGACTGGCAGCATCTTTATTCCAGGGTGCAGCACCAGCACATTGCAGCGCTTGTGTGTCCATGGGGCAGATCTGGGGAGGCACTGGCGGAGTCCCTTATTGCCATTGTATGATATTTATTGGGTCACATGGTGAGGGGAGCAGATGTGGCAAGCCCATTTGCCATTAATCATCACTAGCAAGGCGATGTGTGCAGAGACTGTAAGATTTCTAATTAGATAACATACGTAGTTGGAAGGGGAACAAGCTAGCTCTTGGCTGTATGAGCTCCCTGTGGATCACATTCTGTTTATTTTCATACAGTGTCAGAGCAGAGCCACAACAGTCTTTACCCCTAAGATCTCTGGTTTGATTTGTTCTACGTGAGCTTGAGCACATCCTGGTCAGAAGGTTGCCCTTGCAGGGAGCCCACTGGAAGGTCAGCATGGGAATGCTGCTCGCTGCTCTAGTGAATGTACCTGCATTTCATGTGAAATGAAGCAGCTCAGCTTATCTCTGGGCAAACTACTCTACAGCTGATGACTGGCTATCTCACTGCTGAATCTAGTAATCTCTTTCGAAGAAGGAAAGAAAAGAATGCAGGATTAGCGATGTCAAACTGTTCTCAGAGTGGCCCTGAAACAAGTGAAGAAAATTAGAAGGGAGCTATAGCTGGAAGTAGGCAGATTTCTGAATCAGATTTCTCTCCCTTGGCTGCTTCACCTGCATTGAGTTAGAAGAGTACCAGCAGCTACAGTTTGAATAGAGTGGGTGTGCTCTGCCTCTAGGCACAGGAACAATAAACAACGCTTCTCTTGGATCTGGAAGTTCAAAACAAAGCGGTCCCTACACTAGTAAAGAGCCAGGAAATCAAATTAACCCTTTTTTACTGAAATGTAAGGTTTGAATACATTCCTGTGACTCCTTGTGAAATTGACTCTGACCCAGCTCTGCCCTTGCCTGGTCAGCGTGGTGGCTGCCAGGTAACTTCAAAGTGGTGCTTGGTGAAAGCAGACTGTCATCGCCTGTCACCATACTTACTTGTTCGGCAAGTGCTTTGGTGCAGCTTTCTGATGTTTTTCTCTTTTAACTTTTCTTCATCTGTTAATTTTTAGGAAATTGTAAATATTTATCCATCAATCAACCCTCCGACTTTGACAGCCCATCAGTCCAACAGAGTCTGCAATGCTTTAGCTCTACTACAGTGTGTTGCATCGCATCCTGAAACGAGGTAAGTGTTTGCAAGTGCCTGAGTTTTCTGAGGTGTTGATGTTGACAGCTCAGCCTGTCTGTTTGACTCCAGAAGCACATAAGCGCCTTTCTTCTTTTTTACCAAGGCAAGTGGAACAGAGGACAGAGCTGGAAGATAGGCAGCTGCCTGCTGCTTTCACTTGTTTGCACAGATTATCAGGATGACAGCTTTATGGTGATCCTAAATGCATTGCATTCTGTGGATCATCTTGAGATTCTGCAAATTCTGAAAACATTGGGTTGTGGCTCCTGGGAGCTCAGCCAGAGATGAGAGCCTTTGTGCTGAGTGCTGTGTGCAGGATCCTTGTTTTAATGAGCTTACAGTTATTTAAACTAGCAGCTTACAGGTACTTAGACCAGCTGTCCAAAGGGTGGAATGAGCAGGACTGTTCTTCCCAGAGGCCGTGTGTGGCAAGGGAGTAATAGCGGAGCCATGTCTGGAGTCCTCCTGCCTGACTTCAGGTTTTCTCAATCTGTGTCCACCCCATGTCAGCAGGGGAAAAGATGGTGTTGGTTCAGCCAAAATCAGTAGCTGAAACTCAGAAGAAAACTACCCAGAGATCCATGATCTCATGCTTCTGTTCCTGCTGAGAAGAAAGTGCTGCATAGCTGAAGTTGTTTTTCAGCTGCTGCAAAGCAGTGTTATACAGCAACCCTCCATGAGATGATATCCAAAGAAATACGGTAGTTTTACACCACACACCTTTACATTTAAAGTTTGAAAACTGAAAACAGAGGAAGAATGTTGGATGACTGTGCAAGAGAGCTTCCTTCTGCTAGCAGAGCAGTCTCCAGGTTTCTCCCTGCAGTCTGTATTTTTCACCATTTTCAGAAGGCAGTGTGAGGACTCTTGGGGAAAGGTGGCTGTGCACATTTAAACTGTGGTAATGCCTAGAGATCAGCCAGTCTGGATTTCTGTCATGCAGATCCTTTGCACGTGCATTGTGGCTGACTGTCTCTGCTCATGGGAGCCTGCAAGGTGAAATGCAACAGTGAATGTACAAAGCAGAGGGACTGGGTGGCAGTAAGGGGTAACAAAAACAACAGGATGTGCTCTGTTCCTGATGAGCTGGAAGCAGCAATGCAGGTAGCTGACAGTTTAGGTGTTAGGTTTTGTGCTGTGTCCAGTGCAGAATTTACTTCATGCCTTTCCATCAGAGAACAAACTGTTACCGTCTTCTGAGGAGCACCAGCAGTGGTGTCTGTCAGGAGGCTCTGCATGGTAATGCTGGATTGTGCGCTCGCTTTTTTTGTCTTGTCTCTCACATTGCGTGTTCTCCCTTTCTTGCAGGTCAGCTTTTCTGGCAGCTCATATCCCTCTCTTCCTGTACCCCTTCTTGCACACAGTTAGCAAGACACGTCCATTTGAGTACCTGCGGCTCACGAGCCTTGGAGTGATTGGTAAGCAGCCAGACTAACACTGGAGCACTGGTTTCTTACCAAGTTGGATGCAGTTCATGCTGTGCGTATAGAGACCTGCACGATCAAAATCACAGGTCTCTTTTTATTGGGATCTTCTGAGTCCTGTAGTGTTAACAGGAGGAGCTGCTCCTTTTCCATCAGTTCTGGAGGCACATTCCTCTTAGTGTGTAGGAACTGGGCTTTTCACTAATAAGAAAATACTGAAGTCTGGGTGCATTGCCAAAAATATGTTTTCTGTGAGTACAAGCACCTGCAGGCTTGTTGTGCCTTCACCCTCAGCCCAGCCAGCTAGACACTGGGATGGGTGGGTGCAGACTTGGCTTTCTTTGGGTTTTTGTCATTGATTGACTTGGGTGTATTTGCCCTGTCTTACCCTTATCTTGTTGTTTTTTTTTTTTTAATTCTTTCTGCCCCAAACATTTCTCTCGCAATGCATAAAATGGGTCTTAAAATGCACTTCTTCACAGAGGTTGCTGTGGGTGGTATGATCCTCTTGTGTTTGTATTACCACAGGGGGACAGCCAAGAATGCATCCCCTTTCTGAAAAACAAACAACCCCCAAACCCAGCTTGATTACTTTTATGTTGCCAGAACGATTTCTTCTCCAGCCATGTGCTGCAAGGTATTTAGGCCAACAGTTGCTCTGCCTGCCATTCAGACTTAATGATTCCTGGGGAGGACACAGCATAGGCCCTCTTTGAAAGGTGAGACTTTTTGGAAACAATTTATCATGTATTGATTTTGGGTTTTGTTTTTCCTTCAAGGGGCCTTGGTGAAAACTGATGAGCAAGAAGTGATAAATTTCTTACTGACAACAGAAATTATCCCCCTGTGCTTACGCATTATGGAGTCTGGCAGTGAACTCTCCAAAACGGTACCTACTCTTTTTGTCCTAATTAAGACTTGTCATATTTGTCCTTATTAAGACTTGTTTATCTCTGAGCAGGCAGCCAGTAACCTGCAGAGTTGGCTTGTGTCCTGTTGCAAATGCTGGGGCAACTCTGGATGGAGTTTTTACCTCCTGAAAAAACAAACAAATCAAACCCACCAAACTAAGCTGGAGTTCCCAAGCTTGGTAGTTTTGCTGGGAAAGACCTCTCTGCTCTCAGCACCTGTTCCATCCTTTGCAGCCCTGCAGAGTAACTTTCAGGGCTGAGCTGGATCAACTTTCCTTGGCCTGAAAGAACAAATGCTGTAGCTATGCAGTGCAGAGGTTTGGCGGCAGCTGTTGGTGGTAGTTGTGGGAATGCTCACCACACTGGACCAGTTTGTTGTCTCCTCTGATCAGGGGCCTCTTTCCCCCATGAGCTCAGATCTGTGGTCAGACTGGTCCGATGACCCAGGTAGGCTGGCTGCAGGTTTTAGTCTGTGTGTGCTTTTCTGGTGAAGCCTGCTGACATAGCTGGCTGAGGTTCTTCCAGAAAGTCACGTGTCTCATGATGAATCGATAACACTCAAGATGAAAACCAAAATCATCTTGCTGTCTAGATGGCAGGGCCAAGGGACAGGTCCTTCTCCTGCTTCTTGCCCTATGACCAGAGTAGTGTGGATGTAATCCTGAGGCTGCCCTGAGTGGCCCAGCAGTAGTTGCTGTCTTATGCAACCTGCATCCAGCCATCTTGTACACACTGCTTTGCGTCCATCTCTTTAGCCAGAGATGCAAAGCATTGTGTAGTGTCCTGCATTTTCTTTTGGCTTTAAACTTTCACCGAGTAAAGGATTTGCTGCCTGCTGAAAGGCCTTTCAGCTCTGGGACTGCCTAGAAAAGAACACAGCACAAAGGCTGTTTCTTTTCAGGATAGATAAGTTGTTTATACGCTTTCTTTTCTGCTTTCTCCCCATTCTAGGTTGCTACATTCATTCTTCAGAAAATTCTCCTGGATGACACAGGGTTGGCATATATCTGTCAGACTTACGAGCGGTTTTCCCATGTTGCCATGATACTGGTAAGATTATTTGTTTCCCCTCTTTTAAAAAAAAGAAAAAATTATGCTCTAGCAGCTACCTTTTTCAGCAGCTACTTTACTGCCCTCTGGCTGGAGTACAGGATGAGGAAGGCAAATCGTTCTTGGGCTTATTGCTTTTGACACTGTAGCTCTCTGCCTCCATATGTTTCCTTTGTATATCTCTGGTTTGCGTGTCAAGAGAACACATATTAGTTGTAACACACTAAGTCCCCAAGATAAAATGGGTGAACATGTCCAGAGAAGAAAAAGAGTTTTCAGGGTTGTTGGCTGGATGTGAATTGATTCAATTTTATGTAAGAATGAATGATCCCACTGCTCAGATTATGGATACATTTCCCATTTATGTCTCCCACAACAGGCTGAAAGAGCAGCAGGTTGAGCAAAGGAGTAAGAGCAGGGCAAGCATATATGATGTTTGCCCTTATAACAGTCTTGCAGCTGCCAGCTATTTTCAGCTTTGGATTTCTGAGGCCAGTGGTGCATTTTCTATGCAGTAACCCCCAGTGTTTGTCCTATCCTTCCCTTAAACCCATGGAAACTTTTTGTGTCCACAGTGTCGTTTACCAGGGAGTTTCATGGGTTTCCTGTTTGCTGCCTGGAAGGCCAACCTCCTTTTTTTTCTCTTTGAACCTGGCTCCTACTAGCTGCTGCTTATGACTTTTAATTCTTGTGTTGGAACACAGAAAGAGCAGACAATTTTTGTCCATTCCCTGTCCCCTGTGAAGGAGAAGTTTGGGTACTCATAATTTGTTCATCCCAGGAGTAATAGCCCCAACTTGAGCTTTATTATCTTTGAGCTTGCTGAGGGGAATACATGTCTGCCCTGGAATAGCTGTTGTCCTTCTTTTCTGTTTGTTTGGTTGGTTGCTTGTTTTTTAAAGAGCAATCTCAGGAGAAGAAAATGCAGCATTAAGTTAAGCGCTTTGCAATGCTGGTTCTCTGCCTAAATGTTGATACTTTCATTAGGAATATTTATTTGTCTGTCTGTTTTCCCAAATATAAAGAAAATGTTACCTCCTAATTCACCCACAAACAGCAAAATATGAACGATCACGAGCTGGTGTCCATAATATGCAATGTGACATGATTTTTGCATTCAAGAAAAGGATCTGCTTTGATGAAAGTACATGTGGCTCGGGGGCAAAGTGAAGGATGCAGTTAGAAACCCTGGGGTAGGGGAGGGAAGGAGACCAAGGAAGAATCCATGGCTGGGAAGGGTATGAACACGGAAGGATGTGGGTGTGTAAAACTGTGTCAGCATGGAAGAAATGCTAGCTGTGGTATAATCCCGCCATTGGGTGAAGCACTGACATGATTAATATTCCATAGTGCTACAGAGAAAGATGAAAATGTTCATAGACATTTCTGTTCTCTATTTCAAAAATTGGGATAGTGTACTCTGTCTCATGAGGGTGATGATTTACTTCCTTGTCTGCTGATAACTGCGTAAAATGTTATGCAAGTATTGGATGCTTTTAAAAGAGCAGGTTAGTATTTCCCATCTGGGAGAGGTTTGAGGAGCTCTCTGACCTGTTCTTTGTTTCAGAGAAATACTGGTATCCTGGGGAATTGCTGAGAACAGAAAGCTTGCAAAAGGGCAGACGAGGGGGACCTCCTAATTGCTAACTGCCTGACTATCCAAATATGGGTGAATTTGGCTAATGAGGAAAATGCTTAGTGCTAGCCAATGTAGTTTTACAGGAAAAAACCCCAACTTGTTGGGCAGATCTGATTGACTCCTGAACATGAGGAAGCAGACTGTTAAACTCCTTTAAAGCAGGCATGTGAAGGCATCCACACTGTTTGCTAGGCTGGGTGCATTCAAAGGTGCAACCATGTGCAAAGTCCTACATAGTGTGAGAAACGGAGGCTGGGCCAGGGAGATCTGCCCTGGTCTTGCTTCCCAGTAATGGCTTAATGAGGGATGTAGGAGCAATTAAATACAACTCTTGGATGCATGATAAGACCAGATGTGGATCTTACTATATGTGGTGTGGGTGAGCCCAGTGCTCTGGCATGGTTTCCCAGGCTATTGTTAAGGTTTTAAAAGGGCGTTGAGATGAAGGCAGCACAGATGAGAACAGGGAGGGTTGCAGAGCTTGGGAGCACACCTCACGGGGTGACTCAGCCTGAGCTTATCAAAGTGTTTGGGGTACATTTGCCTTCCTCCACCAGGGGGAAACCCCAGGTTCTCTTTAATCTAACAGAGGGTTGGACCACTAAGCAGTCCCGGGGAGGTAAAAACCAAACAGAGATGAGACAAGCTTTCCCCAAGCTGCTGGGAGAATCCTTTCCAAGTCGTGGCTAGCTGCTTTTAAAGGCATCTTGGAAAGCAGAGTGCTGGGCTCCATGCAGGGTATCTAGATGAAAGGTAATGGGCTGTGATGCATGGGAAGCCAGAGTGAGTGATTTGATGGTCTTTCCCAGTCTCTGCTGATTGTGAAGGTGTTCTTACAAAGACTTTAACTGGTGGCACTGGCCTCTATCGAACAGGGTAAAATGGTCCTGCAGCTCTCCAAGGAGCCGTCGGCACGGCTACTGAAACATGTCGTCCGCTGCTACCTTCGCCTTTCCGATAACCCCAGGTAAACATTTTAGGAGTTTGGGTAGGGGCTTCTCCCTCTCCCTTGGAAGTGCAGTTCTTCTCTACAGTGCCCACTTGGGGAGAGTCAAGGTTCCTTGTCTGTCCTTATGTCAGCCTTAGCTCAGTGTGGAAAATAGGTGGGGTTTTTGGCTTGTTTTTTTTATTGCTAGTCCAGGAGCTTTTGTGGATGGGAGAAACAGTGACTGTTTGGGTCTGGTGCAGATTCAAGCTGTGCAAGCTACAGCTACCTGAGCTCAAATGTAGTTTGAACTAGGTACAAGAGAGGGACTGAGGTAGAAGGTATGCTATGCTCTCCCTCTTCTGCATCATGTGGGCTGTTGTTAGTAGAAGCCAATAGATGAAATTCAGTTGAGGGAATACAAACTGATTTCATGCTGATCAGCAGCTCTGCCCAAAGCTGCTGGGTATATATTTATCATCTCAGCCTCTCCTGGCATCACATTGCTCTTGACTGACGGGTGTCAGGGCACAGGAGCTGGCTCGGTGAGGTCTAGTGTGAGGGATGGGAGCTGGGCTGGCTGCCTGAGTGCCGTGTGCTGCAGTGCTGCTGCTTGGTTCTTTCCTTGGGTGGCCCTGCCAGGGAGACCCCCAGGCAAAGGAGCGTTGTGTCCCCAGTGGGGTTTGCTCCCCTCTTGCCCCTGTGAGTTTATTTGTTGGGCCCCGTTTCTTGTCTCTTGATGTAGGGCACGTGAAGCTCTCAGGCAGTGCCTTCCTGACCAACTGAAGGACACCACCTTCGCCCAGGTCCTGAAGGATGACACCACCACAAAGCGCTGGCTGGCTCAGCTTGTCAAGAACCTGCAAGAGGGTCAAGTCACTGACCCACGGGGCATCCCTCTTCCTCCGCAATGACTGCTGGGGGAGGTGGGGGACTGGGGAAGAAACAGCTCAGGTTTACAAAGAACCAGGAACAGGTGACCTCTTCTGCAACAAACTGGGCACACCAGCTGGCTGCCAGCTTGTCGGACCACCCCACCCAGCCAAAGGGCCGCTCTGTAGCAATGCAGCATGCCTCCGGGGATCGCAACACCAGCAAATGCTGATACTACAGCTTAAAAAAAAAAAAAAAAAAAATCAATAAAAACAATCTGTAGAGATCCCCATCTCTCCAGGAGACTTGGCTGGCATCTCTCCCCCCACTGCCAGGCAGGGGGTAGTGCAGATGTCCGCTCTTCCAGCTAGCTCAGCCTCTGCCCAAGCAGTGTGTGACATGGGGTGTGCATGCCACATCCCTCCGGTTCCTTGTCACTTCTTGTTTACATGTCTGTTTAGATGAGTGAGCTGAATAAAAGCTGATCCAGTTGTTTTATCCCCTCTTAAGACTGCTACTCAGCTGCAGGTAGCCCAGGGACAGCTTTCTTCCCTGCCAGCACTTCCTTGCTCCTGGCTCTGCATCTGGCTGGTGCAGCGAGCTTCTCTCTTCCTTTCCTTTGGCACAGAGGCAGTGGCTGGAGCTGGGCCACTGCGGTGCTTGCCCCAGGAGGAGGGGTGGATTACTTGCAATGAACCCGCACGTCATAAGCTTGCTTCCCAGGGCTCTTGGGGGAGGAGAAGACAGCAGGACTGTGGCTCTTGTGCTGTAAATAGTGCACTCCCGCAGCTAACCAGCAGCTGGGGGCTGATGTGTGCTGGTCTCTCATCTAGCCCAGCTCTTGCCCAGCGGGGCTGGCTTGTCAAATGGAGCTCAGCATTAGGAAACCTGCCTTGTGGTGGTGGGCGGGCCACTGACCGATGATCCCTTGCCACAGGACAGCTGGGAGCGACATCCTGCGGGCTCCAGGTATGTCAGCTTCCATGCCTGCCGCTGCCTGCCAGGCGTCTCTCAGTCCTGGTCCCCCTCCCTTCCCCCCCTCCAGTTCATCTCTGCCAGCCGGGTGCATCCATTTCAGCTTTCAGACCAGCCTTGGTGTCTGCCTTGGCCCCACCGTAATTAAACTGGACCAGCAGCCGCTTACCTGCCTTCCCTGCGCTGAGGGGTTAGTGTGGCCACAGCAGGCTCTTGGAAGCAGCTGAGGAGCTCCTCTGCTCTGCTGCAGTGGAGCCTGCTCTTGGCTGCAGGCAAGCCTGGGCAGCTACTTGATTTCTCCCCCCTCCTCGAGGAGCCCATTTTGCTGATCATCTGCAGTGTCGTGCCAACAGTGTCTTAAATCCCATCTCGTTTCCCTTCCCTCCTCCCCTCACAGCCTTGCGTAACAAGGGCAGAGCATGGCCTCTTCCTTGCCCCCGGGGTTCTGTTTTGTAACTATCACCTTCTTTTCCTTCCCGTCCACCCTGACCTTGACAGGGTGTGAAAATGCTTCTGTTTGGTTTGGGGTTTTTTTTTTTTTTCTAAGTTCGGATTAATAAATAATAAAACCCCAGCGCCAGCACAGATTGCTCCTGGTCTGGTCTCTTGGGGAGGGCAAGCTGGAGGGGGGGATTTATTGCAGGCAGGAGGAAGGGGGGGGCTGTGCCAGCTTGGGGATGTGAGCTGGGGAGAGTACGTGGCTTTTCTTGGTGGGAGCTGGCCGTGTCCCTTCGGCACCCCATCTCTCCTGGAGCAGGTAATGTGGGGGGGTTTGGGGGAGGAGGTGCTGCTCTATCTTGCTTTGCAGGAAGGCAGCGAGTGCTCTCTCCAATGGGCTCCGGATGGAGCCCACTGGGGAGATCGCTCGCTGCCTTCCTGCAAGATGTTTGGAAGTGCTCTTACGCTTGCCCAGGGTCCAGGTCTATTAGAGCATTGGCCACCTGAACTTTGGTGCCTGCCCTCAGCGTTGCCCCAGCTTGGATCCCCATGGAGGTTTTGGCCCGGGATGCTCAAACTGTGCCCTGCTCTTTGGGTCCTGTGTCTCTCTGAACCGGAGGGTCCTGGCCCTGGGGACCACCGTGTCCTGGGAAGGGGACAGGGACACAGTGGGGACCCCTCTGTGCTCTGTGGTTGGGGAGGTCGGGCCGTGCTGGGTGCAAACGGCTCTGAGGAAGGACAGGCTATGCCGGAGGGTGGGAATGGGGGGCTCGGCCCCAAGCGGAGGGTACTGTAGGGTGCTCCCAGCCTTGCCGGTCCCGTCACTGCCTTCCCCCCGCCTTCCCCGCCCTCCCCCAGCGGGAGCGGCGTGACCTTAATCCGAGGCGACCTTCAGAGGCGGCGGCTGTGGGGCGTGCGGGGGCCGGGGGCGTCCCGCGGGCGCGGGGGGCC
>NW_010972437.1:17570751-17605739 GCF_000737465.1 Haliaeetus leucocephalus | reverse complement strand
GGGCGGGGGGGCGGGTTGGGCCCCCCAGGGTCGGGCAGCGCTGCCCCAGAAGCGGCTGCACGCGTGGCGTGGGGTGGGGGGAGAGGTGCCGGCGGTTTTCTTTCCTCTGCTTTAAGGTGTCACTTGTTCCCCGAGCTCCGCACTCCCGGGTTGTGCTGCTCCATGCCGGAGCCCGTTGTCCGACCCCACCCCCCCCGAGCCCCTCTGACCCTGTCAGCTGCCGGCTGGTTCCCCTGCGTGGGTCAGGCTCCATCTCTGGGGGCTGCAGTGTGTCCTGGGGGGGGTGGGAAGGCTGTGTGGGGCAGTGGGGCTAAGCAGAGCCCCGGGACACGGGCAGGCTGTGTGCACACCGGGGTGGCAAGAAAGCAAGGGGGTGCCCAGGGAGGCGGGGGGCATCCCTCCCTGCTCGGGCACAGGAACCCCCATGGTGGCATTTAATTCTGCTCAAGGACTCTGCACTGGAGCGGTTGGGGAGCACTCACACCCGCTGGCCCTCCAGCTCCGTTTGGGGACTGTCACCTCCAGGAGAGAGGCTATGGTGGCTCAGGGTGTGCTGGGAGGAGCTCGGGCTGTCCCTGGCAGGAGGCAGCTGCCCTGCAGGAAGCCCTAGGGTTGGGTTTCTCCAGCCCCTGGCTCCTGTCCTGCTCCCCTCTACAGTGTAACTCAGATGGGGGCAAAGGGGGCTGTGTGAAGCCAGGCTGCGCTGGGCTCGGGGCATCACTCGTGCGCCAGGGAGAGCTGAACAGATGTGTCCTTGTGTCCACACTCACAGGATCCTCCTTGCGCTGGAAGGGATCATCTCTTATTTGCTGCATGTGCAGGGAGGGCACATCTCCACGGCTGGGGCATGCTTGGGCCATGCTGGGAGTCTGTAAGGGCTGGCACTGGGGGAGATCAGTTTAGCTCCAAAATCTCAGCGCAGTTATGGGCCTGGGGGCTGCAAGCAGCTCCCTTGCACACTGCCTCCTTGCACACATGCGTGGCAGGGTGCAGAGAGGACAGACCCAGTGGTGGCACCAAGCCCATCCCTGTCCCAGGCCAGCATCTCTCTCCGCTCCTCCAGCCTCAGTGCCTCTCCCTCCGCGCTGACTTCCCAAAAACATCCCCATCTCCATCCCCTTCCCTGCTGCAGCACAGGGAGCATGGGACAGGTGGGCACCTGGAGCTGTGACCCTGCAAAGCGGCTGTACCGGGGTGTTGCCAGGAGGCAGGAGGGTCCAGGCAGATGGGTGACCGGGGTTGTCCCCCCACTGGTTCCCTGCAGGCCATGGGGTGCAGGGGGGATGACAGCATGCTGAGGGAGGGGGCAAGGCACTGCTGGGGCTCTGCAAGCCAGCGGGCATCAGGGCACTCACTCTGCAGGGCATGAGAGGAGTGTGGTGCCACCACCCTCCATTTGTAGGTGTGGGTGCCCTGAGCCCTGGGCCAGTGGGTCAGTCCCCCCCGGCACATCGGATGTGGGAGGGTGCAGGCACCGCAGCGAGTCCTTGTGGTCTGAGCCCTGCAAGAAGGGCCGGTGCTGGGAATGCGCGGCACTGGGCGCTGCTGGGAGACAGCTGGGATGGCACCCCAGCCGTTCCATGACTCCAGCAACACGAGGTCCCCAAGAGCGTGGAAAGGCAGTCCCCACTTGCCCTGGGGACAGCTGACCGGCCACTGCCAGCCCCACACCTGGCACGTCCCCCAGGAGCGGGGCGACAGCCCCAGCCAGCGCTCTGCTGGGGATCTGACCTGCCTGTCCCCACACCGAGCAGGGGACGGCTGCTGTCTGGTCCCGAAGCCTGCAAGGGTCTGGCAGCCGGGCTTGGCAGCTGCCTGCACACTGACGGCACCGGCTATTCCCAGCCCTGTGCTGCCGGTGCCTGTGCTGAGTCAGGGGCCTGGGGCACGGCTGCCACCCCTGCACCATGGCACAGAGCCCTCCGCCCCCAGGGACCCCCGGGTCCCCTCCTGCACCCAAATCCCAGCTCACCAGCTGCGGCATCCACTCCTCGAGGGCCCAGTTCCAGCACCTGGGTGACAGGCACATCCAGCGATTTGTCTAATTAAATTCTTAACAGCCTAATCAAAGCCTTATTGTCAGACCAGTTGTATTTATAGTCCCACTCGTCGCAGCGCGCTCCCTGTTCAGCTGCCAGTGTGGTTGCGGTCCCGGGGTGCTGACGTTCCCTGGGGAGAAGGGGGTGGGGGAGCTGAGGGTCATTGCTCTGCACCCCTGTCCTTGCTCTCGCAGCTTTTCCTCTCCCTTACTTCCAAATTTGCTGGTTGGGGGCCTTTTCCCACGCGGTGGGGGCTGTTCTTAGGCACCCCCAGGGCAGTTTTTCCCAGCTCCCGGGGCTACTTCTTCCCTGGGAGCTGTGACCTGGGAGCAGCAGGGCTCCGGTACCCACTGGGATGCGGGGCAGCTGTGCTCGCAAGTTTTTCTGTTTTCCTCCAACACCTTTCGAGCTCTGGCTTCCAGGTAATGCAAATAAACATTTCTTGAGCATGGTGGTGTGAATTTGACACTTAAGGAAAGCAATGACCCATCAGGAGACAGGCACAGGTGCACTCACACACGGGCAGGGGCACACGCACCTCACACACGTGTGGGCACGGCCGGAGCCCATCTGGTGGGACCCGGGTGCAGTGGGGGGATCCGGCCCCGCTCCCCCCAGCCACCCTCTCTCTTCCCTCCCCAGCGGCTGCCAGTGTGGAGGAGGCAGAGCCATGGCATCGCTGCTGTGCAACGCTCGTGAGTGCCCAGGCGGAGGGGAGGTGCAGGGCAGGGCACGGCACTGGGCCATCCGGTTTTACCCCGGGGCAAATCTGGCCTGGGGGTTGAGCTCACCTTGCCGCACTCTGGAGCATCCCTAGCCCATCACGGCTTTTGGGATTTGGGCTTGGCAGTGCCAAGGGCGGGTGGGAAGGGTGGATGGGGAATTACCTTCTGCCCCTCTTGTGACAAAGGGAGTCTGTTTGGTGTCTGTCCCGCTTCCATCCCAAATCAAAGGACTACAGGGGGGTCCCAGAAGTGAGAGGGAGCAAGGTACCAGGGCACAGTGCCCGGATACCCCTGCCCTTAGTGATGCAGCCCACACTGCCCACAGGCATCCAGCTCACAGACACGCTGGAGCAGATGCAGCAAGGGACGCTGATGCGCAAAGTCAAGTCCAAGAGCTGGAAGAAGCAGCGTTACTTCAAGCTGCAGGATGACTGCATGACCATCTGGTACCAGTCCAAGAGGACAGGCAAAACTGAGTCTGCTTGTGAGTACCGGCTGCTGTATGTTGGCCATGGGACCATCAGTCGGGTTCAGAGTGAACAGGGATGTGAATTTATGGCGATTCTTGGAGCTGTACTTGCAAAGGGTGCTGGGGCATTCAAGAGACTCTGTGTGCATGTCTGGGCTCTTCTCAACCACACCTTTCCATGAAGCATCCTGCCCCCAGCAGGACCCATAGGTCACAAAGGCTAAGTAGAAATTGCAGCTGATACAAGTGGAAGCTCTGACATGCCAGCAGAGGAGTAGGCAGACAAACAGAGGTGCAGATGGATGAGTAGCTTGATGGATGGATGGATGGATAGCTCGATGGATGGATGGATGGATGAGTAGCTCAGTGGATGGATGGATGAATGGATGGATGAGTGGAAGAAGGGATGGCTGGAAGGACAGTTGTATGTGGGCAGTGCCCCCTGCCCTGTGGTCCTTGTCCCCCACAGACAGGCCTCCCCTCCCTCTGCCCCAGTCTCCATCAGCGATGTGGAGACGGTGCGGGAAGGGCACCAGTCGGAGGTGCTGCAGAGCCTGGCTGACGAGTTTCCCCCCGAGCGCTGCTTCACCATTGTCTTCTATGGCCGCCGGGGCAACCTGGACCTCATTGCCGGCTCAGCAGAGGAGGCGCAGTGCTGGGTCCAGGGCCTGCGCCAGCTCATTGAAGTGGCCACCAGCATGGACCAAAGGGAGAAGATAGACCAATATCCTTCCTGCGGGTACCACTCTGCCCTCCACACTCAGTCCTTCCCCGTCTCTGGCCATCCCCCAGGCCCTGCATCTCCAGCCTTGCCCCAGAGTGTGCTTAGCTCTTCTGGGTCTCGCCATCTGCACCAGGGCAGGGAGAGCCCACAGAAAAAGGAAAAGAGGCCCTCTGATGCTCCCCAGCTCCATCTCTCTTAGCCAAGGTCCTTTCCCTTAACATCTGCCCTGGTTTCTCGCACGTGGATTTGTGACTGGTTCCAGAAAGCCGACAAGAATAAGGATGGGCGCATGAACTTCAAGGAGGTGCAGCGTCTCCTCAAGATGATGAACATTGACATGAATGAGGATCATGCCCTGCGGCTGTTCCAGGTAGGCACTGCACCTGAGGGCCTGGAGGGGCTGGGGAGGGGCTGGAGGGGCTGGAACAAGCTGCACAACACCTCCCTGCAGAAGAATGTGGTCACTTTCTTCTGTCCATCCATCCATCCATCCATCCATTCATCCATCCATTTATTTGTTCACCCAACTACCTATTTACTCAGACAAACATCCATTTGTTCATTTATCTGTCAACCCAACCAGCCAAGGCAGCTAGCTGTTCCTCCCTCCCCTTCATTTGTCCATCCAGCTGCTTATCTGTCCACCCAGCTAACCACCCATCTGTTTATTTATCCATCAACCCAATCAGCCAGCGAGCTGTCCATACATCCATCCATGTAACCATCCATCCATCCATCCATCCATCCATCCCTCCACCTGTTTGTCCATCTCTCCATCCATGGACCCATCCATCTATCAGTCCACCCAACCAGCCCTCCATCTGCCAATCCATCCATCCGTTCACGCATTGATCGATGCCTACCACTGCCGCTGGCATGGAGTCTCTGTGCCCTCTGTTGGGGGTGGGTGAATCCCCCCACAGCTCCATGGGGTGGCCAGGACACCCTGTTTTGCCCCAGCTAGGTGCTGAGTGAGCTCCCTTGCAGGCTGCCGACAAGTCAGAGTCGGGGACGCTGGAAGGGGAGGAGTTCGTGCTCTTCTACAAGACCCTTACACAGCGTGAGGAGGTGCTGAGCCTCTTCCAGGACTTCTCCGAGGATGGGAAGAAGCTGACACTGCTGGAGCTGGTGGATTTCCTGCGGCAAGAGCAGCTGGAGGATGAGGGCACAGAGGAGCTGGCCATGGAGCTCATCGACAAGTATGAACCGTCAGAGACAGGTGAGAGCCAGCCCAGGTATCGGCTGTGCTCTGCACGGTGGGGAAGGAGGGTGCTGAGACTCACAACCCAACAGCAGGGGCATCCCCAGCCCCATCTTGCTGCAGGTGAACACAGGGGGAAGGTTCACCATGGTGTGATCTGGTGCAGTTCCCTTTTTTTGGTCCACTCCTGGACCATTTTGGTGTAGAAGGCTGACCAGCCATGGGGTGCAAGCTCTGGCTTTGGGGTCTGCTGCCCGCCTTCCCATGGCTTCTGCCCCAGGGCATCTATCCCTGTGCCCCAGCCTCTGGCAGCAGCTGTGCCCACCAGGTTGGGGATGCCAGGAGCTGCCAGCAGCCCCGTTTGTCCTGATCCTGTCCCCTCTGGGTCCCTGGCTGTTGCTGAGCCTCCCCCTCTGCCTGCAGCCCGGGCTCGCCATGCACTGAGTGCCGACGGGTTCCTCATGTACCTCTGCTCCCCGGAGGGCTCCATCTTCAACCCTCGGCACCGGGCGCTGTGGCAGGACATGAGCCAGCCGCTCTGCCACTATTTCATCTCCTCCTCCCACAACACCTACTTGATAGAGGACCAGATCCGGGGCCAGAGCAGCATCGAGGGCTACATCAGGTAAAGGAGCTGCTGCCTCCTGGCTGCCCCCCAGCACCCTCCTGCCCCAGTGCCATGCCCCAGGCAGCTCCATGGGGCAAATCCACCAAGAGGAGAAGCTCCTTTGCCCCCTTCTCATCCAGCACCCCTGTGGCTGTGCCATGTGGTGCTCAGCAAGGGGGTCCACTCTGGGGATGCTGAGCCCAGCTCTTCCTGCCCTGCATGCAGCAGCATCTCCACCGTTGGCAGTTGTCCCCTGGTCCTTGCAGGGGTGACACCCACAGCCAGGGGGGAGGGCAAGGGGCTGGTGCCCTGGCTGGGTGTGGGGTTCCAGGGGTGACCACACACCCACAGGGCTCTGAAACGGGGCTGCCGGTGCCTGGAGGTGGATTGCTGGGACGGGCCGAACGGGGAGCCCATGGTGTACCACGGCCACACCTTCACCTCCAAAATCCCCTTCCGGGAGGTGGTGAGCACCCTGGGGAAGTACGCCTTCAAGGTAGGGTACCCTTCCCCGGGTGCTGGGTGTCGTGGGCGGCCCTCAGCAGGTGGTGGGGGATGTGGCTGCAATCTGGGGGCAGTGATGGATGTCTGGAGGGGGAGCGATGCTGGGGCTCACACACCTGGTGCTGCAGCAGGACCGACCCCGCCGTGGGCAAGGAAGGCGGCTGTGTCCCTTCCTGGGGGACAGCACTGGGGGGTCTGACCCACAACCCTGCACTGTGCCACATCAGGGGATGGGGGCTCATGCAGACATGGTCTTCTGGCGGTACAGGGGTGAGATGGGGCCTGGGGGATGCAGGGATGAGATGGGATATGAGGGATGCTGGGGGATTGGAGGGGTATGAAGGTCTCAGGAGGATACGAGGACACACAAGGCGCTCCATCCTGGCACTGATCACGCCTGGGCAAAGCCCTTGTGAGAGCTCCCCAACTCCACCGAGGCTGATCTCCAGCTGTGCACATTGCTCCCCAGACCTCAGACTACCCGGTAATCCTGTCCCTGGAGAACCATTGCAGCATGGAGCAACAGGAGGTCCTGGCCCAGCAGCTCAAGGACATCCTGGGGGAACAGCTCCTCACCGCCACCACCGATGGGCGCGTCCCCACCCAGCTCCCATCCCCGGAGGTAGGGACAGAGCGCGGCCATGCTGGGCATCGCTGTCCTGCCTGGGAGTGGGGTGAGGAGGTGGCTCTGCTGTCCAGAGGGAAGGCCACCCCTGTCCCAGCATCATCCTGCTCTGCTGGAGCACTTGGGGACCCTGGGAATACTGTCTCATGTTCACAGGGCTCCCAAAGCTGTCCCCAAGGTTGTCTCCCCATGCCCTGCAGAGCCAGACAGCAGAGCAGAGCCTTCCTATCCTGTCCCCTCCTGGGTGCTGAAGGAAGCTGGTGGTGCTGGCCCCCAGCAATGCGGGGCCTGGGGAACAGCAAGTCTCATGGAGAAGATGGGTACCCCAAGGTGCCTACCTCTCCATCCCCAACCCTGCAGGAGCTGAAGCACAAGATCCTACTGAAGGGGAAGAAGATCGGGCGGCTGGAGGACATGCTGGATGGGCCGGGGGATGAGGCGCCTGATGTGTCTGATGATGACAATGGAGCAGAGGCAGAGGAGGAGAGGCGGAGGGTGAAGGTGGGTGGCCTGGGCTGGGGACCGGCCAGGAGTGCTGAGCCCCCAGACACAGCTATGGGCCATGGTGACATCCTAGTGCCGAGAGGAGAGGCAGAGACATCACCAGGCAGGGGGGACAGCCCTTTCTGCCCCTGGCCAGGCCAGACCCCTCTTTGCCCAGTGTCCCTGTGGTAGCACCATGTTGGGGGTCCCCTGCTTGCTCTGTTCCTGGCAGGAAGGCTGCCTGTGGTGGGGGTGCTTCCACCCCCAGCACACCCCCAACTGCTTTTGGCTGCCCTGGACTCTACAGCCCCTGTCCTGGGGGGCGGTGCTCCCATCAGGAGGGACCCAACGCGTCTCTGCCTTGCAGAAGGACAAGGAGAACCTGGCGCAGGCATTGTCTGACTGCGTCATCTACTGCAAGAGTGTGTCCTTCCGGGGCTTCCAGGAGGCCCGCAGCCATTCCCGGCCCTCTGAGATCTCTTCCTTTGCTGAGGCCAAGGCCAGGAAGCTCATCCGGGACGCGGGTGAGACGGAGGGGACAGTGGCACCAGGGGACTGGGCCAGGGTGGAGGGGGCAGGTGGCTTCCTCAGGTGTAGGGCTAGAGCCCCCAGACACCGGGGTTCCCTCCCTGTCCAGGGGAAAGGGGGGGTCCAGCAGGGCTGTACCCTGGGTTTTAGATCTGGTGGGTGAGTCGGGGTTATTGGTTTAGAAAGCAAGGCAGGATGCCTGGGTTCCTGGGAGGGAAGAGGGATGAGAATTGGTGGGTAGGTGGGTGGATGGATGGATGGATGGATGGGTGGATGGAGGGATGGGTGGAGGGATGTTTGGATGGATGGGTGGATGGATGGGTGAAAGGATGAATGTTTGGATGGATGGATGTTTGCATGGATGGATGGAGAGGCACTACATGTTGTGGGTAGCTGTGCAGGCCAGGGAATGACCCCATGAGTGGCTCTCATGCTCCATTCCTAGGGAATGAGTTTGTTCGCCACAATGCCTGGCAGCTGACACGCATCTACCCCAGTGGGATGCGGACTGACTCCTCCAACTACAGTCCCCAGGAGATGTGGAACGTGGGGTGCCAGATCGGTATGGCTGGGGGGGTGTCAGGGCTGTGGCCTGGGGAGATGCCCTAGGTCCCGTGCCAAATGGCACCATCAAAGCTCGTGTTGGTGCCAGCTACAACCCCAGCTGGAGCCAGATCTGGCTGCAGGCTCTTGCTCTGCCCTGGGGAGCCTGGGTATACCCAGGCATTAGTGCCTTGTCCACCTGTGCCGTCCTGCATCTCTCTGGCCATGGGGACAGGCTGGTTCTCAGCTCCAAGCAGGGCATGGTGTCTCCAAGCTGCCCTGAACCCTTTCACTGCCACCTTCCCCCAGTGGCTCTGAACTTCCAGACGGCTGGCATGGAGATGGACCTGTGTGATGGGCTCTTCAGCCAGAATGGCCGCTGCGGCTACGTGCTCAAACCACCCTTCATGAGGGACGAGGAGACTCTCTTCAACCCCAGTGACCCTGGCAGCCGGGAGGGCCCTGGCCCCATCACCCTGACGATCCAGGTATGGGACCAAGGAGAGACCCTGGGGAGCCATGACAGTGTCCTGGGGCTCTGTCAGTCCCAAATGGGTGGGGACACTGTTGGGCAGCGTGCTGGAGCTGAGCAGCCTCCCAGCAGATTGGTTCAGCTGCTCTCTGGCTCACGGGGTCCCTGCCCCTTCCTGCAGGTGATCAGCGGGCAGCAGCTGCCCAAAGTGGCCAACACTAAGGATGGAGCCGTCATTGACCCGCTGGTGCGTGTGGAGATCCATGGGGTCCCTGCAGACCAGGCGCGCCAGGAGACTAAGTACATCGAGAACAATGGTGAGTGCCACAGTGGGCCAGCTGTGCCCAGGTGGCCCATCCCTGCCCTCCCTCACCCTCCCAGCACCACTCTCCCTTCCCAGGGTTTAACCCCCGCTGGGACGAGACACTCCAGTTCCAGCTCCATGTGCCCGAGCTGGCCCTCGTCCGCTTTGTGGTGGAGGATTACGACAAGACGTCCAGGAATGACTTCGTGGGCCAGTTCACCCTAGCCTTTACCAACATCAAACCTGGTGAGTGGCTGTTGCCTGATGGTGGTGGGGCTCTGGGGCAGTTCCAGCAAGGGTGTCTGGGGCTCAGCTGGGTGCTAGAGAGCGGGGTGGTGGGCAGCAGTCAGCCAGAGCCTTGCTGTCCCCCCTGCAGGCTACCGCCACATCCATCTTCTCTCCAAGGACGGCACCAGCATCCCACCCTCTTCTCTCTTTGTCCACATCCGCATCACCGAGCCGCCTGGCCCTGAGCAGGACTGAGCTCGTGGGGTGAGCAGGACCTGGATGGAAGCCATAGAGCCAGCCTCGAGCAGCCGGGGCCACAGAGCCAACCACATTGCCCTCTCGTTGAGCCATTTGTGTCGTCCCTGTGTCATCGTCACTGCTGTGCCCCCCTTTGCAGTGGCCTCCAAGGGCTGGGAAAAGGCAGAGACCTCCCCTTCTCAGGTTCAGGATGCTGCCTCCCACGCCTGAGCTTGGGGTCTGTGCTGGTGCACCCCCTGCACCCCCCATGTGCATTCTGCCCTGGCCCACGGGCACAGCTTGGCTGCGGGGAGGAGGTGTGCAGCCCCCTGGCTCTGCCACATGGGCTGGTCCCCAGTGGCGAGGGGAGCAAGGCTGGAGCCGAGCAAACCCCAGGGCTGGGCAGAGCTGGGAGAGGAGTCAGTCCTCACTGCCCCCTGACCCTATAGAGCCCCATCACAGCCCCTGGCCCCTACAAACCCTCGCCATGTCCCTTCTCTGTAAGCAACCTAATAAATTGTTTGATGACAGGCAGGCTTGGGTCTGGTTGCAGTGGTGCTGGGGAGACACAGGGAGCTGGGCTTGTCCTTGCCCTCTTTCTCTGTGGGCACCTGGCCCACTGCTCACACGGGGCTACAAACAGCCCCAAGAAACAGTATTAAAAGGAGCTTGAGAGATTCCTTTTATACAGCCGCATATTTTACAACCCATATACATATATGCCTATACACACACATACATCTCCGCAGCAGGCCTGCACCACTGAGGCCTTAAAGCAGTCGGGATTCGGCCTCACTGCAAAGCACCATCCTTCTCTGCAGGGCGCCCTCCTTCCTGCTCCACCCCGGGGGGTCCCTTGGCCCGGCTCTCCCTCTGCACGGCATGGAGGTGGACGGTGGGCGTGCTGGGGTCCTTGCCCACCCCTTGGCTGGGGTCGCCGGCCCCACGCTCGGGGTGATGCCGCTGGATGTGTTTGATGACCTGGAACTTCTGCTTGGCCTTGTAGGGGCAGTAGCGGCAGAAGAAGGGGTGCTCATTGGTGTGGGTCAGGTAGTGGTGGCGCAGGCCGGCTGCCCAGCGGAAAGCCCGCCCGCAGGCATTGCAGACATAGGGCTTCTCCTCGCTGTGCTTCTTCAGGTGGGTCTTGAGGAGGAAGCGGGTCTTGAAGGCCTTGCCGCACTGCTCGCAGATGAAGGAGCGGGCCTCTCGGTGCCGTGTCTCCTTGTGCACCCGCAGGGCATCTGCCCGGTTCGTGCGGTACTCGCACTCATCGCAGCGGTATGGCTTCAGACCTGTGACAACAGGAAAGGGAATGGCACCAGGATGGGGGAACAGTGCCCGCCATCCTGCAGGTCTTGCCATCCCTGTAACAGAGCAGCAGTCCCCAGGGACTCCCCCCCTACATCCCATCAAGTCAGCAGGCACCCCAAGACCCCCCATTTCCAAGGCACCACATGGCACCTGGGGTCCGTACCACCCCACCTTCCCTCCCTCCCTGGGGGACTGTCCCCAACCCACCAACACATGAGAATGTGCTGCCCCCCAACAGCTGGGGGTCCTCCCCCACCTCCAGCTGGGCCACTGGTAGCAAAGGCAGCAAGGAGCAGAGGTCCTTGCAGCCCCAACTGTCTCTGGTAGCCCACGGCCCGCTCCCAGTGGGCAGCACTCACCCGTGTGCTTCGTCATGTGGTACTTGAGCTGATTCACCCACTTGCACTTGTAGCCGCAGTCGGGGCAGAGGTATTTCCGCTCCTCCTTGTGGATCCGCATGTGGTACTGGGCACAGGGCAAGAAGGCAGGATCAGGATGAGGCCATGTACCCTGCCCTTGGAATGTGCAGGGCTCTGGGATGCCAGCGAGGGGCTCACGGACAGCTCTGGCATCTCAAACTGCGTGGGGCAAGGAGGGCTGCCTGCTTGCCTGGCAGACTATGGGCAATGGGGATCCACAGCAGGGTCAGGATGAGACCCGCATACTGCTGAGCTTGCTCTGTCCCAGCCTGCGGAGGGGCACAGGCTTTTCTCCCCAGTTTGGTATTTAGGGCAAAGTCCAGGTTAAAACCAAGCCCAACAGAGCTAGCCCTGAGCTGAGCACATCGCACAGCCTTGCCCAGGCAGTCCCAGATGGCTCCACCTCAGCCTGGCCATTAGAAAAGTCAATATTCCTTTTAGCAAACCAGACCATTTTCTCCTCCATTACCCCACGCCTGGCCCTCCTGTTCTAGGAAAGGCCCTTTACCATGCATGAGGATGCTAATCATCTACAGAAACGAGGGCAGGGTCTGGCTCTGCTTGCAGGGAAGCTGAGCTTTCCCTGCACTGTGTCTAACTGGTGCCACAGAGCACACTGCAAGCCAGCAGGCAGCAAAACTTGGCTTTGAATGGTGCAAGGCTGCACCCAGAGGACGCCAGAGATGTCAGCGGGAAGAGGAGCTAACGCAGACAGCTGCCCACTGTACTGGTTTTGGCTGGGATGGAGTTAATTTTCTTCATAGTAGCTGGTATGGGGCTATGTTTTGGATTTGTGCTGGAAACAGCCTTGATAATACAGAGATGTTTTCATTACCGCTGAGCAGTGCCTACACAGAGTCAAGGCCCTTTCTGCTTCTCACACCACCTCACCAGAGAGCAGGCTGGGGGCGCACAAGCAGTTGGAAGGGGACACAGCTAGGACAGCTGACCTCAACTGACCAAAGGGATATTCCATATCATAAGATGTCATGCTCAGCATATAAAGCTGGGGGAAGAAGAAAGGGAGGGACGTTTGGAGTTACGGCATTTGTCTTCCCAAGTAACAGTTATGCATGATGGAGCCCTGATTTCCTGGAGATGGCTGAACACCTGCCTGCCAATGGGAAGTAGCGAATGAACTCCTTGTTTTGCTTTGCTTACATGCGTGGCTTCTGCTTTACCTATTAAACTGTCTTTATCTCAACCCATGAGTTTTCTCACTTTTATGCTTCCTATTCTCTCCCCCATCCCACCGGGAGGGGAGTGAGCGAGCGGCTGGGTGTTGCTTAGTTGCCGGCTGGGGTTAAACCGTGATACCCACTTTCTTGCTTTGCTACAAATCCCCTTTCCCCTTAATCTGCAACAGCAGGGAGCAGGGAAGAGACATACTGTACTCACATGAGTTTTTATCTGCTCACCTCCTATTCCTGTATGAGCCACAGGAGAGGACAAAGGACAAAACCTCCCCTTAGTAGTTTCTTCTTCCCCAAATTCCCATGTCTGGATCCCCCCCAACCTATGTAGATGCAGTAGGATATATCCCCAAGCAGGGCTCTCACCTTGAGACGTGAGGGGTCAGCACAGGCGTATTTACAGAGGTGGCACTTGTAGGGCTTCTCACCAGTGTGGATGCGGATGTGCCATGTGATCTTCTGCCTGTTCTTGGTGGTGTACTCGCAGTCTGAGCACTTGTACACACGGGTGCCCCCATGGCCCTTCATGTGCTGGTCGAAGACGAGCTGGTGGCGGCAGGCAAAGTCGCAGAAGGGACACCGCAGGGGTTTGTCCTGGGGGGTGGCTGGCTCATGGCTCTCCACGTAATGCCGCACCAGCTGCTGCCGCTCCTTGGCTGCAAAGCTGCACAGCTCACAGCGGTGGCTGAAATGCTGCGTCTTGTGCTCATCCAGAGCCTCCCGGGTGGCAAAGGTCTCCTTGCAGGTGCTGCACTCCAGGTGCGGGTGCTGCTTCTGCACGTGGCACTTGAGCGTGGCCTCGCTGTGGCACACGAAGCCACATCGTGGGCAGCCATAGGACACCTTCTCCTCGTGCCGACGCAGGACGTGCTGCTTGAGGGCTGTCTCAGAGCTGAAGCGAGCCTCACAGCGGGAGCAGCCAAAGTTGAGCTCGCCGCGGTGGCAGCTGTTAACGTGGCGGGTGATGTCATTCTGCAGGTAGCTGCTGTAGTCACAGAGCGGGCAGAAGTGGGTGGGCGTCTTCTCGTGCACCCGCAGGCGGTGGATGCGCAGCTTGGAGTTGGTGCCAAAGGTCTGGCTGCAGATGCCGCAGGCGATGCGCCCCACACCAGTGTGCAGGGACTGGTGGGCCTCCAGGCGGTAGCGCCGTGTGGTGCTGAACTCACAGTAGCGGCACTTGTGCGGCTTCACGCCCTCGTGCTTGATGCGGACGTGCTGCCGCAGGCAGCGGGCCTGCTTGCAGGTGAACTCGCACTGGCGGCACTGCAGCTGCGGCCGCTTGCTGTAGTGTTTGCGGTGCAGCTTGCGGTGCAGCCGCAGGGCTTTGGCTGCCTTGGAGGTGAAGGGGCAGGAGGCACAGCGAAACTCACCCAGCGCCACGCAGCCCCTCTTCTTGTGTGTCTTCATGGCCCGTTCCTGGTGGCAGGTGAAGGGGCAGGTGGGGCAGGAGAAACGCCTCCTCTTGGGCAGGGTGGCTTTTGGGGGGGCCACATCCAGCGGAAGCTCACTGGGCTGGCCCATCTCAATGCCGGCTGGGTCCCCCTCAGGGAGCTTGGTGCTTTGGGGTCCATCCTCCTTGGGATGCACGATGTGCTTCTCAGCACAGTGGCTCTTGAGGGCCCGCCTGGAGCGGAAGGCCTCTGGGCACAGGGAGCACCAGAACTGCTCCAGGCGCCGGCACCCATCCTCCACATGGGAGGTGATGGTGGAGACACGGGAGCACACGAAGGAGCAGGCGTTGCAGTGCAGCTTTCCACCCTCCAGACGGTATTTCTCTGAGGGTTTCCCAGGCTGGGGGGGACAAGTGGCTCCACCTGGCTCAGCCCCATCACCTTGCTGGGGAGGCTCTTCTGCCACCTCTGTGCTGTCACCCAGCAGGGATTTCTCAGGGGCAGGACAGCCCGATACCTGTTGCCCAGCCAAAGGACTGCCTGCTACTTGTGTTTTATTGGGCAACAGTTCAGCTTCCCAAGGGCTCTCAGCATGCCCAAACTCCTCTGAGCCTCTCTTCTCGCTCTCTGCCATTTCTGTACCATTATCACCAGGGTGGTCAGCAGGTTGGCACAACCCAGGTGGCTCCTGACCAGCTGGTTTGAGGATCTTGTTCTTCTTCAGGAGGACTGGGCACTTCTTGAGAAGGTGGGTGTTGAGCCCCCTTTGCTGCTTAAAGCTGGCACCGCACTCATGGCACACAAGCGGGGCCCGGCGGCTCTGGCAGCTGGCTTTAGAGTGCAAGGACATGGACTTCTCCTTCCGCGTGATATACGAGCACCTCTCGCACTTAAAGATCTGGCTCTCTGACTGCACCACAAGCATCTGCACCCTGCCCTCCAGCACCAGCGTCTCTGCCTGCTCCTTGTCCTGCTTCCGCAGAGCCTTCAGTACTGACTCCGAGCTGCCTCTGGCATCGTCACCAGGGGTAGCCACGTCCTCTGGGACAGGTGGGTGGCTCTGCTCAGCTGTCTTCAGCACATTGAGCCAGGCCTCTGGCAGCTCGGCTTGGCTGGTCTCTCTCATCTCGGTGTCTGCCACCAGCTTCTGGTGGTCCGAGCATGACCCCTCAAGGTGGCCCGTGGCCTGTCTTAGGCCATCTTTTCCCTGGCCATCTCCTGCCGCTACACTGCCCTCCAGCCTCACTGCCTCATCCTCCTGTACATCTCCCTCCTCTTCCTCAAAGTCTGGGATGTCTTCGAGTGTATTGTCATTGTCCTCCAAGCCAAGGTCATCCCGGGAGCCCAGCATCTCATAGGCTGCAGGAGGCTCCTTGCAGGTCAACATTTCTACGCTCTCCGACTGTGCTGCACAGGCTTCTCCAGTCAAATGCTCCAGGAGGGGGTCAGACGAGACATTCAGTGCCTCCAAGTGCAAGGTGCAGCTCTCTGCCACATCCCCAGAAGCAGCAAGCCCAGTTGAGCCTTCAGCAGCATCTCCTCGCACGCAGTCATCTCCCAGGGTGTCACCAGCAGTGGGACAGCTCTGCTCCCCCTCACCCACACCTCTCTCCACCTCGCTGCCGCTCTCTGGTGGAGCGGCATCCTGCCCAAGGAGGGGTACCACAAATGTTTGCTGGTAGCCCTCTTCTTCCTGGGACTCCAGCTGGGATGGCTTCGCCTTTGCCCACTGTTCCTTGCTGGCGAGGGGGGAGCTGACATCCACACGCAGGGCTGCGCCAAGCTCATAGCCAAAGAGCGCCTCAGATGAGCTGATCTCCAGCTCCTTGCTGGCATAGTTCTCCAGCCAGTCCTTGTCACCAGGGACGTAGCCATGAATCTTGCGCTTGTGGAAGAAGAGACTGGTGTTGCTGAAGGTGCAGTAGGAACAGAGGGCGCAGCGAAACTCCTTCTGCTTGGTGTGCTTGCAGTTCTCGTGGTTCAGCAGCGCCTGCTTGTACTTGGTCTGGTAGGTGCAGTACTGGCACTGGAAGATGGGCACCTGGTAGTTCTGCGAGTGCTTCGCCTGCATGTGCTTCTGCAGCTCGTACTTGCGCTTGCAGGCGAAGCCGCACACCTCGCAAATCAGACTTTTGCCCTGGTGCCGCAGCTTATGGCTGCTCAGCTGGTCAGCGCGGTGGCACCGGTATGAGCACTGGTTGCATTGGTACCTGTGGGGAAAGCAGAATTGGTCAGGCAGCATGAAGAACCTGGGCAGACTGAGCCCTGTCAGGCACGTTGAGCTCTGCTTCCCTGTCCTGGACACATGGGGAAGGGGTACTGTTTGGTTTGCCAGATCTGACCTTTGCCGTCCAGGCAGCTCTTACCACAGGCAATTCCTCCCTGCTGCAGCCCTTGGCACTGCTGGTGCTTTACACCCCCAGCCTGGGGACAGGAGATAGATTTCCTGAGTATTCCATACAGTGACCGTGTCACCCTGCCCACACACATGACACACCAGCAGCACCTCCAGCATCCCTGGATGCAGACTGAGCCCAAAGGTGGTGATAACACAGAGGTGAAAAACATGTTTTGGCAGAGTCCTGTACATGTCCAAGCTGGCCTCGGCCCACGAACATCAGCAGAGCCTGTGAACCCAAGCTCAGAGCTGCACTGATGTGGTAATAGACCTTGGTGTCATGGAGACACCAAAAGTAGGTTTGCCTCCACAGCACCATGCTGGCAACAATCTGCAAGCTCAAAGACTGCATTTCTTACATGCCAGACAGAGCAGGCTGTAGCCATCCCCCAGGCATGAGAGAGTCGGGAACACAATGCAGTCTGGAGCAGCAAACCCCTGGAGCAGGATTTGGGGACCACCACTTATGCTGCCAGGCCAGTGGAGCCAGGGGTCATACCGGAGATCTCCAGTGTGCTTGCGCATGTGGACGTTCAGGTAGTGCTTCCACTTGGTGATGTACCCACACTCAGTGCACATGAAGTTCTTGTCATTGGAGTGGGTCAGCATGTGCTTGGACAGGTAGCTCACATCCCGGCATGTGAAGTCGCAGAGCTCACACTTGTGAGGCTTCTCTCCTACACACAACACAGGAATGCCCTCAGCATGACAAGCGGATAAAGCAACATGGTCTGCCTCCCCCTGTAGAGAAACCAGCTCAGCAGGAGCTGGGGGTAACAGGAGGGATGGGGGCAGGCCACAACTTCAGCCAAGTGACACCAGAGTGGAGGAGCCGGTGATGGGATCCAGGAGCCCTGACCCAGCCCTCCCTGCCCATCCCAGCTCGGCTCTTGGGACCCCCACAGCGGACACCCACCAGTGTGCAGCAGCATGTGGCGGATGAGGACCCTCTTGTGCGCGGTAGCAAAGGTGCACTCAGTGCACTTGTGGATCTTCTCATTGGCATGCATCTTGCCCACGTGGTCGTGAAACTCCACGGGGTTGAAAGTGGCGTAGGGGCAGAAACTGCACTGGAGCTGCTCGCTGCCTGGATGCCCCTGCTTCTTGTGCTTGCGGAAAACGTGCTTGTTGGAGCAGATGAAGTCACACTGCTGGCAGTGGAAAGCATAGTGGGTTTTTCGGTGAGCCTCCATGGCCTCGGCTGTGCCAAAGAGCAGCGAGCAGGCATGGTACTTGCACTCCACCGCCTTGATGCCATGAGCATCCTTGAGGTGACGGACAAACTCCTTCCGGTCCTCCGCGCAGTAGTTGCAGCCCCCCTGGAAGCAGCTCAGCCTCTTGGGCTCGGCTTTGTGAGTCTTCAAGTGTTCTTTAAGGGCCTGGCTGAGCCGAAACTTCTCCTCACAGACAGGGCAGGAGTAAACATCGGAGTAGAAGTTGGAGATGTCCTCGTGCATGCTGGCCATGTGACGGTTGAGGGCATTCTTCTCCACCGAGCTGTAGTGGCAGAGCGGGCAGCGATGGGCCTTCTCACCTGTCTCCCGCATCATGTGGATTTTCAGCTTGCTTTTGCTGGTGAAGTACTTGTGGCAGTTGGGGCACTGCAGGCTGGGGTCAGGGAAGTGCAGGTGGAGGTGCTCTACCAGGTGTGTCCGTTTCTTGAAGCACCGCTTGCATTCGGGGCACATGTGGGTTTTGTAGAGGTACTCAGAGCCCTCCGTGACATCCCCTGTGAAAGCAGAGGATGGGGAGCCATCAGCAGGGAAGAGAAGGAGAGCACAGGCAGATATTCTCTCCCCGATCCAGCTGTGCCAGGGTGAGGGCTTATACACATATGTGGTCACACAGTGGCCATCTACTTAAGAGGGACTGTCCCCACCCCAAGCCACCAGCATGGTTCAGATGAGCTCTTTCCAGCTCAACACTGGCAAAGCGCAGCCGGAATCAGGCCTGCTCGTGTGTTCCTGATCCCCAAAGCCTGGCAGACTTTTGCCTGAGCCTGGCAGTGCTTGTGGGCAGGCAAAAGAAGGGATGCATTTGCTTGGGCAGAGGGCTGGGGGAACAATTCACTGGTACATGCAGGAGATGTGGGGCTGCTGGATGGCAAGGGACCCCCAGGCCCCACCAGCCCGGCCCATGTTTCCCTGCCAGTCTCGAGGCTGTGCTGCTTGTTCATAATACAAAGCCTGAGCAGCTCCTCGTAGGGCTCCACATCCTACCTTTGAAGTGCTGTGCCCGCGGCACTCTGGCTTTCTCAGGAGCTGCCTTCCCATCCTCTTTGGCCTCGCCTTCGCAGGGGCTCTCGCCATCCTCCTCTGGCGACTCATCCCCACCACTGTCCGAGTCCTCTTCTCCAGCTGACGCTTTCTGTCCCTCCAAGGAGCCCTCCCCAGTGCCTGCGGGCTTTGCTGGCCTGGCTTCTGCTGTGGTGGCTTCCCAGCCAGGGTGGCAATTCCCCACCTTGTCCTGCCCTTCTTCTGCTGCTTCAATGGGGAAAGACAGAGATCATCATGCTCCAGGCAAGAGGGAGCCCCCTCACCCACATACATGCAAAAAAACTCCTGGCTGAGATAGGGGGCACAAACCATGCAAGGAGGAAGGAATGCAGGGCTCCCTGGCCCTCCAGCAGCACAGCATCACCCCCCACTCCTCCCAGTTGTAACTGGGATGCACGGACACAGCCTCTGCAGCACCCAAAGGCCCCGGACCCCCCGTCTGTACCTGATGGCAGGACACAGCGCTGCTCGAGGCCATGGGGGGCCGAGCCAGGGTGGCCATCTGTCACAGGTGCCTCAGCAGGGGGCTCCGCAGCATGGCCCTTCCTGTGCTGCCAGAAGAGCTTGGCATTGGCTGTGACAAAGTCGCAGTGGCCGCAGTGGAAGGGGAAGTGCGTGCGGTGGTGCTGCTCCATGGCCAGGCGGCTGGGAAAGAGCAGTGGGCAGGCACGGTAGGTGCAGGACACAGGGGAGGCCCCGTGCAGGCGGCGCAGGTGGCCGCGCAGTTGCTTGCGGTCCTCCGTGGTAAAGCAGCAGCCCTTTTCAGGGCAAGGCAGAGCTCCTGGTGGGGCGCGGTGGGTCTTGAAGTGCTCCTTGAGTTCGCCGGGCTGTGTGAACACCTCTCGACAGACAGGGCACAGCAGGTGCTCGGGAATGGAGCCCTCCTGCGTGCTGACTCCAGGTGGCTCCGAACCCCTCGGCTCGCTCTGGCCCTCCCTGGCAGAAGCCAACAGTGTCCCGGGGAGCTCCAGGTGCCCCGGGGGGGCCAGCAGCAGGCATTGGTGCTGGGAAAGCAGGGAGGCCTCTGGGAAGCTCTGGCCGCACCTCTCGCAGAAATACAGCTCCACCACTTTGACCAGCACCTCTGCAGAGGGGGAGGGGTGAGCTTTAAAAAGGGCTTTCACCAGGCCCAGAGCTTGGGACTGGCAGTTCAGTTCCAGCTCTGGACAAGGAGCATAAATCCCTGTTGCCACAAATTAGTTTGGAGAACTGCAGCCGTCCCCCTACCCGGTGTATCCCAGGACACCTCCCATAAGAGAGGGAACACCACCACCCAGGTGACCACGATGACCAGTTCTGTCCCTTAGCACCTTTGAGGCATGCAGAGATGGGAGATGGGCTCAGCCCCATTCCTAGCAGGATGTGCCCACACTGGACCCGAGTGAGAAGCATGTTGGAGGCGACAGTCCAGGGTGGAGATCTCCACCTGGTCCCTACTGACAGCCTGGAGCAACCCCCTCACCTAGCACGCAACTCCCACAGCCACCCCTCCCCATCCACACACCCAGCTCATGCCAGGTCTGCACTAAATGGTGGCACCAGACTCATGACGCATATGAGGTCAGAGACACAAGGGCACCGCGGTGTCCCCAGGGTGCCAGTTGGAGGGGACAGGGGTCCTTGCCAGACCTCTCTCCCTCCGTTGAGCGCCATAGGGCCCATTCTGCCCTCCCTGCACACCATACCTGTGGCATTGGTTGCGTTGCTCAGCGTCATGTTGCCAGCCACTGCCTCGATGAATATTTCCACGTTGCTTCCTTCAGAGTGAGCCCCTTCCCCAGGCATCGACGCCTCTGCCAGCAGCAAGTCCTGGCTGGCGGTCAGCGTGGGCGTCCCAGCCAGGCTGGTGCTGGCCACACTGGGGCTTCCTACAGCTCCTGACTCTCCTGGTGTAGGCAGGAGCAGCTCCGAGCACAGGGCCTCCATCTCCTTGCTGGGACCCTCAGACACAGCCACTTCTGCGCTCATTGCCACGGGGCATTGGCTTGGTGCCGGGCAGGAGGGCCTCTTACACTGAAACAGAAGAAAGTGCTTTAAACAAGGGAGAACCCAGAGGCCATGGGGTCCTACTGGATTTTGGGGGGCCAATCCCCAGGCAGGGGTATGAACTGGGGTATCTCAAAGCTGGCTCCCTTCTGCTGTGCCCCAAGCAGGCTGCTGGTAAAACCCACTGCCACGGGGGAGATGGGGTGCAGGGACCCCTGTATCCTCCCCAAACTCGGGGGCCTCTTCCTGCGCCCAACAGCCAGGGCTTGCTCCCCGGGCCCAGGTGGGCCCCAGCCCGAGCCCAACCCCCAGACCTGGGCCCAGCCTCCAGCGAGGAGGTGCCCACCGCGAGTCCCCACACGGCCGCGACCGTCCCAGCCCCCTCGCACCGCAGCCCCGGCCTGTCCCCGTCGCCCCGGGCCGGGGGCTCAAACCGGGCCCCGGTGCCTCCAGCCCTGGCACATCTCGATGATGCACGCTGGGCGGGAGGGAGCGTCACCCTTTGTGCGGCTCGCGCGGCCGCTCTGCTCTGCCCCGCCGACCGCCCCGGCTCCGCTCTATGGTGCGAGCCGGCAGCCGGCCGGAAGCGGCGCCGGGCGGAAGTGAGGGTCGGGGCTATAGAGAGCGGCGCGGCTTGGGCTAGAGCGGCGCTGCGTGGAGGTGAGGGGCGTCGGGGCCGTAGGCCGAGGCCGGTACCGACGGGGGCGAGCTCCTGCCGGAGGGGATGAGGGGGCCTTGCCGTGGGGAAGGCCGGTGTGGGGCTGGGTCTCCTGCGGGGGAAGGTGGGCTCCTGCCGCGGGGCTGAGGCTCGGCTGCGGGGGGAAAGGCCCCACTGCGGGGCAGGGACCCTGCCGTGGGCCCGAGGCCTTCCTGTGGGGCAGGGCAGGTACTATCCTGGGAAGGAGCCTTGCTGCAGGGTCAGACCCCGTTCTGGGGGAGGTGGGATCCTCCCTGAGGGAGCAGAGCAAGTCCGTCAGGCTGTCTCTCTGTTGGGGGAGGCTCCCCCTCATCCCCTATATCTGACAGACCTGTGCTGAGGGAGCTGGAGAAACTTCGGGCCCCTTAAGTGTGCGGCTGGTGCCCTTAATCCAGACATGGAGATGCTGCTTCCACCACAGTCACGCGCCTGTTGCCAGCAGCAAAGAAACAGCTCTCGGCTCAGCCTGGGGACGCACTTCAGCTTTTTCAAACAATAAACCTTAAATAGTTGGAGTGCTCAGTGATTTGTAGCTGTTTAAAGAATAAAACTGTGTAAAACTCTGGGCTTGTTGTCATGGCTGAAGAAGGAACAGATGCTCCTGTGCTTGCTTGAGAGCCTCCAGCTCTTGGACCCCTCCTGCCTGTCTCACCCAGAGGCTGCAGAGAGGGAGAAGGTTCCTGTGGCCAGCGGCAGTCTGAACCCCCGCTAATAAGATAAGCACGGGTGTGGGATCTGAATGTGCCAGGCTGCCTTTTGCCTTGCGAACCAGCCACAATAAAGGCCAGGCAACTGTGGTTGACCTGTTGCATTCCCCGCTGCCATTCAGTCCTCCTTTTTCCACACAGGTTTGTTTCCAGAGCGCAGAGACGATGCTGTGAAAAGGAGCCGCTTAACCTCCCACAATGCCCTTTTCTGACTTTGTCTTAGCACTGAAGGACAACCCGTATTTCGGGGCTGGGTTTGGCCTCGTTGGGGTGGGCACAGCCCTGGCGTTAGCCCGGAAAGGGGCCCAGTTTGGCCTGGTGGCTTTCAGGCGCCATTGTATGATCACCTTGGAGGTGCCCGGCAAGGATAAAAGCTACCACTGGCTGCTGAACTGGATCTCCCACCATGCCAAGCACACACAGCACCTCAGCGTTGAGACGTCATACCTGCAGCATGAAAGTGGGCGTGTCAGCACCAAGTTCGACTTTGTCCCCAGCCCTGGGAACCATTTCATCTGGTAAGGGAGGGCAGGGGGAAAGTAGTTTGGGGACTGACCCTTGTTTTGGCAAGGAAACTCCAACCTGAGGTGCCCATGGAGACAACAGAGAGGATTCTGCCTCCTCCTTGGGTCTGAATTAGGGCAGGAGATTGAGAGTAGCGAGAGGAGTCTGTATTCACTGGTGTGAGGTGATTTCCTTACCCAAGATGAGTGTTCTCTTTGATGCATGAACTGGGCTGGGCACAGCTGAGTGGTGCTGGACCACTGTCTCCCAACCCTGTCTTCCCACCCCAGGTATCGCAGGAAGTGGATTCGCATCGAGCGCAACCGGGAGAAGCAGATGATCGACCTGCACACAGGGACACCCTGGGAGTCCGTCACCTTCACTGCACTGGGCACCAACCGGGAGATCTTCTTCAATATCCTCCGGGAAGGTCTGTAGGGGAGCTGCATGGGGTCCTGCTGGGAACAGCCTGCTCCCAGGAGATGTCCAGAGCTTCAAGGGAGATCCTTTTCCCTGCCAGCTGTCCCCTCTGCCTCTCTCTGCAGCCCGGGAGCTGGCACTGCAGCAGCAGGAGGGAAGGACAATCATGTACACGGCCATGGGAGCAGAGTGGCGGCAGTTTGGCTTTCCCCGCCGGCGGCGGCCTCTCAGCTCTGTGGTGCTGGAGGAAGGTGTGTCAGAGAGGCTGGTCCACGACGTGAAGGAGTTCATCGACAACCCCAAGTGGTACAGCGAGAGAGGCAAGGCTCCAGTGTGGCGTCCTCTGTACCGTGCCCAGCGTGGCTCCTTACCCCCCTGCAGCCACAGCTGTGGGGCACCACGTTGGCCACATCCTGTAAATGAGCAAGCCCGGGTGCTGGGGTCAGGCCTGGGTCTGCAAAGGAACAAACTCCCCTTGGTTCAATCTAATCCTGGAAACCACTATAAGCCACAGAGTTCATTGCTCCTGTGACGCTGCTGTTGGGGTGAGGCAGGATGCCTGTGGTCCTCTCTGGACATGGCTGCAGAGAGATTTTTCCCTGCTGCTTGCCTTCCTCTGGTGTATCCTCTGTGTGTGCTCAGCACAGCCCCCATGGCTCTGGGGAGAGAGCTCAGAGCAACCCAGCTGATTCCTAAAAGGACACTGTCTTTTAGGGATCCCCTACCGAAGAGGCTACCTGCTGTATGGTCCTCCTGGCTGTGGGAAAAGCAGCTTCATGTGAGTATTGCCAGCTGGCTAACAGCAGTTTTCCTGCCAGCTGCCTGCTCTGGGGCACAGTGGTCTCTTCTGAGAGGGTGTGGATGAGTTTGGGTTTGAAATGCAGGAGTGGGCTGTGCCTCCTGTGTGGTGCCTGGTATAAGCATTTGCGTTGCTGGCACCGTGACAGGTCAGGGTGACAAGCCCTTCACACCCTTGCTTTGCACAGTGCTGCATGGCACCAGCAGGCTGAGCAGGGGGCTCCCACCCGCCCTCCATATCTGATCTCCACTGGGGGAGGATGCCTCTGCCCTCTCTCCTGCTGCTGGCCATGGAGATCCAGTTCTTCCTCTGCTCCGGGCTTTCTCGCTGTGATTCACCCCTGTGGTTTGTGTCCTTCCCAGCACAGCCCTGGCTGGGGAGCTGCAGTACAGTATCTGCCTGCTGAGCCTCAGCGACCGCAGCCTCTCTGATGACCGGCTCAATCACCTCCTGAGCGTGGCACCGCAGCAGAGCATCATCCTGCTGGAGGACGTGGATGCTGCCTTCGTCAGCCGGGACCTCGCTGCTGAGAGTGAGCAGTGCCCCTGTTCCTGGGCCAGTGGTGGGAGGGAGGTTTGCTGGCTGTGCTGGGGAAAGGTTTGGACTCTGGGCTGCTCTGCCACACCAGCAGAGACCAGGAGTGGGCAGCTCTCTGGGGCCTTGGGGCCCAAGCTGGACCTCGCCCAGTTGTGGCTAGGCTATATAAAGGGAAGTTTGGGTCCTTTATCCTCAGGCAAAGACACTTCTCCTGCCCAGCTATTTTCAGCATGAGAAAGGGGATGGCTTTCTCCCTTATTCTCTTTTTGGGTTCCCAGGGGTGCAGGTGGGCAGGGGAGGTAAATGTGCTGCCAGCCAGGGAGAGACAGAGGGTCAACCTCAGGGCAAGGAGAGAGTGGGGAGCTTGGCTTAAGCCTCAGGTGATAGGGAGGTGGCCTGCAAGACTGCATGGGGTTAGTGACCAGTGGATATGATCTCAGACACCTCTGTCTGCAGACCCAGCTGTGTACCAAGGCATGGGGCGCCTGACCTTCAGTGGCCTCCTCAACGCGCTGGATGGTGTAGCCTCCACAGAGGCCCGAATTGTCTTCATGACCACCAACTACGTGGACAGGTCAGAGCTGCCGTCTGGGAGGGAACAGGGAGGGTAGCATGGGAAAACCTTGCTCCCTTTTGATGGGCTTTACGGAGGGCTATTTGCATCCTCCAGTGTGCAGACTGGGGATTCAGGTTTCCCAAATCCTCCCTTGGGATGCAAACCCTTGATTGCTAATCAGGGTCTCTTCTGCTGGAGCCTCAGATGCTTCCTTGCTGTTCAGACCAGCAAGGTTGTGCCCTTCAGGAGAGGTACCAGCTTCCTGCCCATGGGGATCTGCAGGTTTTGGGGTTGTGGCCATGCTGCCAGTAAAACACAAGCCCCATGTGCAGCCCGTTGGGTTGGCAGGATGCAGCCTGGGCTCACGGCACCCGGCCAGACGCTGCCCTGTGGCAAGCTTGGTTCACTCCAGACCGAGCTGGCCTAGAGGGTTGTTCAGAGGTTGCTCATAGGACAGAGATGGGCAGAGCTGTTTCCCAGGACACGCTTTTCCTCTTCCGGAGCCAGCCCTTCCCCAGCTCTCGCGCTTCTTTTGGGTTGATTTCCCCCCTCAATCCCCCAGGGTCAAACCTCTTCCCCACCTTTACCATCTCACAATGCAGATAGGACACTGGCACACAGGACACTGGCTGTGCTAGCATGGAGCAGGGGGGCCTTTACTGTGTTCAGTTTTGGGACCCTCACTACAGGAAAGACACTGAGGTTCTGGAACGTGTCCAGAGAAGGGCAACCAAGTTGGTGAGGGGTGAGCACAAGTCTTATGAGGAGCGGCTGAGGGAACTGGGGTTGTTTAGTCTGGAGAAAAGGAGGCTGACGGGAGACCTTATCGCTCTCTACAACTACCTGAAAGGAGGTTGTAGCGAGGTGGCTGCCAGTCTCTTCTGTCAGGTGGCTGGAGATAGGAGAGGAAATGCCTCAAGTTGTGGCAGGGGAGGTTTAGATTGGATATTAGGAAAAATTTCTTTACTGAAAGGTTTGTCAAGTATTGGAACAGGCTGCCCAGGAAAGTGGTTGAGTCACCATCCCTGGAGGTATTCAAAAAGCGCATAGACAAGGCACTTCAGGACATGGTTTAGTGGGCATCGTTGATGGTTGGACTCCATGATCTTAAAAGTCTTTTCCAACCTAAATGATTCTATGATTCCTGCAGGACCCACCCTGCAAAGACACTTTGATCAGGTTTTCAAGGCACCCCTGTGTCTCTCAACAGGCTGGACCCAGCCCTGGTGCGTCCTGGCCGCGTGGATCTCAAGCAGTATGTGGGCCATTGCTCCCGCTGGCAGCTTGCCTGCATGTTCCAGCGCTTCTACCCCGAGCAGCCCCTGGCTGCAGCCGAGCGGTTTGCGGAGCAGGCACTGGCGGTCTCCAAACAGATCAGCGCTGCCCAGGTACAGGGCCACTTCATGCTCTACAAGACGGACCCCGAAGGAGCCATTTCAAACACAGGCTCCATCCTGCTGTGACTAGGGGCCAGCTTTCCCCTGCCACACTGCAAGGACTGGGGCAAGGACTTGACCATCCTGGGGATGCCATGGAGCTGCGCAGCCATGCAGGCCAGGTCTCTGTTCACCTCTACCTGTCCAAGGCCTTGGCTTTTTATTAAAACATGTGGAGAGTCAGAGCTGCCAGCCTTGCAGCAGGGAGAGGAAATCAGCTCTTGCCGCTCCCCAGACTTGGGCAATACTGCACCGGCCCCACTCACCAGTGCATGCCTCATGCTGGGATTGCTGTAAACTGCCGAGGCTCCTGGATGTGAATCCCCTTCCTCGTGGAGCAGCCTAGGGGTGCCCCAGAAGGGCACTTTCCTGGGGCAGGACATTGGGGTGCTACAGTGCTAAAGCTGCTAGTCTTTGAAGGGACAGCAGTCTTCACTGGTTTGTGAATATTCTCTGTGAAGTGCACAACATGGCTCTTAGCTCTCTGGTCCCTTCGCCTGTTAGTTGCCACACTAACTGGTTGCCCCAGCTGCTGGTCCAGAGCCCTCCTGACTGCAGCTCAGCATGGCCAGTTCTGCAAATCCAGAGTGTTTCAGAAGTGGCTCCCAAGAGACAGCTCGTTGTCCCTCAGGCTGCAGGCTGGTGCCACAGCTCCTGCCCTGCTGAGTTGTGATGCCAAGTCACAGATCTGCTTGGACATTGTTCCTGGGCAGGCATGACTGTCCCTCCTGCCAGAGGAGAGGTGGGGCCCTGGAGTTACTGCATGCCTGCCTGTGGGGGCAGATGAGAGGCTTTGGCTGGTTACGGAACATCTTCCCAAGAGCTTGATGTTAACCCCAACGGGCATTTCTGCAGCCAGGCCAGCCCAGTGCAAGGTGCAGAAATCCCTGTTGGAGGCAACTACTCCTCTCCTTCTAGCACGAGAGGCCCTGCATGGCTGAAGGAGGGATTTGGCCAGCTGCTGGCAGTCTCACAGCCCTGTCACCAGGCTTCCTTCCCACCAGGAACAAAAGTCCTGGATGGGCTGGTAGAGCCACAGGTGCCTGCAAAACAATCGAGAAGCGAGCAGGGTTTGCACCTCCTTCCCAGTGCCTTGGAGCCAGGGTATGCATGCTGACCCACAGAACAAGCCAGCCAGAGCCTCTCTCCTCCCTAGTCCCTGTTTCAGAGTCCCAAAATGAGCTTCCCCAGAGCCAGCCTTGTGTTCATGTCCTTGCCTCGGGGGGCTGTGTCACCTTGGCAGAGCTAGGGGAGCTGGTTCCAGGCCAAACCCCAACCATTAGGTCACTGCTCAGCCCTTGTCTTGGCTCTGCCCTGCGGGGCCAAGGGTGAAGCTGAGAGCACTCAGGGATACGAAGGGGCCCAGCCAATGCCACCTGGCTGAATTTCAGCCTGAACGGGCGCTGCTTTGATGCAACCCTAGACTTGCACAAATGTTTCTGCAAGTGAAGGGTTGATCCTCTGGCCATGGGGGGTCTCTAGTGACTCAGGCAGCTCCCAGAGCAGGGTGCTGCTGTTGGCATCTCAAACCCCATGCCTGGCCATCCCAGAGGCTAACTGCTTGGATCCAGGCTTGTCTCACAAAGCTGGGGGTCAAAACTGGCCAGCGAGCAACTAGCAAATGCCTTGCAGCAGTTTGGGAGGATGGGGAAGCGGTGAGGAAGAGCCAGAGGGGCCATGGGCCCCCACCATGATGCCACCACACAAGAGCACAGGCAACATCTCTCACTCTGCTTGCTTTTAATAGTGTTAATGCTACAGATGTCGCTGGTGCCCTTCTGCCCAGCATGAGTGCTTTTGCCCATTAAGCCTCACAACAGCTCTGTGAGGTAGGTGGGTGATGCACGTGGACACCAAGCAAGGAGCCCCAGGGCAGGGTGCAGGCTCCATTCCTCCCCTCCAATGCAAAGGTTTGTTTTGTTTAGCCCACATATGTTTCCACGTGCTGTTGCAAAATGTCCTCTGCTTCAGGCTGACAGCAGTGAGTCAGAAAGGTGAGGGCCCTTCCTAAATCCCTACTCCCAGGAAAAAAGCCTCCCCTCTAACACGTCTGGCATTTGACTGAAGTTACCCAAGTCCTCACTCACTCCGATTTCCATGGCTGAATTCCCATGCTCCAAACACTGGCCACAGCAGCTTTCCTGCTGAGAGTAAGTCTGGCTCACTGGAGGAAGCCAAGGAGCTTCAGCTACTGCAAGGGGCAGAGATCTTCGCGTTTCTGTCAGGACATGATCAAATGGAGGCAGCAGAACAAGCACCAACGTCAGATAAAGTTTACACCTTTTCACCCAAGTGTGGACAGGCTGTTCACCCAGAAATTAGCTGGAGCAAGGACAGAGCAAGCACTGAAGAAAAATCTGGGCTTTCTTCAGGGAGCGAGTGCTCAGCCCTCATCCCCAGCAGGGCACAACATCTGGTGCTCATATCCCCAAGCCCAGGACAGGTAGTGTAGGTTCAGACCAAAGAGTTAAAAAAAAATAATGCTTTTACAGCATTAGGGTTGAAAACAGGCCAGCGTTGGAAATCTAAGCACAGAAGGTTCTTGGGCAACGGGTTAAACTAACTCCTTCAGGACAAGGCCAGGCATGGAGAGAGCAGGGCAGGAGGTGAGAAGGACCCATTCAAGAGAGAGCTTTTGTGCACCATCCATGTGCCAAAGCATCAGCCAGGCAGATACAGCGCAAATGCCCTCCCAGCCGGCACACAGCCTTTGGTTTCCCAGGGATCTCACCTGACAAGTCCACCACAGCATGGCCATTTTTGCACTCAGTGGGAGAAGAAAGACAGTAACAACCCATGTGTGGCCAAAAGAGAGGTGGGGGCACAAGGCACAAACAAGTGTGAAGGAGTCAGTACTGTCCAGGTGAGCCAGACAACTTACACCGAGTCAGGCAAAGCAGGGCCTGGAGTGAGCAATACCAGGGATCAACACCTTTGCCCCAAACAGCAAAGAACAGGAGCGAGAGGTCAGAGAAAACAAAGGGAGCAGGCTCTGGAGAAGACCCAACAAATTAATTTAATACCAGTGTCCCACTTCAGAAGCTTGGGATCACCCATCATGGCTGTGGAGTGGGACACATTAAATCTGTGAAGCAGCACCAGAAGGAACTGCACCAAGTTAGTTTAAACAGCAAATCCTCATTTCTTTGAAGCAAGATCAGCTCAAAGATGAAAAGAGAGTAAGAAAGAGTATCCAAAGTATTGGGGCATGTTTTCACTCCGGGCTGTTGGAAGCTCCAAGAGACAACCTGGCCTGGCCTTGGAGAGGGATCCTGTCAGATACAGGTCACAAAGCAAGAGTGCTCTTCACAGGTCTCTGTCAGCTTCTGCCTGCACAAAAGCAGCTGAAGGACAGGGCAGGAGCTCCAGCTAAATTCAGGCTGCTTGGGGGAGCAGGAGCCAACCCGAAGCCTCAGCCACCAGACAGCCCTGACCTGCCAATGCATTGACTTAAGCTTAATTTAGCTCTCCTGGCTGGGACTGGGAAATGTCCTGTCGTACAAAAGACTTGCCTGGCTGAGCCCATCAGCTGAACAGCAGTCAGGGCTGCAGAAGCAGCAATGCTGTCTCCAAGGGACAGGGACAGCAGTTGAGAAGGCGCTCTGAGAAGGAATGGGGGACACAGCAAACTGAGCTCCAGGCTGCTGCCCTGGCACAGCCTCATCACTTAGCACCACCATGGCTCCACAGGATGCTGGCTTCCAGGGAAAGTCCTGCCATGACACTGGCTCTGCCGTTGCAACACGCTAGGCTCAGTCCATTTGCTCTGTAGGTGTGCACATTTCCTGGCAGCTCACATACAGGGATGATGGCTGCAGGTCCCCAGTCACTCTTTCTCTGTCCCCTGGGTCCCCTGAGACCATGGCTTACATCATCTATCAGGAGTCAGCTTCTCCAACGCTGGTGACAGCCAGTCACTCACGCCAGGATGCTTCATTCCACACATACGCTGTCCCAAGCTGTGCCACATGTCAACTGCCTCCTCCCTCCCAAGGGGTACGGTGTCTGCTTGCTACTGCTCCACCAGAGCCTTCACTGTTCTCCCCAGAAACAGCCCTTCCCTACCCCAGCCCAGCCCCTTACCACTCCTGCTAGGAGCCACTCTCCTTCTCAAGGAGATGGGCTTCTCGTTGTCCACTGGGCCTGAACACTCCTCGCCCTCTTGGTGCTCTGGGGTAGGAACCACGCTCCTGGACTCTGGACCTCTCCCACCTCCCACAATCCCAGGGCCTGTGGTGGCCCTGCCAGCTGGGAGCTGCTCTGTGGTCGCTGCGGTTGAATGCCAGGTTCTCCTTCTCCCTGCCCCGGGCCTCAGCCCCCGCCTCCGGGGTCCATCTCTCCACATCACGGCACTCCTCTTTCAAGTCCACTGCCTCTGTTACAGGTGAGGGGTCTTCAGGGCACAACTCCTTTCTTTCAGCCAAGGCAGCAGCCCTGCTTCTGCTGTGAGGCTTTGGAAACTCCTGGCTGTGCCTCCCACCCGGTCTTCGCTCTGGTCTCCGGCTGAAGCCCCTGGGCCCCCTGGAGCCATGGAGTGTATGACAGGCTTCCTCTGCCGGTTCCTGTGAGCCACTGCATGACTGCCTGCCCTGGCCTCTGGGGCCTGGCCTCTCCCCTCTGTGCCTCTCCCTCTTGCTCTGTTGCTCTCTGGGCACAGCAGGCCTCTCGGGCCGCCCGGGTTCTGCCCTGGCCACTGGTGCCCCGGCTGGCTCTGGAGCCGAGGCTTGGCTGGGCGGCTGGGGCACATCCACAGCACCTGCACTCACTGGCAGCTCAGAGGCAGCGGCTGCTTGGCCTGGATCGACAGCAGCTGGAGGCTGAAAGAAAGAAGCCACCAGTGAAGAAAGGGACAGGGGAGTCCCACAGCAGACAACAGCACTCAGTCCTGCAGTCCAGGGCCCCCCTCGCCAGCTCTTTGCCCCTAGTGCCATACCGCCTGGAGGCTGATGAAGTAACGGTTCCTCTCTGCTTCAGGGTCAATGATGCCCCCTTTCTCTTGCTGTCTCTTGAAAATTAAGCGCAGTTCTTCCTGGTGCTGCAGTGTCTTGGCATCCGGCCTGTATGGCTCCTGAGTGGCAGAAAGTAAGGCGGGGTAAGGGCTCTCTCAACACCTAGCATAGATAGGCAGCTGGCAGTGCTAAGAGCTACTCCCCAAACCCTCCTTTGATCACACAGCACCCAGGCAACCTGCTTCCCTTTGCCACATTTGGCCAGGCCTACAGATGCATGCGAAATCCCTTGACAGAGGCAGAGCATGCTAGTGCAGACCCACTGTTCCTGCAGTGACTGCCTTGGGACATCCTGTTGTGGGGCAAGATGCAGAGCAGCTACGATCAGGTCACTCTCCTGAGCCCGATTATATCCCAGTGAGTAGAGAGACATGCCCCATGGCAGAATCACCTCTCCCCCAGCACATCTGCTCAAGACTCAGGGCTATACAACTAAACCTGCTCTTTGTGGACACATCAAAGAGTCAGGAGATGCCCTGCTAGGTTTTGTGAACTGCCCTTTGGATGGGCCATCTAGGAAGACCTCAGAGCGTGCATTCATTCTGCTATAACATCCCAGTTGAAGCTACCCAGTGAGCGGGTGCAGCTGGGCAGGTGAGCCCCCATCTCTTACCAGCGGGTGCTGCGGAGCGGGTGCTGCCTTCAGAGCACAGAGATCATAGACCAGGGTCTCCCGGCAGACAGGGCACTGCACACCGACTTCCTGCAGGGAGGCAAGAGGTGATACCAAACCCTGGCCACAACACAGCTCACACACTGCTGGATAACCCCAGCCTGGAAGTGGAACAGGGTGGCCTTCTTCAATCTTCTGCCAGTGCAAAGAAGCCCAGGGGGGTTCCAGCAGCATGAGGGCAGCCTGGTGTCTCAACGACTGCTACGGAAGGTTTCTCCACCACGAGGCTCACTGGGATTTGTGCTCCAGTGGCTGACCGCTGTACAAACCACCTCTGTCAGCACATATGGCTTCAGTCATCCTTAGGCTAGGATCTATTTTACTCCACACCAAAGCGGAGCATGTCATCTAGGCAGCACGTCTTTGAAAGCGTTTTGCAGGAAGGAGCCTTTAACTTGTTTCACACTCAGCTGTGCTGTTTGCTCTGTGGCTGATAACTCTTCCAACACATGCTCAAGCAGGTTTTATTGCCCCAGAACACAGGTGATAATGTTTATCCTGCTGCAAACCCCTGCAGTTCAAGGACTAGGGAAGGAGCTCTCTTTTCTAACTCCTGTGGTTCCAGAAGTCCAAAAATGCAACTCCCCTGCCCCCTTCCACAGCAGGCACTGACCCAGAGATCCAATAAACCAACTGCTAAAGTACTAAAAACTTATGGGGTAATTTTGGTTGGAAAGGCCCCTTGGGGATCACTTGGTCTAATCCCTGCTTTGATTCTCAGTGCGGACATGACACTGACCATGCTGCTGGGTCAGGCTAGCCCTTACTCCCATGTCCCAAAGGGGGTAACAGAGACATCATGAGGGCCTGGGGAGGAAGCCCAGCACGTGGTACCTGTTTGGGGGATGGCGCCGGGTGCTGCTCTCTCTCCTCCTGCTGCATGAGGATCTCCTCCTCCATGTGCTGGGCATAGCGGGCCAGGCAGTGGGAGTGGAAGTAGTGGTAGCAGTGGGTCTTTGTGAAGGCTTCTCTCTCCTGTAGAGGAGAAAGGGCAGCTTCAAAGGGTTTCTGAGCACAGGGTTGTGTAGCTTCCCCAGCTGAGGTGGGTTTTCACTCCCATGTCAGTGCTGACAGTGGGGAATTAGCACTATTGCTTGCAGAGCCACACAACATCTTCTGCTGGGCTTCATCTCTACTTCCTCAGCTCTTACTGGGACACTGCTCCCTGTTCTGAGTGTGAGAAACGCTCCTAATGTCAAGGTGCAAAGTTTTTGTGACTGATTTCTCTGTGTATACTCCTGTGTAAGCAGCAATCTGCTCACCTGTTGTGTTCTCCTTCTTAGGCAGGCACTGCCTCTCCTTGCAACCTGGACAAGGCAAGCTCCCCTTTCCCCGCAGACCTCAGCACCTGCACGGATGTGTTCCAGTCCCTCCTGACCACCTGTGTGCTGAACTCCAGGCGAGCTTTGACCAACACAGGGAAGTTGAGATGCACCAGCAACTATCCCCAGACCCTACCTACTCCTTTGGAGACACTGGCAACACTCGCTGCCCCTATGCCTTGTTTCTGTAGATGGTTATCTTCAGGCCGACGGGGAGAGTAGCATATATCGCCTTAGGAATGTTCATGCTCAGTAGGATTGCCTACAGGGCAGGGGGCTGCTGAGGCATACCCTGGTCCCAGGCTGATATCCTAAGCTTTGAGCCCCAGGCTCCCCATTCTCTCACCTCACTTCCCAGCCAGCTTGCAGGGCCAGGAGACACATGCCTACCTGGAATCCATAAAGGCAGATCACGCACTGGCCATGAGGAATGTTGTTGTCAGTGAGAATCTCCTTCCCCTTCTGCAGAAGCATCAAAGCAAACATTTTACTCACTGGCCTGCCCATGGGCTCAGGGCTCTCCCACCCCTCGGGCAGCCCAGGAGCAGTGTCTGTGGCTGGTCACCCCCAGTCTCCCCCAGCTCTCACCTCAATCAGTTCATAGAGCACCTCTGTCCCCAGCCTGGCTTCAGCAACACTTCTAAGGGTCTGGGAAATCCTGCAGCAAAGTGGCAGAAATGCTTAACACAAATTTAGCCACACCTTTTCACTATCCCACATACCTGTCACCCTGCCACGATGACAGGAGGAAGAAATAGAGCACTGGCCTTCAGGCTTTGCCTGCAGCATGGGATGGGCACATGTGCACACACATATTCACGTGCTCTCCCAGCTCCCCACAAGCCGGCGCACAGGAAGCCTTTGCCTTCAGAGGACATGCAAGAGCAGGTTTGCTGACTGCCTCAGCTCAAGCTCACCCAGCACCCTTTGGTCTTGATGAATATCAGGCTTTGTTTATCTGATGGCAGCCCCTGACCAGGTCTGGCAGGAGCCACATTACTCCTGTGCTGCCGGCAGGTACCAGGGTCTCCCTGCACACACTCTGCTGCACCAAGGACAGGAGCACAAAGGCAACAATGGGCTGCCCAAGGACTCAGTTCAGTTCCACCTCTGTCAAAGCAGGACCAACAGCCTCAAAAGCCCAGGGGATTTAGATTACATTTCAGGGGGACCACAGGGGAACAACCATAGGGGGGACCCCCAGCGTCAAACTGAGCACCAGCGGCTCCCATGAAATTTAAATCAAGGTCATTTAGGGACCTGTATCCATCTGTTAACCGGACATGGGGAGCCATATGAATTTGAGAGAAGGCTTTTCCACCAGTTCTGCCTCCCGGATCTCTGGAGGAAAGGATCACCCTCTCCCCACCCTCCCGGCACTCACTTTTGAATTTGCTCATCTGACAGCCCCCGTGGGTTCCTGATCGAGATTTCCGGAACTTTGTTGGGATACTAAGGAAAAAAAAAAAAAGAAAAACAAAGAAAAACACCCAAAGCGCAACAAGGAAAGCATAGAGACCCGGGGTGGGGAGGAAAGGGGGCATGGGAGTCCGGCAGCCTACCTGGGGGGGCACGGAGAGCACCAGGGTAAAGCGGACGTACTGGGAGTCCTGGTCCTGGGCCGTGGCGGGGTGCAGGGTGATGCTGATCTCCCAGGGCTCCCAC
>NW_010972437.1:17557530-17570741 GCF_000737465.1 Haliaeetus leucocephalus | reverse complement strand
GGGGTGCGGGGTACCGGCGGTGCGAGGCATCAGGACCAGGGAAAGGGTGGGGGGAGCGCGTTTACCAGTCCGTCGCCTCCGCCTCCTCACCGGCAGCCGCCATCTTCCCTCACGCCCCGGAACCGGAAGCGGAACCTCAGCGAGGGCGCACGGGCGGGGAGAGTGTTGCTAGGCGACGCCGTGGCGGCGGCGGGCCCGGGGGTGACCGGGCCGCGACGGGAGCGGAGCGGGGCGAGGTTAATCCCACCCGGGGGGCTTCGACCAGGTCTTGGGTCTCGTCCTGCCGTAGGGGAGCGGAGGTGGAGCCGGGGGGGCAGGGACAGAGCCCGGCGGAGGGCCCCGGGGACACCCGTCCTGGCGACCGGGCGCTGGGTGGAGCGCTGCGGGGAGGGGAGATGCCGGCGGGGAGGGGAAGTCCCAGCCCTTGGGATTTGGGATCGCAGAGCGTGTAGCCCTGTCTTCCCAGCACTGGCACTGCCCATCTCCATCGCAGCTGGGGTTGGGGGTTGGTGCCCCTTGGCAGCCAGTGGCGGAGGGCAAGAGGAGGGGAGAGAGGGCGAAGCGCTTTTCCTCACCGGCCGTTTTGCCTCAGCAGCTCAGCGGCCCCCTCCCTGAATGCCCGCGATGGAGAAGTACCATGTCCTGGAAATGATCGGCGAAGGCTCTTTTGGGCGCGTGTACAAGGGGCGCCGGAAACACAGCGCCCAGGTGAGGAGAAAGGTGGCAGGGGAGAGGGCTGGGGGTCTGTTGTGTGGCACCGGGAATGATTTCTGGTGGCTGTTAGGTTCTAGGGCCTTGCCAGGCCTTTGGGACTCAGCACTCATCCATTTTTCTGCTGACATTCCTGGCCAGCTCTTGCTGGCACAGACTCATTCAGGTTCAAGGGACCTCAGGAGGTCTCTAGTCCATCCACTGCTCAAAGCAGGGCCAGCACTAAATCCAGATCCTGTGAAACCTCAAGGACAAACACCCCACAGCCAGTGCTTGACTATACTTGGGGTGAATCGTTTTTCCTTAAATCAAGTTGAAGCTTCCCTGTTTCAATTTGTAATCCTTGTGTCATCCTCCCACATGCTTCAGCCCCCTCACCATCCAATGGCCTCTGCTATACCCCCTCCAGCCTATTGATGTCTTTCTGGGCCAAAAACTGGCCACAATATTGCCAACACAGTCTAAGAAGTTCCAAATAAAGGGCAATAGTCACTTCCCTCCAACTCTTGCCTTTTGATACAGCTCAGGGTGCTGCTAGTGCTCCTCACTGCCAGGGCATGCTGCTGGGTCATGTTAGGCTTGCTGTCCATCAGCATCTCTAGGTCCTGTCCCATGTTTCTGGCAGTCCTAGTTTTGTCTGTGCTCACTGATTAAATTTCTTTCCTTTAAACACCAGTGTGCAAAGTACTGTGAGCACCTGTATCGATGTGCAAGGGCCTGGGGGGAGCCCCAGCTCCAAGGGATCCAGTGAAAAAACATTTTGTTTGGTGTGCTTAGCTGGAAAAGCTGAGGCCCATTTGGGTTAAACACAGTCTCTGCCAGGGTGGGTGGGAACTTGGTCTGATCCCAGCTTTGCCTGCTTTGAAAGGTGGTGGCATTGAAGTTCATACCCAAGGTGGGGCGGTCTGAGAAGGAGCTGAAGAACCTGCAGCGGGAAATTGAGATCATGAGAGGCCTCCATCACCCCAACATCATCCAGATGCTTGACAGCTTTGAGACCGACAAGGAGGTGAAGGGGACTACTCCGGGCAGATGCTTTTGCTTGACTGGGGCAGGGGAACAGGGGCTGGCCCCTGCTGTCATAGGGACCTCTTTCTCAGGAGATGCTGGTGACACCCTCCCAGGGCCTGGTCAGTGTTTTTCAGAGCCCTCCAATATGTGCTGTGTAGGGAGCCAGCACCTATCTGGCCTGTGTGGGGTGCACTACGTCATATGCAGAGGTGAAGGAGCTGGGCAGGGTGTGTGTGATGCAAGAGGAGTGGTTTTGAATCACAGGATGAAGGTCACTCTTCAGTTACCTCATCAGTCTCTTCAGAGACTGACTTTTCACTGATTTAAACTCTCATGGAGAGAGTATGATAAGAAAGGACTGAAGACTGTGCTCTGGGATATGGAGGCATGAAATAAAGTAATTGGGTAGCAGATTCAAAACAAGCTCAAGGGAGTGATTTTTACCCACTGGGCTTGAAAGTACCATTCTGGGCTTGTCCTGTCCTTCCCTCTTCCCTGGTTTCTGCTGGCTGTCCGAGGTAAGGACAGCCACAACGCCTCTGCTAAGTGCCAGATCCTTGCTGCAGTGCAGCCACAGGGGATCTCTCCCATCCCAGGTCCCAGCCCAAGCTGATGGGCTGTGCATGATGACAGCCCAGCATGTCCCTCAGATTTCCTACCCTGCTCTGTCCCGGTCCCCAGGGCATGGTGGGGATGCACCTGGGTGAGTGCCTGATCTCACCATGCTGCTCTTACCTCCAGGTGGTGGTGGTGACTGACTATGCAGAGGGGGAGCTCTTCCAGATCCTGGAGGATGATGGGAGTTTGCCCGAGGACCAGGTGACTGTCAAGGCAGTGGCCACACAGTGTTTTCGGCAGGATGGAGAGAACAGGATTTGTCTGCCTGCAGGCAGCGAGTCTCTGCTGTGGGTCAGGAGACATCAGAAGGGTGAGGGTGGCTCCAGGGCTTTACCTGGCAGAGCTTCTGAAGGGGATGGGGAGGGCGCCAGGTTGCACTGGGGGACAGTGGGGTCCAGCAGGGACCTCAATTTCCCTGTTCCCTCTCCAAGGACCACAGCACCAGGCTGCTGCCTTGGCCATCGGCCTACTCCAAGGAACTTCTGGCCCACGGCTGGGGCTGGTCCCTGCCCCGAAGAGGGCAAGGGCAGGAGTGGGGGTACTGGGGAAGCCAGGCTGTAAGAGACCCCATGGTTGTGCCAGCTAGTGGCACCATGGGACACAGGGTGAGGCTCCCATGTCTCCGGCAGGTCCAGACCATAGCTGCCCAACTGGTCTCTGCTCTCTATTACCTGCACTCCCACCGCATCCTGCACCGCGACATGAAACCCCAGAACATCCTGCTGGGCAAAGATGGCATCGTCAAGCTCTGTGACTTTGGGTGGGTGCTGGGGGCCAGCTTGAGGGGGACACTTGGCCTTGGGGCAACCAAGGGATGTCCTGGATGTTGCAGAGGAGGAGGGAGGAGTGTGGAAGGGGCCCTGGATTCTGTGCGCCTTTAGAGGTTGAGCAGGGATGGGGTATTTTGGACTCCAGAGGGGAGAGATGTTGGTAAACTTGTAGGGATCTCCCTGGGAGCTGCAATGGATGTTTCAGCCTGAACTGGCCATCTGTACTTTTCTCTGACAGATTTGCCCGTGCCATGAGCATCCACACCATGGTGCTGACTTCCATCAAGGGCACCCCACTGTACATGTCCCCTGAGCTGGTGGAGGAGCGGCCATATGACCACACGGCGGACCTGTGGTCTGTGGGCTGCATCCTGTACGAGCTCTTCGTGGGCACTCCTCCCTTCTACACCAGCAGCATCTTCCAGCTTGTCAACCTCATCGTCAAGGACCCTGTCAAATGGCCCACGGCCATAAGCCCAGTCTTCAAGGTAAGGGGGGAGGCCCTGTCTATGGGGTGAGATCCGTTAATGTGGTAGCAGCTTTGGCCTTGCCTGCTGCCCTCGTGGGCCACTCTTAGGTTTTATGTCCCCTAACAGGGATTTCAGAATATAGAGAAGGGGTGAGAGCTGGGCTTCCTGGGAGGGGGACCCTTATCACTGCTGTCCATAAGCGGGGAAACTGGGGCTGACAGCAGAGTAGTGATTCACTGCGCTGGGAAGGGAAGTGTCTTCCGGTCTGCCCTAAGCGCTAGAGCCACTCCTTTCCCAGAGCCAGGCAGGGAACGCAGGCCTGGGTGCCCTCACTGGGGGAGACTGGTGGGTACACTGTGCTCACTGGTGGATGCCAAGCATGTGTTGGTGACCCTGGTGCTGTGCTGCCCTGTAGAGCTTCCTGCAGGGACTACTAATGAAGGACCCTCGCCAGCGCCTGTCATGGCCCGAGCTGCTCTCTCATCCCTTCATTGCTGGACGGGTTACTGGTGAGTACCAGCTCTTTTTCCAGCACTGGCCAGGTCCGTTTCCTCCTCCTACTGCCTAGAGCCTGGGAGGACCACCCTGCCCTGCTATTTTTACTACCCTAGTCTTTGCCTCCCTCCTCTCAGCTTTCTCCAAGCACTGACCTAGCTCTTGCCCTGGGCTTGCTCTGGGTCCCCCAGGATTCCCCTGGGATCCCAGAGCCCATCACTCTCCCTGTGTCCCAAGGGAGAGCTGCTGATGAAGTTCTCCCCTCACTTCCCCAGTGATTGATGACACAGAAGAACATGGGATCTCAAACCCCTTCACCACCAAGCTGTCCCCAGAGCTGCAGGCCCTGAAGGAGCAGCAAGCCCATTCCATGGCCCCCAGGAGCGGCCAGTCCAGGATCCTGAGAAAGGCACGGCAGAAGATGGTTGAGAAGGCACAGAAAAAGGTGGAGGAAAGTGTGGGATTCCCCTCACTGTGTTCCACGGTCAGGGTAAAGGAGGGGCACTGAAATGGGACCTGAGGGGAAAAACAGAAGGTACATGGGTTAGGCTGGGGTGCCAGCCACATACAAGGCAGGATGTGGGGTCCTCAGGGTGGTGAGGTCTAGGGGACTCATCTGGCTGAGTAACCCTGCCCTGACCAAACTTCTCTGCCATCACCCAGGGGCAACTGAAGACAGGTGATGCACCTATGAAGGACTCTGGCAAAGGACGCCCAGGGCATAGACCCAGAATAGCTCCAGGGAAGGCAGCCCTTGGGGAGGGGGAGCCACTGGCTGCCTCCAACGAGAAGAACCTCAGTGTCCTGCAAGGAAAGAGCAGCATGGCAGAGTGGGAGTTGGAGGGGCCTCCTCCCAACCCACGGTGAGGGAAGGCTGAAGCTGGGACAGGAAGAAGAGGGGAAGGCAAGGTCATTTACTGACAGTGCTGTTTCCTTCACCAGTGAGCACAGCATCACTCAAGACTACGAGCGTGAGTTTGCCGGAGCAGGTGCCCCTCTGCAGCCTGGTGCTGGCAGGGCAGAGCCATGGGACAGGCGCAGCATTGAGACCGTGGACCTGGAGAGTGAGGTAAGACAGTGTCTTGTGGTGAGAACAGCAGGGCCCAGTCCCCAGGGGCTCGTACAGAGACCCTAGGGCAGGCAGGGTCTGTGGCACCAGTCCTCTCTCCTCTGTGGCTAGGAGCTGGAGAGCGATGAGGAGTGGCAGCACCTGATGGAGGCCACTGAGCCCTCAGCCATGCAGCTGAGCACGCCACTGAGCCTCCTGAGGGATCCAGCCTTCCAGCACCGTGTCCAGGCCCGCCTGGCAGACTCTGCTCAGCAGGTGAGTGATGACTGGCCCAGGCAACTACAACTGGGGACATGGATGCTGCCTTCTTCCCCAGAATTGGGTCGGGAGTATTGGGAGAGTCCTCAGTCCAGCCAGCAAGAAGATCCTCTGCTTCTCCAGGAGCCAAAGCTGTCTCATGCACTTAGCTTGCCATCTGCTCCCTTGCTGTCCCCTGCCTGAATGGGTTGAAAGGCTGCCCCATGGCTGATGGACAGGCCAGAACCGCTGCTGATCATGAGTTCTGGCTTCTCTGTGTCCAGGTGCTGGAAGGGATGCTGGAGGGAGCCTCCCGTCTCCGTCCTGTGCTCTGTGTTGTGGGCAACCTCCTGGCTACCCGTTGTGACTCTGAGTTGCTGGACCACTTCTGCCGAGAGCTGAATGTGCCTCTGTCCCTGCTGTGTCTAGCCAAACAGATCCTGGAGAGTGGTAGCACCAAGCAGGTGGGTGTAGAACCCCAGAGAAATTTGGGCTCCTTCCGGCCCTGCAGAGTGCTGGTGCTGGCTCACAGGACCGGTGCCTTTTCAAGGCCCCCTTGAGAAGGGGGAGGTCCTGGCAGGAAAGGATCCAGTTGCGGTGGTGTTGGGATGGCCAGCAGACAATCCCCACTTGCTGTTTCTTTCTGGATCCTGCAGCAGCCCTGGTGTATCACAGTGCTGACAGACCTCCTCATGGTGACCACAGTTTATTTCAGCAGTGAATGCATCCTGGAGGAGAGTGGGCGAAAGGACAGGTAGGGACAACCCTCTGTGCACTGAGGTCTCTTGTGGCTACTTCAGGGACCCGGCAGTAGGCAGGAGGGTGGTGTTCATACTCTGTGGCTAGAGCTGTCTCTGTGGGGAAGCACCATGGACTAAGCGCTTCGTGCTGTATCACTGTGCTCACAGAGGAGCACTTTCCATGAGTGGGACTAATTAAGGGAAAGGCACAGCTGACTAGAGTCCAGTTGTGTTGCCTGCTGAGAGCAGCTCACAATGCTAGTGCATGCTGCCTGCTCCATTAGCCAGGGCCATATGGGCCTGGCCAGAGCCTGTCCTCACATCCAGGGGCCATGTTTCTTTGCTGTCCTCTGACCCTGCTGCCTCCCCCAGCCTGCAGACCTTCCAGGAGAGTGCCAGCTGCTTCCTAGCCCTGCTGCTGAAGCTGCTGGCTGAGCCAGCCGACAGTGAGATGAGACTCTGCCAGCAAAGCCTCCTGGTAAGGATGCCCCTGTCTCCCTTTGCCTCCCCCTCCCCCCCAGGGACAGAAACTGTGGGGCTTGGTGTGTGTGTCAGGGGGAGCACAGGCTGAGGACCCTGCTCCCAGCTGCAGGATATGACGCATTCTTGTCAGGGCAAGCTGTCTCACGCACTGGGATTTTGGGGTGGGGATCACATGCAGAAAGGAGATCTTTGAGGGGGCGCCTTCCCCGGCTGTGCCCGCACCTGTACCCCTCTCTCAGCCCACATGCAGCTGCATGTGGCTCCCACACAGTAACCTGGCTGGAGAGGACACAGGGAGTTCCCTGAAGCTCCCAGCATGAGTCCTTCTCCCACCTCTGCTGTACCCCCACAGCCTCCTCCTCCGTTGTCCTTCTCTCTCCTCCCACCCTCAGTCTGCAGTGATAGCAACCCCTGTGACTCTGTGTCTCCCCCAGTGCTTCACCCTGCTCTGTGAGAGCCTGGATGCGACATACCCCTTTGTCTCTGCCCCCTTCTATACCAGCCTGCGAGAGGAGCATCAACCCCTGCTGAACAGACTCCTTCAGGGATCCATCTCAGAGCAGCCTGCTCTGCAAGGTAGCAGTGCTAGCAGCTCAACACCTCCTGGGCTTTCCCCTCTCCCTCCTGCCCTTGGGCTCCCTCTGAGCACTGACTGCCATGGCAGTGCTGTTGGCCAGAGGAGGTGGCTGAAGCTTATCTGCCCAAACCCCTGCTAACCAGGGCTTTACTCTTCTCTCCCTCAATTCCAGATCTCACCCTCCTTGTGTCACAAGCCTGACTTTTCCTCTCTTGGCCTCCAACCCCATCCTGCTGCCCCTCAGCATCACTCACCCTTAGCACATGTCTCCCAAGCTCTGTCCCTGTGCAGGTGCAGCAATGGAGGCCAAGTCAGCCCATGACCAGAGCCCACATGTGGCAGACTTCTTCACGGCTGCATTGGCTGCTGCCTGCAGCATCCCCCTGGAGAGGAACAGCTGTCAAGAAGCCAAGCAGCAGGTCAGGCCAGCTCTCTTTGCACGGAGAGGAGGTGTGGTCCCCACAGGACCTCCCCAGGAGGATCTCTTTTTCAGCAGTAAAGTGGAGGGCTGGGGTCCTCTGGCTTTGGTGGCTGCAGGGCTGGCACTTGCAGGCTCCTCCTCTCCAGCCAACAGCTGAGCTTTAGGAGTCTAAGGACTCCTAAGTCAATTAAGAGACTCACACTTAGGATCTGAACTGTGGGATGGGCTAAGCAAAGAACTAGGCAATGCAGAGAAAACATGAAGAATTCTTATATGCGATATCAACTGTAGGAGATCTGAAATTGAATGGACAATAAATAAGAGGGAAAACAAAACTACAGATTTACATTTGATCTTTTAACTCAACTCTGAGTCAACAAGGAGGGAAGCAGAGGAGGAATCTCACTTTGCTCATCTCAGCTCTGGGACTGTGCATCAAAGCCATGCTGAGTCATGGCAGATGGGTATCCCTTTGTGAACACAGGCAACATGTAGGAAGCAGATGCCTTCTTTTATTAATTTGTTGCTAGCATTAAACTCCTTAAGTCTGTGCAGTCCTTCAGGTGCTCAGGGTGCAAAACAGGCTGATTTCTGCAGGTCGCTCAGGAGGTAGCTGAAAAGCTTACGGAGGGAGAGAGCCAGCAGCTTGGGAGACTGCTGGGGAGACTGGACCACCCAAGCTGCTCCTTGAACGTGCTGAAGGTAATGGCCCCATCCATTTATCTGGCTGTGCCCAGAGGTGCCTGGACCTTTGGTCTGAGGTTAGGAGCATGGGGAAGAGGGAACTGTGTGCTCAGCCCTCAATGACTCCCATCTCCCTGGTGTCAGTTGTTGAATAAATGAGCCCACAGTAGCCATGGCATGTGACTGGGATGGGCCTGGTCACTGCGTCCCTGTCCCCAGGAGCTGGTATGCATCTCTCCCCTCTGCCTCACAGATCCTCTATGCTGGCTGCCATGCCAGCCCCAGCCTGTGTCAGCACCTGGGAAGGAGCCAGCGACTGTGGGGTTCTCTCATGCAGCTCTTGAAGGGTGAGGTAGGACTGGCCACAGCCCCAGTGGTGGGGTAGGAGTGTGGGCAAGCAGGACACACTCCTCTGAGTGCTGCTCAGACCAAGCTGGGGAACATGTGGGGAGAAGAGTTTGGGGGAGCTTAGTCTGGAGAGTGCACTTCTCCTCCAGGGTCCAGAAATGTCCCCTCCTCCCCGCCCAGCCTTGCTGTCCCCCTGTGACTCCTGCTCCCTTGGCAGATCCCCATGGCAGAGGTGGCCCAGGGGGCAGCCTGCGAGGCTTCTCTGTACCTGCTGGCTCTGCTCACCCTGCAGCTTCAGGCCTCCCCTCCCAGGTAAGCACACACTTTCACTCATGGGTGGGAGGGGAACATGCCCTGCTCTGAACAGCCCTCTGTCCCACAACCTGCCCAGAGCTGGATTCTTGCTCCCACTGATCCCTCTGATCCGGACACACCAGCAGAGTGCTGGACAGTGTGGGTGGGTGCTGGGGATGCAGTGAGGACCTAGTGTGGACAAGGAGGTGCTGTGAACCAGGGCTTGCTCCTCCTGCAAGGTGGCTGCTTCCCAGCCCTGGGGGTGTTTAGATGCTGCTGCTCTGTGGGATGTGAAGCTGTGGGAACACAGTATCTCTCCCCTGGTCCCTGTGTTTTCAGGCCTGAGGAGGTGGTTACCCTGGCTGTGGATTTCATCACCCACTCTCCTGTCGTCTCCCTTGTGGTAAGTCTGCCCACCCTGCTGGAGCTGCCTCTGAGAACCCTGCAGAGCCCTACATCCCATTTGGGTCGTCTTGTTGCTCACTCAGGGTGGGATGGGGGCAGATGCAGCCTGGCTGTCCCTGCCCTGGGCTGAGGGATGAAAAGTCAGCACTCAGCAGGCAGGTGGGAAAGTTCCAAAGGTGCTGAGCTCTCCCTCTCCCACAGGGTGCTGCAGCATTCCTCCTGACACAGCTCAGTCAGCACGGGGTGGCCTTGGAGCTCGGGGGAGAAGAGATCCTACTGGTGGCAACAAATGCGCTGACAGCACCTGCTGAGGTATGGGATGGGGACAGAAGCGCGGGGAGCCACACTGTCACCCCACTGTGGAGGCATGGTCAAAGATGGGCACGGAAGGGTGCAGGTGCAGTGCTGCTGCCCTCAGACCCAGCACCTAGCTCCAGCCTGTCCCCTACTCTCTCTTCCAGCTGCAGCTCCCCCCGCCAATGGGTGCTGGTCTCTATGATGGGATCTTTTTCCTCCTGCTGAAGCTCCTTGCCCAGGTACCAGTCTGCCCGTCTCCCTTTGCCTGGTCCCTGCCAAAAGGTGTGGGGGCAAAAAGGCCTGACTGTGGATCAGTAATGGAGGCTGAGGCAAACCAGGGAACTGGGCGGGCAGCTTTGGCTGAGCTGTGCAACTCTGTGAAAGTCACCTAATGTCCCTGGGTTGTCTGTGGAGCTCTGGAGCGTTGGTGGGAGAGTGGAGGGCAGGGAGGGGCGATTCATGGGCACGTTGGAGTGAGAGAGGGCAGAGATGCCCTGGGAGTGGCGCCATCAGCAGGTGCAGCAGGGCTGCCAGCTGCCTGGTCTCCGCTCCTCCCCCTGGGCAATGTCTGTCCAGCCCTGACCTTCCCAGGACCATGGGGCTGGTAGACCCGTGGACCAGAACCCTGGGGAGCCATGGGGGACCATGAAGCCCTCTGACATCTGCCTCCCCACCTCTAGGAGGATATGGCTGTGGAGCAGGGCTTTGCCGCCTCAGAGCTGTGGAGTGTGGTGTGGCATTGCATTGCTGTGGTGCTTCGTGTGGGCAGCAACAAGGCAGCACTGGAGGGAGACCCCCAAGGGGAAGGTCACCCCACAGCAGAGCCAGACTGGAACCTCCTCTCCCCTCAAGGTAGGAGCTGCGGGATGGCAGGGCATCTGCCCTGGACCCTGCTCCACATCCTGCCCTCAGACTTGCCCACAGTCCTGTCCCTGTCCACATCTTATCCCTCAGGCCAGAGTGTTCAGGGGGCTTTTCTTGAGGATTGCTATTGTCCTCCAGGGAGAGAGGGCTGGGCTGGCCAATGATGTGCCCAGTCAGCAGCAGCTCAGCTGAGCTGGTTGTGGAGGAACAAGAAAGGGTGTCTGTGCTGCCGGGAATGTTCATGCTAGCAGGTGTGACCACCATGGGTGGAGACTGGTGTGGTTTTAGGCAGGGGAGCACAGAAGCAACCCTGGAGCAGCCTTGAGGCAGTACAGGCAGACAGAAGAGAGGAGACTTCAGCCTTCCCTAGCTTTGACCCTCTGCTGTGCTGTTCCTCCTGCAGGCACCCTGCTCTTCCTCAGCCTGGCCCTCTTCATCTTCACTCGCGAGTCCCACCGGTGCCTGCCTCAGCTCACCCAGTCCCATGGTGTCCTCATGGTGACACTGAAGAGACTGCTGTCCCCTGGCTTCCTGACATGCCTGGCACAGACGTGAGTTGTGGGGAGGGCTGAAACGGGCAGAGCTCAGCCACTGAACAGGGCTTGGACATGAGCACGCAGAGGGCTGAGAAGTTCCTGACCTGGCACTTGTGCAGGGCACAGCTCACTTGCAGAGCCTCTCCTTAGTGCCTGGTGTGGGGAACGCTCTCTGCCTCTTACCCTGATGTTTTTCTGATCACCTGTGTATTAAGCCCTCTCTCTCTCTAACAAATTCAGGCAAGCAGGAGAGGATGGGGACCCTGAGCTTGTCCCAGCTGTGGTGATCCAGGCCTGCCAGCTCCTCTGTTTCCCTTTTGCCCTGGATGTGGATGGAGACACCTTAGCATTGGTCATGGAGGCTGTGAGAGACAGCCAGATCCCTGCCCAGCTGCTGCAGGTACCCTCTTGGCCCTGTGTTTCTCTTCCCCCACCCATACTGTGGAGACATCTCCCCAAATTGCAGCCCCCAATGCGTGGCACCACTTCACACCATGCTGGTGGTTTCTGCCCACACAGGGCTCACTTGGGTGCCATGCAGCCCTCAGAGCAGCTTGGCTGGCAGCTGAGCTCCGCACTGACCTGCTGGCAGCCTTCAGCCGCTGCTTGACTTGGCCCACACGTGAGGACAGCGCACTCAGTGCTGGTGTCTCTTCTTTCTCCTTAGGTCTGCTCTCGCCACCTGCCCTTCTCGTACACTGAGCTCCCCGTGAGCCTCTTGTGCCACCTCGTTGTGTCTGACGAGCAGGTCGTAGACCAAATGGTGAGGGAAGCTGCCGCCTCAAAGCATGTTATTGCCTTCTTGACGTCTGCCTTGTTTTCAGACAGCCTCACGCTCACAACTGACCTCCTGTCTCTCTTAACCCATGTGGCTCGGGCCTGTCCGGAGCACCTGCCCTTTCTCCAGAGGATCCTGAGTGGCTCAGATGTGGCTGACCAGCCACTGACCCGCCTGCTTGGCCACCAGCAACCCCCGATACGTGCCAAAACCTGCAACCTGCTGGGCAACCTGCTCCGACACAGCCATGGCTTTCCCCAGGCGCTGCAGAGCCAGCCCGGCTTGCTGGAGAGCCTGCTGGGGTGCCTGGCAGACCGGGAGGAGAGCGTGCGCAAGGCAGCCAGCTTCGCGGTGGGCAACGCCGCCTACCACCCGTCCTTCCCGGCTGGGACCCTGGGCAGGGCCGTGCCCAGGCTGATGCGGCTGTTGAACGACGTGCAGGCCAGGACACGCTGCAACGCGGCCTTGGCCCTGGGAAACCTGGGCCAGCGCTGGGCGGAGCTGGGGGACCTGCTGATCAAGAGCAGGGCCCCCCATGTCCTGCTGGAGGTGGCCTGCCGGGACCCCCGGGAGACCGTGCGGGAGGGAGCCCTCGTTGCGCTGCGGGCCCTCAGCCAGCACCCCGGGATACAGCAGGTACTGCACGGGGACCTCAGCTCCTCTGTGGGGGACCTGGTGGTGCTGTGGGGACAAGGGGCCAGGCTGGCGGGTGACTCCTGCCCCTCTCTTTTTTCCGCAGGTCCTGCTGTCCCTCAGAGCCACCGAGAAGCTGGCCACGCTGGCCAGTGGCGACTTGCAGCCCGCTGCTGGTGGCAGCCCCCGGCCGTCTTCCGCCCGGCACTGCGAGAAGCTCCTCCGTCTCCTCGCACCTCTGCGCAGCACGAGCAGGAGCCGCACCGGGAGCGCTCCCGGCCCCCCAGGTCCCGGCAGGCCTGCTGCCCCGCACCAGCGCTGAGGGCTGACGCCTGGGCTCAGCCTGACGCTGCCTTGAGCAGGACGGGACAAAGGCTGTCTTTGTCCTCCTCGGGCTCCAGCCCCGACCTTCCGTGGAACCCGTTTTGTCCGGCCGGCTTTAACCGGGGGCCCTCCCCGTTGGAAGCCGTTCCTGGAGAAGTGCCTATAGACCTCAAGAAACCAGCTCTTTATAAGTGGCCTCCTGTGCCGTGCCCGCCCACCGGCCCCGGGGCTTTGCTCCTCCATCCCGGGACAGCCCCACGGCGGGCACCAGCGCCCAGCGCTGCCTTCCCCGCCACGCCGCTAGGGGGCGCGGGCGCGCCGCGCGGCACGCCGGGAGGTGTAGTCCGCCGGCGCGGCTCGCGCGGTGGCTGCCGGGAGGTGTAGTCACGTGGCGGCGGCACCGCCCCGGATCCCTATGGTAACGGCGGGCGGTGCGGCCGGCGGCG